>NW_021940593.1:2092491-2226460 GCF_001715985.3 Manacus vitellinus
TGCTCTGTGTGGAGGAAACAGTCTGCTGGCCTGGGTCCTCCACTCCCTGTTTTGGGCTAAAGGCACTCAGCGTGGGGCAGGTCCTGCAGCTGAAGCGGAGTCTTGTGGCGTTCCAGAACCGTGACTGGATCTGAACTTGGAAGTCATAGTTTTCTTAAATATTGGTGTTACGGACAGAAGGGCATAGTCTTGTGTGTCAAAGGGGCAAAGTGTAGTGACAGAGCAAGTGGCTTCAGACTGCCAGAGGGCAGGATTAGATTGGATGTTAGGAAAAAATTCTTCCCTGTAAAGAAGGGTGGTGAGGCCTTGGCACAGGTTGCCCAGAGAAGCTGTGGCTGCTCCATCCCTGGAGGTGTTAAAGGCCAGGTTGAACAGCAACCTGGGCTAGTGGAAGGTGCCCCTGCCCATGGCAGGATGAGGATGATCTTTAAGGTCCCTTCCAGACCAGTCTGTGATTTTATGACTCTGTTATCTCTAAAAACTTGATAAATAAGAAACAAATTCTCAATCCTTTTGATGTTTGGTGATCCCAAAGCACTGAGGGTGTAAATGGGAACTTTTTTCTTCATATTGTCTCCTAATTAAGTGTTCTGATGGCATATTATTTGTATTAACTCCAAAGTATAGAAAGCATGGGAAAATGATCTTAATTGTTCAGAGCTGTGGAGAAAAAAAATACCTGACCCTGAAAGCTAAAAAAAACCCCCCTATCTAGGAAAAGAATCCTCAACAGCTAAAATGCTGAAATCTGTGTTGTTGTCAAACTTGCCTTATATATGAGTAGTACGTTCCTCAGGTGCCAGTAAACACAAATGGTGGCATCTTACTTGTGTATTCCTTGTTGTTTCACTTCTCAGAGAAGCAGTTATGTTGGATTTCTTCAAAGGTACAACTGAAATGCTCTGGGAAAATAAGCACAGGTTCTGTTTGGTCTCTGCTGAGTTGTTGAGAGAGAACAGATTGGCTAAAATGATGTATTCCCAAAGGTGAAAATTAACTACTTCAAAGAGCTTGAAGTTCTTCCATGTGAGACTTGGAAGGAATGGCAACCGGGTGACCAATGTGGTGCTGCTCATCTGCTTGTTGGTCTCTAGTGCTCCCAATAATGTTAAAGAGAAAACTGAGAAAGACCTTCCTTAGCAGATATGTGTTTTTTAGGATGAAATAAGTATTCCTCTGCTTCCCCCCTCAGGTTCTGACCACACACAGTGTTATGCATCTGTATTTTTGGTATTTTGTACAAACAGGCTCTGTTAGATTCTTCTGTCCAGTACTGAACTAGATTTAATAAAGAAATGTGTGCATTTGCAGCCTTTCTGATTAGAGCTGGTGAAGAGGCTTTGTTACTGACAGCTGAGTGTAATTCCGGGGTGAATCATCTTGTTAAGTTGTTACTGCTCAAGTGAGAGTGATCCTGGTTTTCATGCTAATCAGACACTGTCAGGAAGACAAAAGCCTTTTTTGAAGCTTACTTTCGCAAAGCCAGTTCTGTAAAACCTTCATAGCAAATCTGGAATTAGTTCACTACATCTGTTTTCCACGGCTTCATAGGAAGTGTACCCTTGTGAGTGCTGATAGATGCTTTCAGTTTTGGTGTATCTGGGAGGCTAAAGTTAGAAGGAGCTTTGCTTTTGAGCTTTTCTTAAGAGATTTGATTTGACTGTTGGCCTTCTGCTATGGAGATGGTCCATTATCCATTTTCTAAATAAATGTAAATAAAATTCTTCTATATGAAAGATCAACACTTTGTGCTGTGTGGCTTCGTGAGCCCTGGGTATGGGTGTTGATTTGGAGCCCTCATGCTCAGTTGTCATGTTGAATGTCAGTTCTGTGGCTTCAGTTGTCAGACCACGGGGCTGTGCTCACTGGTGGGAAATGCCAGGGAAGACAAGGTATTGGCAGCAGTTCTTGTGTCAGAAATAGGAGGTGCCTGAACAAGGGGGTTAGTTAGGTACATTAGATTACTTGGACTGGACAGTGGAAGTCTAATAGTTGTGGAGGAATTCTAAAATCAAGCAGTTCAGCTGCCCTGGGATAGCGTACAGCCTGATTGAAACGGACTGTTGTCATCTGAGATACAGGGAAATTACTTGGGAAGTCTTCCTGCAAACAGGGCTGAAACTTCTAAATGAGTGTGATACATTGTTGCCTAACTGCATGATTTCTGAAACTAACTGCGGTAGGGCTGTCCTTTTACACAGAACCTTAAAAATGCTGCTGAGAAGTCAGAGTAATTGAGGAGAAAGAGCTGAAAGGCAGTTCTACAATGAGAAAATGGTAAAGAAAGGGAAACCTCAGAATGGGAATGAATGGTAAGGGTGGTGGCTGAGGCAGGGACTGATGTGTACCCTGACTGCTACTGTATGTGCAGCTGGATTAGGCTGACACGGGCTGCAGTGCCAGCTCTGGTTTGTTTTGGTTTCCCTTATTGTTAAGATGTGTTTGTACTTAGGCAGGATCATGACCTTGGACGTGGAGAGCTGTGATGGTCCCAATGTCATGTTGCCTTGGATAGTAACAAGTGTTTAGGCATTGACCTTTCCATCTTGTAGTAAGGCCAGTGGGCTGTGAATTTAGCTCTGTCGCTGGTGATGTGGTGACTGTTAGAGCTTGTTAGAGAATTTAGCCCTGTACTTTCTTGTAGTGCACTGTTTTCCAATCTGCCTTTGATTTTGGGGCCCCTAAATATTTCCTGATGAGAGTGTGGATGCCTGTGTAGGAAATGCAATCCTGCTGGTAGCCTTGCTTAGCTGCTGCCTTTGGGAGCATTTTGGACTGTGAGTGAAGCCATCAGGAGATTCCTGTAGCCATGCACGAGGTATGGGTTGTAGCTGCTGCCGTTGTGCACCCAAATTTGCCATGTTCTTCTCACCTGGAGATTTTCATTATACCACGTGGACTGTCTTTGTTACACAGTGTTTTAGAGAGGCAGTGTTTCAATAATATAAGGTTGATCTGGTGGGATCAATTTAAGGTTCATGTCGTGACAGGCAGTTACAGAGTTAGTGGTAGAGAGCAGAGCTTGACAGTGTTGTGTTCAGTGACTCGTGCTGGCAAACCAGGGGTGTGTTGCATTATTATCATTCCTAGCATTTCATCATACAGGGCTCACAGACTTGAGTTTTAGAGTAAGGTAAGTTTGTGAATGGGTGTTTGTGATATTTGCTAGATTTTCATGAATTTCTGATCTGCTATAGGTGGAGAAGGGACACATTTTGCCACTGTGATTTAACTAGCATTTAATGAACTAAATTCAGAGCGTATGTGAGTAAATACAGTTTTATTGCAACACTGAACTTTTAGGGGAAGGAAAGGGTTTATTAATAACTTTATAAGAGAATTTATATGAGCAAAACAGAGTAATTTGTGATATATATGAAAAAGCTCTGTTAAGTTTTCTTTTTCCCTCCTTTATTTAACCTGAGAAAAGGAAGAATACTGGATCTGGTTTAACTGATCTTTCTGGAGAGACTGTCTTGGAGGCAGAGTGGAGAGAAGAAAGTACCTCAGGATGTTTAGTCACTGAGTAGTTTAAGCAGATTTGCTTTTCACATGGAAACCTGCTGTTTCCTGATGGATGCTGATAAAAAGCAAAAATAACCCACCCCAAAACATTAATTAGTTTGTTCCATAACATATTGGCTGTAGGTTCCCACCTTTGTGCTTTCTCACCAAGTACCAGGGAGAGTGTCTCAAAGGCTGCCCTCACCTTCATGGTGCTTCTTACTCTGCTGCAGTTGAAGATGGTCCTTCTCCACAATACTGTCAGTCATTGATTGTGTTTAATTTAGGGAGAATCCGTTTGAGTCTGTTCACCAGGGTGAGATTCCCTCTCTCCAGAGTACGGAGATGATAATCCAGGGTCTTTGGGCCAGCAGAATGTGACTTAATTTTAAGCAAACTAAAAAAAAAAAGTTTATCTTTTTCTACAGGTGAAGTTCTAAAAAATTTAAACAAGTTCTACAAAAGAAAAGAAATCCAAAGACTAGGAGCAGAAAATGGATTAGATGGTAAGAACATGTTCCAAGTTTATTTTTAATGTGAAACCTGTTCTAATTCAGATACAGTATTAGGTAGAGCTCGTCTTTTATGGGTCTCACAGCACTGCTTGTTTACCTTGTCTCTGTCACTCAGTTCAAATAACCTTATATATTTACTTTTAATAGTTTATCTTAAGGTATAGGTTTTTAATGGATTGCTTCACTGTTTTGGTGGATGTTTACAAACACGGTTTTCTGGTCCTGGTCACACTGATTTTGTTCCTCCTTTTGATTTTTTGCAGCTCGCCTGTTTCACCAAGCGTTTATAAGCTTTAGGAAATATATCATGGAATCCAGCTCTGTGAGTGCTGATTTGCATATTATTCTCAATGATATATGCTGTGATGCAGGCAAGTATCTGGAGTGCTTGTAAAATAAAATGTTACATTTTTTCCTTGGTTTTGACCTGTATGCTTTACCTACCTACCTGTGGACCCCCTGCTATGCTGTCAGACAGCTTAAAAATCCCTGCTAGGATTTGTGCCCATCCTAGGGGGCATTCTGTTCTTAAACCTTCTGGAGTGGACATGAGAGAGGTGGAGGTGTTGGCAAGAAGCAGCCCGTTGTTTTATAGCATCTTCAGGCTGCAATGGAAACAGAACTGTTGTGTTTATTCTTCCTGGCAATCGAGTAGTCACTAGGGGGCACTTGGAGAACTCTCCACTGGCCAGGTGGCTTTTAGGGACTGGGAATACAGCTCTGACAGTGCTGGTGGCACTCACAGAGGTGAGTGTTTGCTTGCTTAGTGCATCCTGTGTTGTCATTAACAGCACTAACTGAGGGGTGATGCCAGCTGGGAACAGCAGAACCAGCCTTTTCCATGGTTTGAGCTGCACAACTTTGGCACAATATGTCTGTTCTAATGATGGGAATTTAAAGGTTACATTGGCCATTAGTTTTGTCTTCAAATGTAAATGTGTATGTTCTATATGTCGGCAGTCTTAGGAAATTGTCTCTTTATATTGCTTGTGCATAAAATCTCCCAGAGGATTTTCTTGTTTCTGCTCCTTATTTAGTTACATATGAACATTGTTTATATGTGCCTTAAAACTCATATAAATGGAAGTATAAAGGGTTGTTTATTGTGGCAGTTTTAAAATTTTTTTGTTTAAGTTTTGCTTGTCCAAAGATGATAATTGAATATATTAGTTTTTTCAAATTTTCACAGTAATTTTGATTTATTGAATACTAATTCTCAATTTAAAAAACCCAGGAAGGACAGTAGAGAAGTGTGACCTGAAATGAGATCTTTAAGGCCACATGTCTGCTCTGCAAACATTCAGAAGAGTGAACCCAAATGTCTCTTCTGAGTTGATTTCTCTGGTTTTATTTTCTCACTTAGGGATTGGAAACTTTGAATTTTTAACCAGCATCCTGTGTCTTAGTAGCTTAGGGAAGCTGCACAATATCCTGGTCTGCTATGTTTTTTCATAAAAGCATTTTGGAAGCTTTTCTTTTCTTTTTATTTTATTTCAAGGCAGCACATGAATTTAGGAAGCAAAGGCTAAAGCTCTTTCTCATCCAGCTTTCCCCCAGTTTCTCATTTAATTGAGAAGTTCTTCAGGCATGTAGGCTGACCAGAGTGAATATACCAAAATGAGAGCCCCTTTTTCATACCATTGGATTTGAATTACATTGCTTAATGAGTCCATGTTAGCTCACCTTTCTGCAACTGAGGTAATTATTGAACTGTGTAGAGAGCCAGGAGGGGAAAGAATTGGGGAAAGAAAAGTGTGTGGTGGAAGTAGTGGAAGTTTTTTTCCAAGTTTATGATGATGGTCCAGGCTGTGAGAGAAGCATGCAAACTGAGCAGGGTTTGTCCCCTAGGCCACGTGGATGACCTGTTCCCGTTTTTCCTGAGGCATGCCAAGCAGATCTTCCCCATGCTGGACTGCATGGACGACCTGCGCAAGATCAGCGACCTGAGGCTGCCGCCCAACTGGTCAGTGGGGGCAGGGGCTGCACTGCTTTCTTTTCTTAGTGCCATTGAACTAGAGAGTCTGGGGACTTCAGCTTTGTGATGTGTGACTGTGCTACATTTTCAGTTCCATTTCTCTGCTTTTACAATAATTTCTGTCAGGAACTCAAATTTTTTACAAGCTACATTGCAGTGAATTAAAAGGAAAATAAGGTTATATCAGCAATGAAAGTCACTGGATGGCCTTTCCAGAAAGCTGTTTTCTGGATGTATTTTTGGGAGGTAGCACAGCAGAACACTGAAATGTTAATAAACCCAAGGAGAGAGGATTAAGAGGAGTAATGAGAATTATTTTGAACACAGTGTGTGAATTTGAATCTTTGAAAGCATTGTATGATTTAGAAGATGAATGTATAAGATGTAGTAACCTCTTTTTACTGGCTCTGTTTAAGAACTTGATCTTTCCGCTTTCAATACACATTAAAAAGTCAATAAATAAATATTTGAGCTGATTTCCAGTTTCTCCTGAATCAGTATCCAGAACACTGGATAAATGTTTAACAGATCTGCTTTTTTTCTGTGTGTGTTTTAGGTATCCAGATGCCAGGGCTATTCAGAGAAAGATAATATTCCATGCCGGTCCTACAAACAGTGGAAAAACTTACCATGCTATCCAGAGATTTTTGTCAGCCAAATCTGGAATATACTGCGGCCCACTAAAACTTCTGGCTCATGAGATCTTCCAAAAGACTAACGATGCTGTCAGTATGTCATATCACTTCCCAACATGCTTAGCACTGGGACAGTGTCAGGAATGCATGTCTGTAAAGTCCTGTAGCTGCTCCTGGTGTTCCCTGGAGCAGTGTGTGCTTGGACAGGTGCCTTTGCTTTGCAGCTCATGGCAATGCCAGTTGTGCTTTAATGCTTTAGGTGAGCAGAATGGAACATCATTTCTGCAGAGGGAACAGCACTGTCCCCACAGCACATCCTGTGCAATCATCCCTGTAACCTGCCTCCCTTAGGCTGTGATCTGTTGCTCTCCAGGTTTAGCCAGGCTCTGCTATTAGGTTTTTCAGCATGGGAACCGTGCCTCTTTTACCCATGACCTTTATTTTAGCTGGTACACAAAAATTACCCTTGCTTAACTCCCCTCAACCTTCTGCTTCTATGTTTAAATGTACTGCACTTCACCGTCTATGAAAGATTCTGCAGACTCAGGTGTGTTGAGTTGAAGAGCAGTGCCCTGTCTCAGGTTCCAGAGGAAATTTTCAATACTGTGGGCTTTTTTTTATTACTTCTGGCATATTTTTGGAGGCTTCCCACCAGTGTGTTTCCAGCTGCACAGAATCAGTTCTGAAGCATTAGAACCACACACCACATGTTAATGCAGCACAGTGTGTGTGTGTACAGTAGCATTCACAAATGGTTTTGTGATTTCTCTTTTTTTGATGTAGAAATTTTAATTCCTCTTACTGGTTTATCAAACTCACACATAAGAAGGATTGGCTTGTCCTAGGAGACAAGTCCTAGGTAATGTGCACCACGTAGTGGCTGTGGGTACCATGCAGTGATGTTCCCTGTTGGTAGTTGCTGTACTTCATTCCCATGTGTTCAGTGTGTGTGAAAACAATCCCCAAATGAACTGGAGGAGGCTGGAGCTTGCAAGGCTCCTTCACTCCTGGGCCTTGCTTTATGAGCCCCCTGTACTGCAGCTCTTCTGACAGTTCTTTTGTTGCAGTTGTGACAGTTCTGAAATGCTCAGGGGAAGATGTAATCTCCTGCAGGAGTAGGGGAAGGTGTCTAATCACAGATACTACCTCTTCATTATACCTCTAGTTTGATAGGACTTAAATACAGGGCACAAGTCTCAGAGGGCAGGGTAATTATTTTCTGGAAAAGCTTCCATTATACTGTCCTAGAAGCTACTGCAAGAAACTGATTTTATTCCTCTTTGGAAAGAGGATTCTGTTATATTAAAGAAACTTAACCTGAGTTTTTTGAATTCCTTTAGAACGTGCCGTGTGACCTGGTGACGGGAGAAGAGCGTGTCTATGCCAATGAAGATGCCAGACAAGCTCCTCATATTGCCTGTACCATTGAAATGTGCAGCACTAACACACCTTGTATGTATACATAATTGTGTCAGTCTTATCAGGGGGATCTTCATGTCTATTATTGCTTGGACTCTGAAGTAGCCCAGCTATTCCCTTTCACTCTTATTTCAACAATTTCTGAACTATGTTACAGCAGTTCAAGAAACCTGGATCATCTCAGAGTAGCTTTCTGGTGGTAGAGGATTAGCTTGATTTGAGATACCTTATTTAGAAAGCCTCTGAGTCCCTTTGTGTGTTGTACTGCTGTTCCACGTTTCTTCCTTGGCGCATCATGTTTTTCCTTTTTTATTTTAAGATGAAGTTGCTGTGATTGATGAAATTCAGATGATCAGAGATCCTGCCAGAGGGTGGGCTTGGACGAGAGCCCTTCTGGGTAAGCTGGTTTATGTTGGCAATGAACCTGTTTAACTGCAAATGGCACGTTAAATGCAAGCTTAGCAGTCAGTATATTCATAAGTTATTACAATATGGGATGCAAAATAAAAGTGAGTATTTTTTTCTTCATAAGTCTTCTCACAGCAAGTTAGAGAGATACTCTGCCCCAAAGGATTTGTCTGCATGGCAGCAAGTTACCTGTCATGTTTTACTTAATGGGTGTTTTTGAAAAATTTTATTTACATTCTTCCTTTAGTTTTCCTTCCTTGGATAATGTGGAGTCTTTGCTACATCATGCTGTCTTTTTACACTGAATGTTTTCTAGAACTGTGCTTTTTTGTTCAATTAAAACAACACCAATTTTCAGGGATTGCCTCAGGAAGCGATACTGTTCAATGTATGTCAGTGTTAATTTCAAATGACTCATTTATAGAGTTGCATCAATCTGTAAAATTCGTAGAAGAATGCTTGTTTTGATAATTTTAGAATTTTTCAAGAGGAAATTTTGAAACATTTTTCCTCGTGTTTTTCACAGAAGTTTGGAATCTGATTCCCTCTGCCCTCGCCCCTTCCCTTGGTTGCTTTTCATGATGAGTTCAACAGAATGTTTTTTCACACTTCCTCTGCCTGTTTTTTTGCCTTTTCTATTCTGAGTGCATTAGGGTTGAATTCATGCAGAAAATAAAGACACTCAGTTCTGCTGTGGTTTGGGAGTTATTAAACATAAATAGTAAATAAAAGCTTTGCTCCATTTGTTCAGTGGTTGAGGGTACCTCTTGTTTTGGCTGAGTGTGCAACGAGGTATTGGCTGCTCTAATTATCACTCTAATGTGATAAATGTAATTTTTGGGTAACTTAAGAGTCAGCTAAAGCTACTGTTGTTTATAAATAAGTAACATTTTTCTTTTAACACTGGACCTTGTTCAGGCCTCTGTGCAGAAGAAATCCATGTTTGTGGAGAAGCTGCTGCTGTTGACTTGGTGACAGAGCTCATGTACACCACGGGGGAGGAAGTTGAAGTAGGTATTTTAATTCTGAGAAGCTAAGGACAGAACATCAGGTTCTCCTTGCTGTAAAACAGGCAAAAAATGTATGGTCTTTTGAGGGTATCACTGATCAAAGTTATCATATGGGAGCCATTATTAGAATAATTCTTGGCTTCTGTAAATCAAAGGAGATGTTGCAAAGTTCTTTCTTTTTCTTTTTAAATAGTAGTACTGTTTTGCTGAAAGATGGTAAGTGCTTTGCTGAGTTCAAAGAAAAGTGCTTTGCTGTGTTCCCCTCAGGGAATTTTGCAGGTGCTACAGCTGTTCAGGGGCTTTCTTTACAATTCTGATCTTCCTGGAGGGCAAGTGCCCTCAGGTTTGCTAATTTTACTGGGTTGGTTGATAGTTATTCTCCACATGATGAGGAAAGGAGGTTAATATATGTATTTTTAATTGGTAAGATTCTTTTGAGAAGAGTATTTAAAAACAAAATATGCTCCCAACGAAGTCCAACCTTCATGATTTCAAGGTGAATTAGCTGTAGCTTTGTATGTCTGTGTGTAGTGGGGTATGTAATTCTGAGAAGGGAGGACCAGTGAGAGCATTCAGATATGTGACTGAAAGCAGACACTCATTTCTTGATAGATCAAGGGATGTAGCCTGTGTACTACTTTTCTTGAATCTAGTTTACATCTGGAATCTAGTTTACA
Organism: Manacus vitellinus; assembly: GCF_001715985.3. Lineage (NCBI taxonomy): Eukaryota > Metazoa > Chordata > Aves > Passeriformes > Pipridae > Manacus > Manacus vitellinus. The sequence continues at coordinate 2,102,635 of NW_021940593.1, forward strand.
TGTAAAAAGTACATAGTTCTTCTGTTTCTTGAAAAAGCTGTATAGTTCTCAGCTTGGGAGGTGCTGCCACTATGCAAGTACATAGGGTGTACATCTCCTTCTCTCCAGGAATTATCCCTTCAGGACTGAGAGAGGTCCCTCAGCGCTACAGTCACATGTGATAATAAATGTACTGGCTGATATTCCACAGGAAATTTTTAATTTAAAGAAATATCTTTGACAACTTTAATTCTAGGTCCGAAACTACAAGAGACTCACTCCTCTGACTGTGCTGGATGATGCCTTGGAATCCTTGGATAACCTCCGTCCTGGGGACTGCATTGTCTGCTTCAGTAAGAATGACATTTACTCTGTGAGCCGACAGATTGAAGCCAGAGGATTAGAATGTGCTGTCATATATGGCAGCCTGCCACCAGGTAAAGCACTCTTCCTTTATTGGTAAGGGATGTTCTGCTTCTTGTTGCTTTTCTTAGGAAAAAACCCTTACACTGCTTTCTTTGTTTTAAAATAAAGCAGCACAAGTTTCCTAGTTTTGCTTCTCCATATAGTTAAAGAAAGTAATCGGCTTTCATTGTCTGGTGTTTTAATCTTGGGATTAGACCTCTATTATGTACTTAATTTTGATCTTCAGATAGATATAATTAAATGAGGTCTTTCCACAGCTCTGGGAATGGTTTAAGTCCCTCCTGCCCCCTTCCCTCCAAAACATCCAAATACCAATCAAATACCAGTTTTTTCCTCTCAGCCTATTAAAACAGCATTGGGCTTAGTGATATGTTGTCTTTGATTTGTAGGAGGTTTGCTATGTGTTTTGTCATTCTGTTTTAGGAACAAAACTTGAACAGGCGAAGAAATTCAACGATCCTGACGATCCATGCAAAATTTTAGTTGCTACAGATGCAATTGGAATGGGACTCAATTTGTAAGTATTTACAGCAGGTTATGGTATTTTTTTTTCTTTTGGGTGTTATGCCTGCATTAATTTCCTTGCTTATTTCTCCCCCGTCTGTTAATTTGGCCAAATATCTGCTATGTCTAGATAATACAGTACATACATTTTCATTCTGTAGTAGTGTTCAATTTGGTTGGGCAGAATTCAGCTTTAATTTTGGAACTGATTCCAAGAATTAATGGCTCCCTTGGCCTAATTCTGTGTGATAGTGGCTAACTGTGCCTACTGGATCAACAAGAGTCACATGTGTTAGGTTGTCAGAGTTACCAGTCTCTTACATTTCTGAAATGCAGAGCAAGTTCAGCCCAGTTTCAGGTGTGTTTTGTTGGTGAAGGTGATGCAGTCACGTTGCTATAAACTACTGATGGATTGGGACCCTACTAGAACATGATTGATATGTGCAGGGCTGATAATTCTCCTGTGACTAACCAGGAGTCTTGTCATGCCCTTTGGAATACACTGTGACCATAGGTAGTCTCTGTGATACCTTAATTTATAGAGAAGAAGAAAGCTTATAAAAAAGAAAAGGCTTTCATTCTTCATATTGGAAGTAATTTGCAAGAAAAAAGAGATTCCTCTTTGTTTTTGTTCCAATATTCCAGGTGCATACGAAGAATAATCTTTAACTCCATAGTGAAGCCGACTGTCAATGAGAAGGGGGAGAAGGAAATAGACTCCATTCCCACGTCCCAGGCCCTGCAGATCGCAGGCAGGGCCGGGCGTTTTGGCTCCTCCTTCACACAGGGGGAGGTCACCACCATGCACCGAGAGGACCTCGTGCAGCTGAAGGAAATTCTGAGCGAGGCTGTGCCCCCTGTGAAGGTGAGAGACTCAGTACCCAGTTAGCACAGACGTGCTCTGGGGCTGGTTTATGATGGTCTGTCCCCAAATTATTTTTCCTTGTGTCTGTTTACAATGTCGTAATAAAAGTGGATTGTGTCATGCCAGAGTGACTTTGGATAGATGTCCCATTTGGAGGCTTGCAATGTTGCATTTATACTGAAGCTGCTCTTTTAAGAATTAAAAGCTCAAGCACAGAAGTTCCTAAGTTTCAGATAAGTGTGCTAAATAAACTGGAGTCTGTAGGGTGCTTTGGTTTCTTTCTTGCATTTTGTCTTTCTATGTGTTGCTTCTGGTGCATTAACTTTAAAACAATATTGAGAATTAATGGATTTTTTTTTTCCTTTATTTTCCCTTTAGGCAGCTGGCCTACATCCTACTCCTGAGCAGATAGAAATGTTTGCTTATCATCTTCCTGATGCTACTCTATCCAATCTAATTGTAAGAATGACCAAAATATTAGCTTTTGCATTAAAAATTAAGCATTACTTACAGTCACTGCTTTTGTACAAACATACACTGTGGGAACCTGACAGACAGCCTTGTGTGTATTTTTTAGCAATTGGATTCTTCTCTCTACCACAGCACTGGTACCACATTCTAAATAGGTTTAGAATGCTTAACTTTTCTGTGCTATAATAAACTTGAAGGCTCTTCAAGCATGTCAGTATTTTCACACGTGTTGAATTCTGTGCAGCAGCCTTTTCATTTCACCTTTTCTGAATTTTAAATGTAGACATTTTGGTCTGAGGCTGAAAATATTAGAGATTGAAATTGTGGTAAATTATTTGAAAATTCCTGAGAAACTAGGCTGGTCACGTCAGGTTTCTGTATATCTGAGAGCCATCTGATTTTCTTTCCCTGTTTCCATGGGTGTTATGGTGTAACAATGCTTGTGTAACTTTGAGAAAATAGATTTTGTGGAATCTACTTGATCTCATCCTTAGATAGGTAGTACCTCTTTTGGATGTGCCTAAACATTTTAAAGTAGAAATTAAGCTTCCAATGCTGTATTTAAAGAATAGTATCACAGCTTTTAGTAGACTGAGAAACTCTTAGCAGCTTTCATGGATTTAAATGTGCATTATTGTTCTCTGCTGATGTACTGTTATGTAGCAAAGTGTGTGGTTTCTGACCTTGAGATAAAAGATTATACCTGGAGACTCCTGGGAGACTTAGGCTGGTAGGGAGCGCATCTTTAAAATTTGGCTATTAACAATTTCTGGGCCACCATAGAAGTATTAAGATAAGAACCCTGTGTAGTTATTGATCTCTTAAGTATTCAGTCACATATTTAGTTAAGAAGCTCAGTGTTTCTCTAAAGATGTTTTTTAAAATGCTTTCAAAGATTTACACTGGAGAAATAATTTTGGGGGCCCATAGAAATTCCCCCTGCATCTGATGCCAGGTACCCTGGCATCTCCTGTTTCTCCAAACCTTGGATATGTTTCAGGTTTTCTTTGAACTCCACTATTGCAATACTGTGTTTATCTTGTGTTTTCTTTCTTCCTAAAATAGATCTGAGCCTGACATTGAGCTAAAAATACCTCAATTATTGAATTCAATGCTGTAAAGTTAGCTTTTTGGGTCATGCTAAGTGACAAACCTGGAGAAATTTCTAAATATAGTAGTAACTAGTTCCTATAATGGTGTTCTTTGTAACTAAAATGTACAGTTCCAGAACTTTGTTATTCAGGAGACTAACTGAAAATGTTTAAATAAAGCATAGTGTGTTATGTCTTCTCCTCTGATCCTGTGCTGGAGAATTTCATGCAAGCTCTGCTAAAAGAGTAGAGGGAACTCCCCTGCCCCTTTTTTATTACTGTGGTCAAATTTGATGGCTTTTAGCTGTTCTTTCAGTTTAACCAAGCATTTGAAACACTAAATAATTTTTTGGTTTGGTAATGCAAAGTTTAGCAACCCCCTCCTCTAATAACATTCTCTTTGTTTGGTTGTATTTTCACAGGATATTTTTGTGAGTCTCTCACAGGTCGATGGGATGTATTTTGTCTGCAATATCGATGACTTTAAATTTCTAGCAGATATGATTCAGCACATTCCACTAAACCTGCGGTCACGATATGTCTTCTGCACTGCCCCCTTGAACAGAAAAGAGCCTTTTGTGTGTACCACGTTGCTGAAGGTGAGCTGGCTTTTTCCTCAAAAAAATGTGATGTTTTTATTGGAGCAAGTGGGTCTTGGTGCAGTGAGACTGTGTCTGCTGTATTTACTGTGGGATTTGTCATTAGGTCATTGGAGAGCATTCTTAAAGTGCTCACGGGCAGTAATATAAAATCTTTGGAGATGTATTTTTTTTTCCTAATTGCATTCTTCACTAATTTTATGGACCAGAGCTTTTAAGTCCTGAGAACTGGTTCTCGTGATGTAAATTGAGATTTGGACAGCTTTTCTGCTGTCTGACTCAGAGAATCCTCCTGCTTGTCCTTGCAGGTGAGCTCTGAACAGGGAGGGATCACTTATGTTCCCTAGTCACTTGTGCACTGTTAAGCTTTGCACCACATTGTGCCTAAAAGTAGTCATTAAAACTCAAGTTACTGCTGCTTCAGGGTGTTAGCTTGTCAACAAAAGAGAAGAATGTGGGATCAAGGGTTATTGCTGATGTTAGAAGAGTTACACAGAATTAAAACCCCAGAAAACACAGTGCTGTAAGTTGCTCTCAAAATTATGTCACTTCACTTTTCAGGCCTGGATGAACTGTTTTTCACTGTGCCCCCAGAGTGATTATTTTGAGGAATTTGTAGTCAGCAGATTTTTCAGGTTTTTGAGATTAATAATTTAATTTGAGACTGTTACTTTGTTAGACAGTATTGCCTTTGTGCCCTTGTTAGAGACTCCATTAAACTTTTAAAATGAAGTAGTGTAAAAATGAAACTGGTGTGGTGCCTTCAGGTCAGAAATATTAGACCCCTGCTTTTCAAAAGGAGCTAATAATCTTCTTTAAAAATTGAGTGATTGATGAAAGAGTTGAAATAAGTGTCTTGTTAAGAAAATGCTGAGCATTCAGACACCAAGGAATGAAGGTGCAGAGGGGCATAATGTGGTGTTGGAGGGAGGTGGAATGTTGTGAATGCTTGTGTGAATTTAAGCACCATTCCTTGGCCAAAAAACCCCACTTCTAGTATCAGCCAGCTAGGAGGCAGTTATTCCAAGTCATCAGAACTTTTGAAAATTTTAGATTTAAATCTTATTTCACTTGTTTTTTTGTTACTTAAAGAGCTGAGGTATCTGAGTTTCAGAAGGGCTGCTTTCTAGTGCAGATTAATCTGTTTGGGTTGTGAGTAGTGTGTTTCCTAAACCAGGGAATACATTCAACATTTTCTCAACCTGGGGACTCTGAAACAAGATAATTAACCGAATAGGAGGAGGAGAATTAAAAAAGACAAAGTCCATCTGCTGTGCTGGATGAAATCAAATGCCTTCAGTGTTATGCTTTTCTGGATAGCTCTATGCCTTTGTTGCTTAACTCTGTGCATGGCCCATGCACAAATTGTGTTAATGAGGCTCTGCAAAGGAGAGGTGACTCCTGTGTTGAGTAATTAAGTAAAAGAATGTGTGGCATTTGGGCTGTGTAAAACAAAGCAGGTATTTTCTGTACACAGACTCCAAGGAATTTAACTCTTCTGGGATTTCTTCTTTCCTAACTGACTGAGGACCTTGCTTGTTTTTCAGTTTGCACGACAGTTCAGTCGAAACGAGCCCCTGACCTTCGACTGGCTCTGCCGACACACCAAGTGGCCCTTGGCTGCTCCAAAAAACATCAAAGAACTTGTACACCTCGAAGCTGTTCATGATGTTTTTGACCTCTATCTGTGGCTAAGGTATTGTCTTTGTGCTTGAAAACTTGTTTTTATTTTCTCCTAGTATTTATGACTTACAGTTCTAGAAGAGCAGTGTCTTCAAGCCCGTGTGTACATGGTGCAGGATGGGCCCCTTAGGCCCTTTGGAGGATCCTGACAAATGCAAGTGTAGTGATGTGGGAGTGAGTCATGGGCTCTGCAGAGAGCAGTTTGTGACTGACAGAGAGAGAAAGGTAGAAACAAGGTGATCCTGGACTGAAGCAGCTGAAATGCAGCTTGTAATACTGTGGCCTTCCCATGCACCACATAATAAATTTTTTCTTACGTAGTACGTGTCCCATTTTTACCCCAGTCAGCACTCCTGGAGCAGAAAGGTTTAACTGGGTGTTGTTTTGCCTCTCTCAGTTACCGCTTCATGGACATGTTCCCTGATGCTGCCCTTGTAAGGGATATTCAGAAGAAACTGGATGACATTATACAGGTTGGTGTGTGCAACATCACGAAGCTGATCCGGGCCTCCCAGTCTGCAGCTGCTCCTGGCACAGCAGAAGTTGTGTCCGAAGACTTTCCCACAGCTAAGAGGGATGCCAGGGTGGCTTCTGACCGTCGTGGTGCCAAGTCCCCAGGGGCACTGTCCATTGCAGTGGAGGCTCCAGCACTGAGGAGGGCGAGGAACCCGAGAGCCTCTCGGTCTGGGACGAGGCAGGAGGATCTGAAAAGCTATGGCCGGGGATCCCTTGCCAACAGACTGCTGCGTGAAGGACTCCTGACACAGGAAATGCTGAGACAGCTGGAGAGTGAGTGGCAGGATCAGCACAGGAATGGTAGATATGGCTTTGGTTCAAAAAGAGATGATCAGCATAGTTCAAAGGAAACAGGGAAAAAGAGAAAATAGAACCGTGTCCTAATTCTGTTTAGTTTTTATTCGTAAAATAAAATACTATTTTAATAATTTCTTTGGCATTTCATGTTTACACTGCTGCAGCTCCTTGATGTTTTTCCTTCTCCCGTGACCAGTAATGTGAAGCACTCAGAGAAACGGACTTTTAAAGCTCAGAGGCCATAGGTTTGCTTTTACCACTCAGCTGTGCACTCTTCAGTCATGGTGTTCAGCATAAGTGTATGATCTGCTGCTATGTGATAATTTGAAGTTGATGTCTTCTTGCAAGATGTCCTCACATCATCAATAAACATCAGATATGTCACTAGTAGTGAATTAGCTACTCATTCCATCCCTTCCTAAAGGGCAGGGTTTAGCAGACAACAAACAAGTAATGAACAACCTGGAACAAAATTGACTCAGAATGGTGATGGGAGTCATGTGCCTCTAACCTTTGTGTCCTGGGAAAATGTGGAAGGTGGTGAAAAGCACTTGTGTTAATGTGTCAGGGAGTGATGAAATTCTGGCCATAAGAATTTTTGAGTAAGTTTCAGTTCTGTCATCTGAGGGGTAATTACTGAGACAAAGCAAAATCTGTCCTTGCTCTTTGAACTGTGTTCTCCTAGCGAGAGCTCATCCCATTGATTCAGGCGAAGTTTGAGGGGAGGAAAAACCAAAAAGTTGGATTATGGTTTTTGAAGGAAAGGAGGAAATGTTAGAAGCATAGGTATAATTTATTTACTTTTGAGAAATTCAGGTGTTTGTTTCTCCTGGAGTTTTCTAACTCAGTTTCAATACAAATTACTTTGTTCTGTCACATTTCATAAATGATTTTTTAGCTTCATGTGCCAGTTTGTGGTACTTGAATTTTGAGAGGTGTCCTGATGCAACGTCACTGGATAATGTTTAAGGCAGTGCAGCACCAGGCTGTGCCTCTTCCACAGATGTGCAGGGGCTCTGTGATTTGTTTTCAGTGTAAGTAGCTTTAGGGTGTGCTTTTGAGCTCCCAGTATGGACACTGGAGAGTGGAAAGAATCAGATGCTGAAACTGCTGGGTGTTCACAGAAATGAATTCCAGTACTGGGACATGTTACTGGGGTGCCTGAGGAGAATAATGCTGCACTGACCATATTGCTGGGTTTGGCTGTGTGCAGGTCTGCACAGATCCTGCTTGTGTTAGTGCTGGGATACCTGTAAAAGCCAGGTGGAGTTTCACTGTGTCAAATGCCTGACTTTCTGAAATGATCAACCATGTATCTCTGCAGGTTGAAAGCTTGTTCTGATTCCCCTTTTCTTCTTCCTGGTATTGATCCTTTGTGCTGCTGTTCAGCAACAGGTCTGCAGCAGTTCGAAAATTGTTTCTAACAACTGTTTTCAGTGCATTTCATGCACTCTTTCCTCATTATTTACTAAAAAACAAGCAGTGCATAAATGGTTTTAGTCCACATGCTCTCCTGCTGGTTTCATTACAGGACCAGTGGGAAGAGAAAGTTTTTGGTTGTTCCCCTGCAAAACCCCATCTTTCTTTCCTCCCCCAGGACAAAACAAGCAGCTCTCTGTGTGTGGCAGTGCCATGTGAGTGTTGAGGATTTCCTGTTGTGTGGATGAGTAATTGAGCTTTGCTTTGCCAGAGTCCTGAACAGCAGCATAACCTGCACAGAGCAGGAGCTGGCATTAACCCTTACAAATGGGTTCCACTGGATACTGTTCACACAGCTCCTGTGGGGTGGGTGACGTGGCTGATGGTCCCAATTGCCTCCTTGTTCCTTGGCACTAACTCACTAGAAGGAAAACTGTAGCTGCTCAAGCCACACACATTGTCCCACTTCCGTCTGGGACTGCACACTCCATGGTGGACCTGCAAACCAGTGTTTAAAACCACCTTCTGCAAGGAGAATTCTTCTCTCTCCCCAGAGTGTTTGGGTTTGGGCTGCAGGAGACCCACATTGCTACTGTGCTTGGCTTCTAGCCTGTTATGCTAAATTTACCCTTTAATTATAGCTAAGCTGTGTACTGGAGTATATTTTTGAGCAAGGAAAGAGTGTCTGGGCCTTGGGGGCGTAAGCCAGCCTTGTGTTTGAGCAGCAAGCCTTGCCATAAGGAAGCTAAATGACTATAAGCATTCTTTTTTGTATTTTGCTGAGATTAGCACTTGGCTTAACTCATTGCATGTTTCCATAGCGACTCCATAGTAACTGTTTTAGGAGCTCTGAAGTTTATTCAGGCGTTTCCAGGCTGACTTTATGAAAGTTTTCTTTTCTTCTGAGCTAATGGCGTGGCTGTCATTGACTCCCATTAGAATGGCTGCCAGATTGGTCCCATGTGCTACAATCCAGACTGATGTGGGGCAGAGTTATCCCAGCCACCCATTTTTAACATGCCCTGTGGGGCTGTGCTGAAACCTTTTGCTTTTAAGCAACATCATTAATATTGTTCACTTGTTCTGGGAATGGCTGACTGATACACTGCTTGGTAAAAGCCTTCTGTCTCTTAAGCTAATATGCTCTTTTCTGTCTGTGCTGTTTCCATCTCTTCTAAATGGTATCTGTCCTTGGATTGGATTTTCCCTTGGGTGCTCTGCCTTGCTTTCCATCCTGGTGTCGCCCTGTGAGGGGCATATGTGGGATGAATGTAGGGACTTCTTTCTGTTCTGAGCTTTGATGAACTTGTAGGAATATAGTGGGGAATGAACCTGCTGCTACTTTGACGGGGGGGGGAATATATTCTAAAGGTTAGTCTTGGAATAATAAGCTATAATGAAGAAGTTATCATTTCTCCTGCTGACTCACTGGTAGCCTCGTCCACTGTCTCCTTGTTAACCTGGGTACCAAACTCAGCAACCAGTGTTGCCACTATCTCACCAAAGATAGATGTGTTTCTCCCACAATAAAATGCTTATTGATACAGTACCTCTTTCTCGAGGTAACTGGTGCATGTTTAGCTGAGATACTCAAGACATTTATCTGAATTTCCCCATTGTAGCTGTGAGGTCCTTTTCTCTGCAAGTCTTTGACTGCAAGGCTGTGGGAGGCAGATGAGCACCAGACTCTTCAGATTCTCTATTTTCCCTTGAGATGGGGCTTGGAGGGAGAACTGCAGGAGGAGGAAGTAGAGAGAGGGGTATTACAATTTTGAAGTCTTGTTTGGCCCTTGCAAAGCGGGGAGGGAAGGTTTGTGAATAACTTTTGCTGGGTGCAGCTCTAACTAAGGGGGAAATCAACATTGCCTCAGGCCTCCAAACTGTGTGTGATGGAAGCTGACCTGCTCACCTGGGCCTGCAGAGGTTCCCCTGTTCTGGCAGGGTCTGTATGAAATGGCTGTACTGTTTTTGGGTGTTGGGCCCTTGGTGCATTGAACTACTGTCTGTGTGGAAGTGAGATCATGTCTTGTCTTCTCTTGCACAACAAAAGCCGGGAGCCAGGATACCCCAGGGATGAGCGAACAGGTTACACAGCGATTCTGACACGTCAGGTATTTCACAGAGCTTGCTGCCAGTTTAGGAACATTTGGATCTTAGAGACCCTTTTCCAGTGGCATCCGTTAGAGAAAGAAAGAAAAGAGAGAATGAAAAATAAATCTACTGTATTACAGACACAATGAGGTCTGGATCAAAGTGGGATGGAGCTTGAAAGGTGATGTTTTGAATTTTGCTGGTCAGAGGGGTTGTGACTCGGATGGCATGGGTAAACAATGAGGAGAGAGACAGTCCCTCTGGGAGTCAGTGTCTGACTTCACAAGCCAGCAGTTATTAAAAGATGAATAGAGAAGAAGTGAACCGTGCTCTCTGGCTGGTAGCATGGCTTATTTTCTTCTTTCTTTTCTCCCTTTCTCTCGAAGATCAAAGGCCTAATTTTAGAACAAGCCCTATTTATGGACTGCTCAGCTACTCTGTCTGCTTTACTCTTGTTCTAGAATAGTGGAAAATAAATGGAGCTGGCCGGATCTCCCAGTGTCTAGAGCTCATCCCTGATGCAAGGCAGGAAGGGGGGGTGTAAAAAGAAAAAAAAGAAAAAGACCTTTCCTAGCAGAGGTTCTGTATGATCTGTCTCTGCAGAAGGAATTCCCTTCCCCTCCCTCAGCTCTTTCAGTCTTTCCTCGTGATCAGAGGCTAAAAAAATGTGACCTGTGAGTGCTCCTGCTGTTCAGCAGAGCTAACTCCTCCTGATCCGTGCCTTGACGTGCCAGAGCTGCCAGGACAGGCACAGTCCTCTTCCCTAGGCTGGTGCTGAGGATGGAGTTGAGTGTTGTGTTGTGGGTGGATTATACTCCTGTATGTGCACCCACCATGGGGATCAGTTGTACTTCTCTTTTACAGTAGCAGGAGATTGTTGGGTCCACTCTAGGCTGTGAATTGATGTAGTCAGACATCCCTTTCTGCTGACTGGCTGCCTCTGCCCCACTCTGCATCTCCAGACCTAATTTTCTACTGCCGAGTAGTTCTTTGTGTCCCCTCACATTATTTGGCACTCCCTTCCCCCTTTCCATTCCCTTTTCTCCCCCTGCTCTTTTTCTAATCTTATCAAAATAATTGTTAATTGTTAACTTGTTCTGTACAATTTTGGGTGACAGTTGTCTGCCAGTGCAGTAAGTGTGATCAGTCCAGCTGAGCAGTAACTGGGGGGAAACACGCCGTGTGTAGGTGCAGTTTGGAAGTGAGCCTCTAATTGCCCCATGAGAATGCCTTTTGCGATTTTTTTTCTCTCTCCTTTGTGTCAGCATTTCACCCAGTTCCCTTTGGATGAGGTTTCCATAGTTCATATCACTTGATACACTGACAAAATTCTGGAAACACTTGTGTATGCAGGGTGAACTTTTGAGAGCAATGGTTAAAGACTGTCAAATTCTGGTGGTGTGAGGAAGCTGCTCTCGCTGCGGGCGCTCTGTGCTGCCAGTTAAAGGCACCTCTCCAGTGAGGCAGTGTGATACCCACGCTGCTGGCTGCCAGGTCAGTCTGCCCCCTGCCCAGCTTTTGCTGTACTGAGGATCTTCATTGGTCTGAAGCTTTGTCTTCAGGAGGGGTGGAGAATAAGTAACCAGTCCCCGAGGTCTGTGCTGGGAATTGAACCCAGCTGGGGGCAGCGGTCTGTGTGTCTCTGCTCCTTTACAGCTGAAGCCTAATTGGTAAAAAGCTACAGATAAGGTTGTGCTGTGCAGAACTGGAGTGGAGTTCATTCATGCAGAAGAGCCTGTCTCGCAAATGGGAGTGCTGAGAAGAGGGAAGAAACCTCCTCTAATGCTGTGTAACTCCTGATTCCCGGCAGTGCTTTGCTGGAGGCTGCTGTGGTGGGAGCCCGGCAGCCGCCCTGAGTGAAGAGGGGCTGCTGCATAGCAACTGCATTGCCAAGTGGTAACAATTCCCAAGTGGGGCAGTAACAAAATCGATTTTTCTCCCCTTCAGCTTGGCAGCTCTCCAGGTGCCTGCTCTGGCACAATGAAGTGTGTAGCTGGGGAGGGAGGGACTTCGGGTTGATGGGGAGGTGATACAGGGAGGCAGAAGTTTAACCACTGAACCGATCACACTGGATGGATTTATTTCTGGACTCGGTTTCCCAGGAACTCCACTATTCCACCCTGGGGGAAATGGCTCAGCTGATGTCCCTCTAGCTCCAGCTTCGTGAATAAAGACCTGTGGCATTGGAGTTAATCACAGCAGCTCTCTCACTACTGACTCATCCATCTGCTCCAAGACAATGTTTGCCGTCCACTTGCTGGCTTTCCATTTCACAAAGCTAAAAGAGGATCAAATAAAAAAGGTAAGATTAGCTGATTCCTGTTTTGAGAACTGTTACCCAGATAGTGAGGGGTCTGCAGTATGTAGTGCTTTCCAGATAATGGCATTATCTACTAAAGCCATTCAGCCAGATGGGGTAAGAAGTATTTAAACCCTAAACCACCTGACAAGTGTGAAAATAGGTCTGGTTTGTGCTTTCCCCTGCACAGTTGTAAGTGCTTCTCCAGTAATGGAGCAAATGATGCTCAGTAAGGAGAAGTGCTTAAACTTTCTCTGGTGTGGGGTGATGTAGTCCAGAGGGCAGAAAGGAACCTCTTGCTGAGTTGCTTTGCAAGTGTAGCAGGAGGGATGGGATTTCTCAAGCTGAGAAGGAATCAAGAGTCAGTCACATTGTAGCAGGCATAGGGAAGACTCCTGGAGCCTTTGGACCAGGTCTGCTGGGACTCGGGAGACATTTCCAACTAGCATAGGTGTGGGAGGAGTGCCTGTGCCTCCTCTCTGTTTGTCCAAACTTGGCTAATCACTGATGTTTATAGATGTGACCTTTAATTACAGTTGGAAAAGCTTGAAACGGCCCAGATCTGAAGCCATCAAAGTGAGTTGCCTAATGCTGCTGTTTCCTAATCTATTTTCATGGCCACGCTGGAATGGGTTTTGCACTCAGGTCCTTCCTGAGACCACACTGGACTTGTAAACTTTGTGGGTCAGAGGTCCTCTGGTTTCTAGACATGTCCCCTGCAGGTCTTCTGTGTTCCTGGTGTCTCCCTTAAGCGCTGCCACTGCTGCCAGGCTCTGTCCCGGTTTTCCAGCCGGCTGGAGGTGGGGCTGTCTGTGGATGTGTGGCGGGAGATCCAAGGTCCTGATGCATGGATCTGCTTGCACCACTGAGCTCACCAGCACAGCCAGCAACATCAGCTTCTCTCTGTGCCCTAAACGTGCAGTGGCTTGTTCTTAGGAGGGCTTCTTCTGCTGATTCTGCTTTGGAGAGATGCATTCCAAGAAAGGCACTGGTATCCCAACAGTCAGATTCTGTCTTTGACTCAGTCACAGCCCTTTTATCCCTAGGATTTAACGTGATCAGAAAAGGGCCCCAATGCCCCTTTCTTGTGTGCAGGAGCTGATCTAAAATCTCTAATCCAGACAGTGCTCTTCTTACTTTTTACTAAGAGAAGAGACCCTGTGGAGCAGTGCTTGGGTGGAGCAGGCTCTTCAGAGAAACATCCAGAGTGGAGCTGAGGGAGGACTTCCCTGAAGTGAGGAGAGGGCAGAGGAATTCTGGCAAAACCATGAATATGAGTCTTTCTGCTAGGTGCAAAGTAGCCCTTCCTGAAGTCAAGAAGCCACATGCTCCTTAGACTTCTCCTTCAAGGAGCCTAGCGTAGGCTGTAGGGAACAGAGCTGATTTCTCCCTCAATAGAAAGAAGGATTGCCTTCCCACCTCTCCCTCCCCAGGCTTATTTACTCTGTGGTGGCAAAACCAAGAGTCCTTGTGCCATGAAAACAGTGCTGTTTTTCCATAATTCAGGCAAGGCTCTGTTCTTGTACCATGGGAGGGAGGCAGTGAGTTTGGTGTTGCACAGCCTGGCCATTCCTGTGTTTACAAGCCAATGGTATGTGAGCAGGGTCTTGCTCTGGTTGTAAATCAGGCTGGCTTTCCTGGGCTCTGCCTTATCTAGTTCCTTGGAGAGGACTATCTGCTCCTTTAGTTGTAGGTAAACAGGGTGGGGAATGCAGTTTCTCTGGGGAGCAGGGAGCCTGGGCATGTTCTCTGCAAACAGACGTGGCAATTTTTATTACTCTTGAGTTTTTTTCCACAGGGACTTCTGTCACAAAGTCATTTGGGTCTGTGTCAGTGTGTGAGTGCTGTACATCTCCAGGCATTGTACTTTCTCCAAAAAAGCAGTATGGGTGCGTGGGCTGAGGTGATGGATCCTACACAGTGGTGAGGCCTCAAAAAATCCTTGGAGGAAATCAAGTGCATGTGCAAACCAGGGCTACAAAGACAAATCTAAATAATGTCCTTTTCAAGGCACAGTTGTATCCAAAGGCAGCTGCTGCTTTTGGACAATTGCATTTTGTAGTTTAGCACTTCCTCCTTTGTGTATGTTAGGTAAGTGCTGGAGTGATTTTCAGGATCCTGGTTCTTTCAGGTGGGTCATTGCTGACCATCAGTTTCAAATGAGACTGTGAATAGGTAACTCGTTTGTGCCTCATTAAAATAGGTGGCCAGTCTAAATTGCAGCAGAGGCCAATTTATCTGCAACCTGCATTCCCCTCTGTTTAAACAATGCAGCTTTTTTTTAGTTCTGCCTTGTTGCTGATGCGACTCCATTTGTGCCTGTTCTTCCAGCCCTCCAGACCTCTCTCTATGTAAATGGGACTGAAGAAATGCTCTGAAGAGATAAAGCAACATAACAACATAGCCCATGGTGCAAGAGCTGAGTATCTGTGCTAGCAAAGCGTTGGGGACTGTCCCCCCTCTCTCCCCTGCCCACTGCCCCTGGGCCTGAGTCTCATATTGTGGGGAGCAGGATGTGAACAGGAATTACCCTTCAGGGGACATCCAGCTGTTTGGAGGACACAATTATTATGCCTGCATCATGTTCATAACAGCACCAAACTCTGGCTCCCCAGTGGAAAAGCTTCTGGATGTTGATAGGTTGTTATTTTGCTGTGTTAATCCTCTGTTGTACCCAGTTTCTAAGCCACATTATTTACAGCCTTGCAGGTAAATGTCAGTCCCAGCAGCACGTGATCCTGAAGCAGAAAACATGTAATTTTGCCCTGGTGAACCTGTACATAAACACTGATTAGCTTTTCTACCAGTTTATCAGAACGAGCTACTTTGTAGATGCTTTTGATTCCCTTTAAATTCAACTGGCTTTTGTTTCAATGTATGCTGTAAGTTACAGACCCTTAAGAAAGGGTATTGATTGCACCCAAAAACGTGTTTTAGATGTAATCCTAGAATCACAAGAGAATGGAGGCTAGAGCTGGAATGAGAAAAAGCCTTTGAGCTCCAGCCTGGCATTCCAACAAAGTTAATTGGCTGTGGAGTGAAGCAGTAGCTGAATAGATGTTTTTGGGTTGTGGCTGACACGCTTGGGTACTGATGGCATTTTCTGGACCTGCCTCAGAGAGGTCAGATTCTCAGCAGCTCAAGATACTTTGCAGTTCTAGTTCATGACATGTATAGGAGGAGAGGATGGTGTAAAAGCAGCTAGCCAGGGTCTCAGGAAAGTCTCATGGGCTTATGTAGGTTGGCAAGTTACTGAGCCATAAGAAAAGATGGCCAGCTTTTGGAGAGTAATTCACCAAGGCTGCATTAAACATTGTTCAGACAAAAGTTTTAGAAGAGTAAATGTTCTGGTGGTGCCCTGGAGCTTGCTTGCACTGACAGTCGTGGTGCTGAGGTCAAAAATGAACTGAACAACTGGTAGCTGGTGAGCACTGAGGAGCAGGAGTGACACCTTTGCTGTTTGCAGGTTGACAGGTACCTGTATCCCCTGCGGCTCTCCGATGATGTCCTGCTGGATGTGATGGCTCGTTTCCAGGCTGAGATGGTGAAGGGGCTGGGCCGGGACACGAACTCCACAGCGGCAGTGAAAATGCTGCCGTCGTTCGTGCGCTCGCTCCCCGACGGCTCCGGTGAGTTCCCCCTGCCCCAGCTCCCCAGGGCTGGGCCAGGAACGTGATGCTGCTGCCAGTCTTCCAGGACAGCACAGCAGAGGCACAGGGCCCCCAGAGCCTTTGGCTGTCTCACTGAGACAGCAGGTGTATAGTGAGAAGACAGCAGCCTCTGGCAGGAATTTTTTTCCTTGCAGCAGGGTGGATCTTGACCCAGTGCTGCTTGTTTGAGGAAAGGACCTCCTAAGTGCTCCAAAACAGCCTCTCCCCTGGTGCAGGCCTTGCTGCAGGAGTTGTGGCTGGACATGGCAAGGGCAGCCTCTACAGCCCAGAGCCTGCAGTGCAGTGTGCTGCTGGTGTGGGATATGGCCTGGCCTTCTTGGAGCTACAGGGAGGGCAGGATGCTGCAGAGAAACCCCACAAACTGCCACATGACAGCAACGGTTGTGTTCTCAGACCTGTGATCCCCTCTTGACTCCTGACAGCAAACCCTACTCTGCTTTTTCTAATGCTCCAAAAAGTGATCCCCTCCTGCCTTTCCTTGCCTTCTGCACTGGGAAAATCTGCTTCTGGATGGGGTCTACCAGGAAACCATCTGCTCTGTTTCTTCAGCTGGATCCTTGTTTCCAGTTGCTCCTGAGACTTAGAGAGGGAGGAAGTGCAATGATGTCCTCTGGAAGGATGTGAGGTCAGGTAGAATTTAAAAGCCCATCTTGTTTGGAGGAGTGTGAGCATCCAAAATAACTCTCCTGGCTCAGCTGGCTCCTGGCAGTGCAGGCTGACAGAAAATTAAGTTTTTCCCAGGTTTAACCAAGTGAATTGGTATATGCCAATGACTTGGCATATACCAACTGTGCAGAAACCTGAAGAGAAGTGTTAGCTTTGTACCTCATTTCCACAGGACTTTATTCCTTCTGAAGTTAATTTCCCTGCAGTTAAATGAGAAATAATGACTTTAATGGCATAAAGGGAATATTTGGAGGGAAGTCCCTTGAAATGAGGCATTTCTGAGAGAAACTATATACAATGCCTGGATGGAAATGGGCACTCTTCCTTTTGCTGCTACCTTCATCAAAGAGGAAGAAGTTCTTTCCTAACCCCTACAGTTTCAGTGACCATCACTGGTCCTGAGGTCTCATGTGGCACTGACAGTGTCCTGAAACAGCAGGGAGCCCCTGAGGTCAGGAGACTTGGAAAATTGCACGTAATGTCAACATTGCTGCAAGACTTTGTTTTCCTGTAGGTCAGCTTGGGACAGTGTCCCCCTGGCCTGTGTGTCAAGGACATGCTGCAGCATCGAGCTGGGCTGTGTCTTACTGACACACTGCCTACCTTAAATATCACATTGGCTTTTCTATTTTTGCTCTCTTGAAAAATCCTGGTTGGTATTTTAATTCCAGACAAAATTTCCAGCAGGTTTAAGCACCTCAGACTTGGATGGATTTTTTCCCATTTGTAATAGCAGTGAGCCTTCAGATTTTTCTGAGTGATCCAATTTGCCTCCTCACCTTAGTGATAGCTGACCATGGTATTATAGGTAGAATTTCCTGCTTCTTTCCCTTTCAGGGCCAAATTTGATAAAATTTGGTCAGATGTTTCGAAGATCATGCAAGATTAGGCACGTGCCATTGCATTTTCCTTTTGGGAAGGGCCTTCTCCTGTGTGGGGGATAAATAATTGTTTTATTGTAGCAGTGAGGCCAACCTGTCCTTCCATCTGAGTCAGTCTCCTGCTGGAGAAGCATGTGTTTGAGCTAAGACTGTGAAACAAAATGGTACTTTTACAGAAACACCTAAAGGCATTTGAAAAGGATTGTATTGGTTGCCTTTGGGTGGCAAATTAGTCTTGCCCCACTTGGAAGTTGACTTCTGCTCTAAGGCTGAGTTTTAACATGTAACTGCAAATCCCTCATTCTTTACTGGTTGTAGGTAATGCTCTCACACTGATTTTCCCACATTTCAGTGAGGGATTTGCAGCCTCTCTGTGCTCTGCTTGGATTTGCACTCACTTTGGGTCTTTCTTGCTGAGAAGCTCATCCTTCTGCAGCTTGAAAACATGCTGCTGTGGAAGGAGCAGGGTGGACAAACCCAGGCTGCTAAATAAAAGTTGAATTAGCTGTTAAATAACAAGTTAACAGGAGGGACCTGGCACCCTGGCTTAGGGCTTCCAGCTCTCAGTGATGCTGCCAGGCCCATGGGATAAGGATCTGCTGTGGTGGGGCAGGAGAGCTGGAGGTGAGGGAGGGCCCTGGCTGTGCCTTCAGTGTGGCATCTGAGCTGGGCCTCGTGGCTGTCACCGGCGACGGGGCCTGTTTGTGTTGCAGAGAAGGGGGACTTCCTCGCCGTCGACCTGGGTGGCTCCCTGTTCCGTGCCCACCAGGTGAAGGTGTTTGATGATGGGAAGCAGAGCAGCCAGCTGGAGAGCAAGTTCTACCCCACACCCAAGGAGGTCACCCAGGGGAACGGCGCCGAGGTAGGGCACTGCTGTGGGGCTGCTCTGCTTGAGCACCTGCCTGCAGGACACAGCCTGACCCTGTCCACTCCTTTCTTTGATTTTTCTTTCCAGCTCTTTGATTACATTGCTGACTGTCTGTTAGACTTCATGGAGACCAAAAACCTGAAGCATAAGAAGTTACCTCTTGGCTTTACATTTTCTTTTCCATGCAAACAGACCAAATTGGAAGAGGTAGGATGCATTAAAAAATACTGTTGGCAAGCTGAGCTCCTTGCAGGATACGTAGAAGCTGATGAATGGATGTGTTACCCTGGGTTTTTTTTGTGGGATTGTGCTTACATTGCCCTCTGAAGAAGGCATGGATTAGCATTATCATTTAACTAGACTACCTTTCAAACACTCATTTCTGATCTCAGGGCAACATGATCTTTAAGCTAAACTATTCTAGTTCCACAGGAACCATGTACCCTTTTATGAAGACTATTAGACTGTAAAACACATAGTTTTGTGTCTTGAGGCATCTTTATTTTTTTAACCACTCTCAGTGTTTTATTTACAGTTGATTCTAAATAGGAAAGACCTGTAGATGAGCTGTTTGAGAGACCTCATGGGGAAATGAAGGGCTGTTTGCAATTATTTTGTGTTCTCTCATTCTAGCCTCTCTTATTCCTAGGGATCTGTGCTTTGGGTCCCAGTCCTGCCAATGCTTTGTGCTTAATGCTGTTAGTTTGTGATGGCCATCAGGAAAGCTGCACATGCTTTACACAGAGCACAGGGAGAAGCATTTGCAGGATTGGGGCTTTATGAGTGTGCCTGTTTAGTTGTGTTGTTACTGACAGGCACCCCAAGGTAAGACATTGACCCAGTTTTAATGTGTGGAGAGACACAGTGGACTTCTCCACAGCCTTTGGTCTCGGCTGGCTTTGTGGCAGGTTTGTGTGCTAAAGCTGGAGCTTTTGGGTCACCACACTGTTACTTTTCAGGGGGTTCTTCTTGCCTGGACGAAGCACTTCAAGGTCCGAGGGGTTCAGGACACAGACGTGGTCACCTCCCTGCGCAGGGCCCTGCAGAAGCATAAGGCAAGTTTTGTACCTGCAGGAGCTGAACCTGTGTGGCCTCAGAATGTCCTCCTGGGAGATCAGCTCTTGGTGTGTGGGTCCTTTGGGAGCTGTCAGGCATCCTCCAAGGGACAGCCAGTAACAGGTGTCCAACATGGCTGTATATTTAGTAGATCTGACTCCCTCGGAGCTGCAAGGGACAGGCTGCCCCAGTACCAGTGAGGGCACTGCACACTAATAAACCAGACTGGGACAGCGTAGCCCCACTGTCTGAGCTAAAGGGCATCTGTTGTGATACTACTGGATGAGATATAAAACACTCAGTAGTTTCACATGATGTGTTTCACAGCCTGGCTTGTGGGATGAAGGTTGGTAAGGGAAACTATCATCTCAAATTAGCAACCTAACTCTACCAGGGCTTGTCTGTCCACCTCAATCTGTGGAAGGGAGTGATTGATTGTAATTTTTAAGATCAGCACTAAGACATGGTTAAATCTGCCCTCAAACTAGCGTATACTTTAAATAACATTGTGTTTTAATATTCTGTAAAGCCTTGTTGTTCATGTTTGGTGCTATTGGTAACACCATCTAAGAAATAAAAAGCATCTTTCCGTGTCTTCATGGCTTTGTGGTAAAGGAGGAAGTTCTGTTTTCTCATGTGGTAAAAATCCAGCCTTGATTTTGTTTCACTTCTTTTTCTGCATCAGCCTCATAGTTCAGCAGTAACAAAGGATCTGAGACTTCTGGGTGAAGTGTGGCCTCCTGCTAGTGCTGGCATCTGAGTTACACCAGTCCTTTGATGGGTGTGAAAGGAAAACCACACAACCTTGATGGAAAGGCTTTTTACCTGAGTGTGATATTGGTGATATTTGCCATAGCTGCATTCATGTGTGTATGTTTTCTGTCCCATTTGATGGGATCTGCTCAGGGGGTCAGGCACTGTCCTTTCACACAGCCCCATAAGCACCGGATCACAACGTTCAAACCAATAACATGTTGCTTTTCTGGCAAATGAGGTTGTATTGGGGAAAAACAAATTTTTCAAACAAAAACCCTGCCTGACCAAGCACTTGAGAATTCAGAGGTTTTTGTTATTTTACAGGGTTGTGGGGATAATGTTATAAAAGGAAGTAGTGTGTCTCTCTACCAAGGAACTTTCCTGAACCAGGCCTCCGAAGTGCAGCTCCAAAGAGTATGTCTGCATGCTGGTGCTTTAACACACAGCTTTTTTCCCCTGTTAATCACCTCTCTTTGTGCTATTAGGACATAGATGTTGATGTTTTGGCACTGGTCAATGACACTGTGGGAACCATGATGACCTGTGGATATGATGACGAGCGCTGTGAAGTTGGAGTCATAATTGGTAATTTTTTCTGTTCACTGAGTAGGGTTTTTTTGCCCTCAGTTGTTGAATTCTGACAAATCTGGAGTAGAAGGGAGTTTCCCAGTACAGGAAAGAGCAGAAAGAAAATGGAAAAAACAATGGTTAGATTTTTCAAGCCTGGCTGCCTTCTGTAAAGCAGCTGTTTTTATGCTGATCACATTGCCATCAAATGCCACAGTCCCCATTTTGTCTGGGTTCAGTTGTGACCAGCATACTAAACTTTTCTGCTGACTGTATAGAAACTTACTGTGTGTCTGTCCAGAGAAAGAAATTCCTCTCACGTCTGGTAGTTAGAATCAGTTACACTTCTGTAGTTTCTTCATTTTGTGCACTGGGATGGTTTTGTTAAAGCACATGGAAGTGCATTTGAAAAAGAAAAAAAAGTTTTTAAGCAAGTCAAGCCTTGGAATAATTTCCCTGTTTTTTCTCTCCCTGTGAAATAATGATTTCACAAGTGCAGGTGGCCTATGTTAGCATCACAGACCTCAGGGTTTTGTGTTTGTACTTTCTTCCAAAGGCAATATACTGACTTATTCCCAAACATGTGGACTTAAAACGAGCAAAAAGCAAACCTGGACCAAAGAGTGATTTATCTACACTGTCTCTGACACCCCCAGGCACCGGCACCAACGCCTGTTACATGGAGGAGATGCGGCACATCGACCTGGTGGAAGGGGACGAGGGCAGGATGTGCATCAACACGGAGTGGGGGGCCTTTGGAGACGACGGTGCTCTGGACGATCTCCGCACCGAGTTCGATCGGGAGCTCGATCTGGGGTCCCTCAATCCTGGGAAACAACTGTAAGTGATTCCCTGACTGACTTGCTGTTCAAGTGCATTTCCAGCCTATGCCAAGAGCCCCTTTGGTCCAGGAATTGTTTCAATGAACCTGAGTTAACTTGGTCCTGGTCCTGTCTTATTCAGACCTTTCTTTCTGGGAAGGGTGGGTACCTTTCACACCTCTCTGCTTCAGGCCAAGGGATTGCTGCTGTGGTGGCTCATGTGTTGTTAAAAATAGGTGATTGCTCTGGTATAATGGTGTGGAGGGCTAAAGAGAGGAGCTGGTGAAGACCTGTAATCCCTCCTGTGCCCCATTCCAGGTTTGAGAAGATGATTGGCAGCCTGTATTTGGGAGAACTTGTAAGACTCATTCTCCTAAAAATGACAAAGGAAGGTCTACTCTTCAATGGGAAAGCGTCAACAGCTCTGCTTACCAAGGGCAAGATTGAAATGAAACATGTTTCTGCAATGGAAAAGTAAGAACCTGCCATATGTTCTTTGAGAGAAGCCACTCAATGTTAGTCTTTCACAAGCACAGCAATAATAATGAATGTGTAATTATAATCTGTCAGTGCTGGGAACAATCCCGAAGTGTTCAACTTGATTTTACTTTTGCCTGGGAGAAAAGTTGACCTTTCTGTAAGTGGGATGGCTGTAAGATAAAGTTTTAGCGAAGTTCCAGAGTAGCAAATCTATTGCTGACCATCACAGAGGCAGGTTGTGTAAATAACCTCTTCAGAGACCTGGAGACGTTCCAGTTTTCGACTTCTCTGGTGTGGGAACACTGGCGTTGTGGAGGTGTAGTACAGGTTCTGGATCAGCTAATGAATGACTACATGGAAAACTCTTGGATTCAGGTGTTTTGAAGAGGAATCCTGGTCCTTGTCATTCCGGGAATGAATGTATTGAGCGAAGCTGTGTGTCCATTCCTGTGCTCCCCTCCTATGAACTATTTTATCCCATTCTCTTCTTGGCTAAATAATTAATAAGTCTCACCGAAAGCTGAACCTCAGGAAGCAGCCTCCTAAAAATCAGATCTCTCCCCTGGGTGCTTTTGGGAATAGTGAGGGAAAGACACTACTGGCTTTATGGGAACCAGTTATGGTGCTGCCTGGTAGGTGGCCCTGGTCTTCTCTCATTTCTCTTTGAGCCAACATGCAGCTATTGATTTATGTGTTGCCTTTGCATCAGATGCTGTATTCTTTTGTTTTGGGGGTAGGTACAAGGAAGGTCTGAGCAACACAAAGGAGATCCTGACGGAGCTGAACCTGTTTCCCTCTGAGGAGGACTGTGTTGCTGTTCAGCACGTGTGCACCATCGTGTCCTTCCGCTCGGCCAACCTGTGTGCTGCCGCCCTGGCCGCCATCCTGACCCGCCTGAGGGAGAACAAAAAGCTGCTACGGATGCGAACCACGGTCGGGATTGACGGGGGGCTCTACAAAACCCACCCCCAGTGAGTAGCCAAAGGGGGGTTGGTAATTGCTGGCCACGTGTTCCCGTTGCAAAGAGTCTCCATCTGCATGCATGTGTGGCTTTTGAGAGAACTACTGGTTTTGCTTCAGGTTTGGGGTGAGATCTGACTTGCTTAGTTATTGCAAAGCTCCTGAGAGCTTTGGAATTTGGAGTGGGGTGGGAAAAACATAACACTTAGAATAATGGCGTATGGGGAAGTGCAATTGGTTTCTTGAGTGACTCCTGGGCCTCCAGAGCACTTGCAGTTGTGAGTTTTTAATTTTCTTTTGGGTTTTTAATTTCTTAATTTCTAACTAATTTCTAACTAATTTCTTAATTTCTTCTTCTAACACTGTGGGTTTTTAATTTTCTTTTTTTCTCCCCCCACTACCTCCTTGTTTTTGAACCTGTGCTTTCCCAAACTGGAAAACTTGCTCAAATATTTCTCCCAAACTGGAGGGAGGTCTGATTCCAGGTGGAGACTCACACCCTCTGTGACCGTTGCCTGGCTTCTCTCCAGTGTCCCTATCCCTTGGCACTGACACTTGTTGAGAGGTATCTTCACTTTCCTGCAAGTGTTCAGGTTCTACAGAACAGCCAGAAATCAGGATTGCTGTTCCCACCTCCTGGAGCAGTTTCTGCCCTCGTGCTCCTCTTGCCTGTGCTGTTGGGTGTGCATGTGTGTGAAGTGAACCGTGCCCGAGGTGCCTGTGAGGGTGTGAAGGGGCTCTCTGTCCCTGCAGATACGCCAAGCGCCTGCACAAGGTGGTGAGGAGGCTGGTCCCGACCTGCGACGTGCGGTTCCTGCTGTCCCTGAGCGGCAGCGGGAAGGGGGCTGCCATGGTCACGGCCGTGGCACGCAGGCTGGCTGCCCAGCGCAGCCACATCGATGCCACCCTCGCCCCCTTCCTGCTGTCCCTGGAGACCCTCACAGAAGTCAGGAACAAAATGAGGACTGAGCTGGAGTACGGGCTGAAGCGAGAGACACAAGCCAATGCCACCGTGAAGATGCTGCCCACGTACGTCCGTGGGACACCAGATGGGACAGGTGAAGTTATTTCCTGATCACCTGGAAGTGGTTCAGGAAAGTTTCTTGTCTGTTTTCTGGGGGAAGGGAATGTGACAACCTGGAAAATGGCAGGGGTATTTATGTTGTTAAACCAGAGTTTCCTGTGATGTTACCTGGCTGTTTTTTCAGCCCCACACAAGCACTCAATGGGATAAGTGCCATAGGGAGCAGTGCGCTCTCTCTAACATGGATGTCTTGGGGATGTGTGGCAGAGTGTGCCATTCTGACTGGCAAACATGTTACACAAGAAGCACCAGAATTAAATACCTTTCTTCCCCTGCAGAAAAAGGAAAGTTCCTTGCCCTTGATCTTGGTGGCACAAATTTCAGGGTTCTGCTGGTCAAAATCAAAAGCGGGAGAAGAAGATCAGTGCAAATGTACAACAAAATCTTTGCCATTCCTTTGGAGATCATGCAAGGGACAGGGGAAGAGGTAATCTCGAATGGAGGTTTAACTGATCCAGCCAGGGCCCGTTGTATGGGATTACTTGTGAGATTTACAAAAGCTTTTGCTTTTGCTTTCCTTCCAGCTCTTTGACCATATTGTCCAGTGCATAGCAGACTTTCTGGAGTACATGGGGATTAAAGGTGCTCGGCTGCCCCTGGGCTTCACCTTCTCCTTCCCATGCAGGCAAGCCAGCATTGACAAGGTGAGAGCTGCAGGACACAGTGGCTCAGATGGCAGCTGTGCCTGGTGAATGACATCGATTTGGACAAGGGTGACTTGTTGGTTCGGAGACTAATTTGCTGTACTGTGCAAATTAGTTGTGTTTCGTGACAAACTTACCATCCTATGTGGATATGGGAGGTGGAACTTTAACTTCCTGTGTCTAGTAAGAGGTGGATGTTACTTGCTTTTATTCTATGAAGATTAAGCCCTCATAACAGTGAAATGAACTGCATATTTTTAATAGCCCAAAAATCTCCTTATGCTGCCTTAAGTCTTCAATGGCAGGAGATAACAGGTGCTTCCTTCTGATTGTTGAGCTGTAATCCCAGGGTGTTTCCAAACCATGCTGCACAGCTCTGACTGTACAGCTACTGCACTACATTAGTTTCTTCTTGTTGAGTGTCAGTGGGCAGACTTGAATTGGCTTTTGGACATCAGATCTTTCCAGATCTGATGTAAGAAAAGATTATTTTGATGCATTTCCAAAGAGGGACAGGAGATGTTGTGCTTAGTTTCAGTCAAAATGTGGGGTATTGGGGAAATCAAGGACTGCTATTTTACTAAATGTTTTTATCTCCTGGTGGGTTTCACAGTAGCTTCAAAGCCTGGAAATTAGTCTGGTCTGTCTAAATTTTCAGGTCACAGTCAAGAGTACAGCAGTAGGACTTGGCCTTTTGTGGAAACATGAATCCATATGCCTTCCAAACCTACAGCATAGTATTTAGGTCTTGACAAATAATTAGGAACCAAATTCCACAATATTGGTGGCAAACTGAGTGAGAGACAATTATGTCAGGGTCTCACAATATGTAGCCCTGTGTGCTTGGTCTTTTACTGTTGCCAGAACTTGAGGGTGGTTTTTAAGAGCAGCTTTTTCTCCCAGTTGCCCTCTATTTTCTTTTTCTTACTTGGACAGACAGTCCAGAGCCAGTTTCCAAGTGGAAGGCTAATTACTTCATGTAACCTGGAAATCAACCTCTGTCAGGCCAGGTTGCTGTCCAAAAACACATTAGTGTTGCCCGGAGCTGTGGGATCACCCCAAGTGTCCTTCAGTACACGAGCCAAAAATTAACAGTAGATGTTCATTAATGTTTGATAGGTGCTTAATTATTTAGGGCAAAAGTATTTTTTGCAGTCTTTCCCTGACAGATAATACAATGGCTCTGTGCACAGGAGGTGAGATGAGGTTTTCCAAATGGAACTTAGAAGGCACTGAGTGCAGTGCCTTGATAAATAGCTGAGTAAACTGGAGTCACTGCCACTAACAGCTGAGTAACAAAGATACACAGGCACACACTCTGCACTAGACACTCACAGTGACCTGTGCAGGAAAACACATTATTTAAAATAAAGAGGGTTGGGATTGGAGGCAAGAAAAGACTGATGCTTGGAACGTACAGCTCTCTGTCTTCAATTAGAATTTTCTTTCTGTTCTGTTTCAGGGAACACTTGTGGGATGGACAAAAGGATTCAAGGCAACAGACTGTGAGGGAGAAGATGTTGTTGATATGCTGAGAGAGGCCATCAGGAGAAGAAATGTGAGCTATTCTTTCCTGCTCTTTTTCGTGTATTTAATGCCCCCTCACTCTTCCTCTGGTATTCCACTACTGATTGTGACTTGTGTTGTAGGAGTTTGACTTGGACATTGTAGCAGTGGTGAATGACACCGTTGGGACCATGATGACGTGTGGATATGAGGATCCAAACTGTGAGATTGGCCTTATTGCAGGTACAGTGATGTTGAAGTGACCACCATGAGAGAAAGGCACATATGCAGGTGCTAGGCTTTGGAGTCTGTAAGCCAGCATCTTTTATTTGAGTTTGATACATGGTGTTACTGGTCACTTGGGGCTCTTGGCAGATTTGTGTGGTATTCAGTAGGAGACATAACACCTGTAGCAGGTAGGATCCTGAATCTGTTGGACTTTTGATCACATCTCTGATGGTGCCTAACAAGTGTATGCAGGGTAACAGAAGGTGAGAACAGCAGATAGAGCATGAATTCTTGTTTTGACAAATGTATTGATATTTACTGTGTAGCCAGGTCATAGACCTTGGGACAAGCAAATGTTCTTAAAAATCTGAATGAACTCTTTTGAGTCTCCCAATAAGTTCCTTCAAGTTTTGATCCAGAAATGTGTCTAAGCATAGAATCATAGAATGGCCTGGGTTCTTGGCAGGGCTTGCCCTTGGGAAGCACACTGATGATGATGAGCAAGATGATTTGTGGTGCATTATGACCAGACTGGCAACAATGACTGATCAGTGCTTCACTGCCAGAGCCATTTCTGACCTGCAACAAAGGGCTTCTATGCTGTGGATTTTCTGTGCAGGGCCTGTCTTACTTGGTAACATTCTGTTGGGATAAATTAAAGCACTCTTCCCATCACTGGCTAGCCCTTGCTTCTGTAAGATAAAGGAGAAAACTTTGAAATTTGGGGTATGGCGCAGAGAACTTTAACATGACCACTGCAATCATCTTCCATGAGTATCAGGTGCTGCTTCACTTTCCTGGCTGAAGCCTTGTCATTTCTGTCCTCCTAGGAACGGGCAGCAATGTGTGCTACATGGAGGACATGAAAAACATAGAAATAGTGGAAGGGAACGAAGGAAAAATGTGCATTAATACAGAGTGGGGAGCGTTTGGTGACAACGGCTGCATTGACAACATCAGGACAAAATATGATAAAGAAGTAGATGAAGGCTCACTAAACCCAGGGAAACAGAGGTAAATGTGATGGTCCTGATGCCAAGAGCCTGGTGAAGTCAGTCTTCAAGAGACACTGGCTGGTTTTTAGAACACGCTTAATGAATGAATAATCAAAAAGGAAATGTTAATATTGCATGTCTTGTGCCGCGTGGTAAGTAACCTAAATATCCAGAAAAAACCAAAGAAGTACCTTGTTTCTGTTATCACAGCACTGTTCTCATCTTAGGGCAGTTACCAAACAGTGCAGCTTTTAAGATTTCCCTGCAAAGTCTAGGTCATGCTTTGTTCCTTCCCTTAGGGTGATTTTTCAAAGGTAAAATACAACTCAAGCAAGAGGATAAGCTGAACTTGACTGTTTGTTCAGTAAAGACATTATTGATCAGGTGTGACTCACTGGGGAATGCGTGGGGAGACAGGGAAGTGTTTCACCTCAGTGTGGACTCTGCCTTTAACACTGTGTTCTTTTTATTATTGCAAGGGATTTTTTCTATTTCTGTTACCATTTGGCTTAGGTAAATATATTATAATTAGTGTTTGCACTTGAAGTCACTGCAACAGAGTTTTGCTGATTGAAAGATGGATTTCAATGGCTATTGCTCTGCAAACTTGGGCTGCTTTTTTGGGAGTTCATAGGGCATGTACCTACCACTCATGCTGAACAAAGCTAACATGCCATCTCTTTAAATGCACCTTTTTTTTTATCTTTTATAACTTGACAGGTATGAAAAAATGACCAGTGGAATGTACCTAGGTGAAATAGTAAGGCAAATTTTGATTGACTTAACCAAACAAGGGCTGCTGTTCAGAGGACACATTTCGGAGTCACTCATGAAGAGAGGCATATTTGAAACAAAGTTCCTGTCTCAGATTGAGAGGTGAAGTTGTTACATTTACATGGTTTAAATCCTTAGGGCCTTTTGGGACCCCTAGAAAACAAGTGTGTGGAGCCCTTTCCTTCAAGAAGTTAATTACCATTTTCTTCTTTGCATGCCTCCCTCCTTCCCATCCCCACAATAAAAGCCAAAAATGAAGAACTGAGGGAGTTCCAGAATTTTTCTGTGATTACATGAATTATCATTTCCCATTCACACAGCTGGGTTACCTTGGGTGCCTTAACCACCACGTGTGATTATATACTTGGAGTGTTTCTTGTGGGACTTAAAACATTAGTTATCAAAGAAAGTAAAAAGTCAGTGATAGATGAACACATGCTTGCCTACATATCTGTGCATGTTTGCAGTGGTCTTCAGGCCATTTGAAACCCTTTCTGCTGTGGAAAGCCTTCAAAGTAGTGTCTCAGCCTTGAGATCAAACATAACGGGTGGATGGCTGATCTGGCTCAGCTCCCTCATGACTTTGGGAGTTAGATGCATTACTGTGTGTGCCTCCTGGAAATACAGTCTGACATGGCAGAGGGCATGGCAGGAGCAGTTTTCAGTCTGAATTGAGGCTTTCCCTAATGGCTTGCTGCTCCGTGTGCTTCCCTCTGCGCAGTGACCAGCTCGCCCTCCTCCAGGTGCGGCGGATCCTGCAGCAGCTGGGCCTGGACAGCACGTGTGAGGACAGCATCATCGTGAAGGAGGTGTGTGGAGTTGTGTCACAAAGAGCTGCCCAGCTCTGTGGGGCAGGGCTGGCTGCCATTGTGGAGAAGAAGAGGGAGAACCGAGGTGTGGAGCGCTTGCAAATCACCGTTGGAGTAGACGGGACTTTGTACAAGCTCCATCCACAGTGAGTGCCTTGGTACCACTGCCCTTTGCTGTTTGCTCATTTTCATGTGGAAACACCCCCAGCTGTACCAGCTTTCTACTGAGATGATTAAAAAGTGTGAGAGGGGATCATCCTACACGTTTCCCTGCATCTTGTCCTTTCCCTTGCCTTAGTTAAAGGATCAAAAATTGCAAAGTCAAGTCCAGTTACCACTGGGAGGCTCTTTTCTCCAGGGTGTTGACTGAACTGACTCTTCTGATATTTATTTACCAGTGTTTGAGTGGATTTGAGAACAGAAAGCAGCTGTTAAAATGCTCTGTTCTTCTCTCCCTTTCCTTTCAGTTTTTCCAGAGTCCTGCAGGAAACAGTGAAGGAGCTGGCACCTCAGTGTGATGTGACCTTCATGCTCTCTGAAGATGGCAGTGGGAAGGGAGCTGCCCTCATCACTGCAGTGGCAAAACGGTTGCATAATGTTGGGCAGAAGTAGAAATGAGTGGTCGAGTCATTCCAGCGCTGTCAGGCGTGTGCACAGGGATCTGCTGAGGGGTGATTCCAGACAGCTGTGCCAGGCACCAGCACACAGGTACCCGTTTTCAGGGAGCAGCTGCTTTTGACCGACCAGGACTGTGGATTTTTGTCCTTTGCTAGCTTGGATCAGGTGTTTCTACTCCCCACTGCTATTATTCTTGGCACACCACAGTCTCCTGGGTTCTGTAATTCCTGCAGTGCATCTGTAATGCACATGGGAGAAAATAAACAAATGCAATCCACCCCAAATGTGTCTTTTACAATGTCTTAATTAAGCTACTGCACCACAACTGGGTTTATCACCAGTTTCTTAGGATTTGTGTGCTTTAGTTTTGGCTTGGCCTGGCTCAAGGAATGTTGAGATCCTGATGTTGCATCTATCTAGTGGACATGTTTGTTCAACGCTTCACAGGTTTTAAATAAAATTGAAGGTAAAATAAATCAATGGAGTTTGGTCAGTGATGCTCCCCCTGCCACTACTCTGGTTGCAAGTGTGTTGTAATGTAATACTTCCTGAGTACAGGGCATGTTTAATAGATTAATGTAAAGATAAAAATATGATTCCACAGAATATCAGTTTGTGTCAAAATATGTTAGTGCATTTGAGTGCACATAAAGCTAAACTAGTGCTGGGTGGATTTTGACTGTGACTGACTCTTTTGATACTGGAGGAAAGAGAATGTAGAAACAAGCAGCTACAGAGTCTGCTATGTCTACGTCAAGGTACGTAGAGAGTATCAAACAGGCCACCAAAATACCTGTGTAGAGAGAAACAAAAATCACCTGAATTTCTGAAATTCTTCTCTTTATTCTCCCTCTGTTATCTCCTTGCCTGTTCCTGAGAGAATTGTTTCCATTGTGTGGAAAGGAGTTTATCCCTGGTTTTCATTTTCTGTTGCCTCCTGCTCAGCCTGTGTGTAGCCTGTTTGTAAATAAATGTGGGGTGCCGTGAGCCTCTCTGTCTAATGCCTCTTCTGAGTTGTGGGAAGAACATGCAGGCAAGTGGGAGCTTTCTTAGAATATAAATCTTTAAACCTAAACCTTTCTTTAAACCTAAATGTCTAACAGTGCTCAGCAGCACTACAGTTATTCTGAAGGTGGTTGGTGGATAGAGCCCATGGCCTCGTGTGACCAAATGTCCTTCACCTGATTTACCCAGAACAAGCCAAAGCAATCATATGACACAGAGAGGCAGCAAATCTGCATCCTGCCTAGCTCCTGTTCTCAAGTATTCCTCTATCTCCCTTAATCCTCTCTTCTTGGATATTTGCTTCCTTCCAGGCTGGCAGCAGAAAGTGGGGCCAAGAAATGTGCTTTAAGCCTAGTTAGGTCAAAAGTAACCATCGTGCAGGGGGGGATCAGCAGTTGGGTTTATGTAATAATCTGTAACCAGGCTGCTGCTGGGTTTAAATTTAGCAATCACAGATTCAAAATCAGAAGCTACAGACCCTTCCTGTTTTGTAGTTTTTCAAAAAAACCCCAACATCTCAGCAGCTGTGTCTGTGTTGGAGTTACTGGATGGGTGAAAAATGATACTTGGAAATAGTTTTCACTTCTGAAGGTGTGGTGCTGAGCTCACTGTACTAAGCAGTTGGGAAGAGGCAAGTTGTGAACTCATTACATTTAATGTTTTTCTCCTTTTGTCAAGAACCTTAGTGTTTTACTTTTTGTTTATATTATAGAATCCACAGAGCCCCAGGAACCAAAGCTTCCTGTGTAGTAAGGGCAGTTATTTGGAATGGAAGTTTGTTCCTGGTGGTGAACAGGTTAAATTTGGAGGGGCTGGGTATAGAAGCAAAAAAAATCAGGTATAGAGGCAATGTGGGGCCTAGAACAGCTCTTCTGCATTGACTGTTTCTCCCTTCAGCACCTGAAATCTTGTACTATCTGGGTGGGTTTGGACCCTTTTGGGGGAGTGAATTGTTCTAATCTGCAAAAGTGCATCTGTGGACATTGATCCCTCTTTATCTGGAAGGAGGGGTTGCAGACTTGCCCCAGAATAGCCACGTGAGTATGGTGCAAGAGTTCCTTTTGTACTTTTATTCCAAAGCCTGTTCTACACAACTGGAATGCAAACCAGTAACAAAAGAAGGCAAACCCCTCACATTTAGAAAGGAGTCCTGTATTGCTTTGATTTTTCTTTTTAATCTCTTTGGGAAAGGAAATATTCTCACGGGGCAGTTTACACCTCAGCTGCAGCTGTTCCTTTCCTGCAGTAGATTCAGCCCACACAATAATAATTTTTTGCATGTGCAGTGTTTTGGGTTTTTTTTTCAGTGGGTCTGTGGGTGTTGTGGAATCTGCTCACATGAACCTGGAATTGCTCACAGTGCTCAGTGCCCAGCAGCTCTCCTGAGGTCCCCCAGGCCCAGGACACGAATGCTCCTGCTGTTCCTGCAGGCAGCTGACTTGCTCTGGAGTCAGGCAGCTCCCACACGTCTGCTGGGCAGGGACACAGCACCTGAGCTGGGGAGGCAGCTGCTTTTGGAAAGGGAAACGACCAAAGGTTGGCTGGGCAGCCCTGGAGAAGGGCAGGATTGGCTCCTGTGAGATTTTACCAGGGATACAAACTTCACTCCCAGTTTCCCAGGGATCCCACAGACACACCGATGCTTTGGCTGTCCCTAAACCAGAACATTCTCCGACTGGATAACGAGGCAGCATCATGTTCCTGATTCTGTCTCCATGTGGAAACTCAGACTGCTGCAAACTTGCCACCTCCCTTGTGTAGATGTTAAACTGCTGAAGCAAAACCCTTCTCTGCACATCATATGTGGTGATTCAGTTTAAAGCTCTTGCTTAAAATAAAAGTAGAGGCCTTCTATTAAATCAGCCTATCACACGCTGAAAAATGTGGTGCAATTTATCACATGACATTGTTAGTCAATTTAAAATAAAATGAGATTCTTTTTTTTTCTGCTTTTTCTTTTCTACTGCTTTTTGGATAGCTTTTGATGCTTCATTTCTGCCTGTTTTCCCTCCAGTCAATACATTTAATGCTCAGATTTATTGATTTTGTTTTGATGCTTCTTTAAGACACGAACATCTTTTTTTCAGATATAGATCATGCTTTTGATTTGGAAAGTTGAAAGATATCTTTGAATCACAGGTGTGACAGAAGTATTACTGGGTGGAGGAACTAAGGTTTGTGCTTTTCAGAAGCTCCTAGCAGATGGTTGCAGTTACCCTTTCATCTGTGGGGAAAAGAGGGTCATAAAAATGTTGGTTTGCCTGCTAGAGACACATTTGGGTGGCTTTAGATTTGGACAGTGCTGGTGCTTGACTTGTAACCCAGAGAAAATGCAGTAGCAGCTTGGTAGTGACATGTTCCTGTTTTCACTCTGACAAAGTTCAAAAGTAAGTGTGGGATCATGTGTAAATCCTTCAGAAATCCTGATTAGCGTGATCTCCTTTCTTGGGCAGTCAATATTATATAGGATTAGCAGATTAGTGTAAAGGAGTTTGAGCCTGAAATGTAGGTAATACCAAAATGAAAGTATTGCTTCTTTGATCTCTCTTGATTTGTTTCTTTGCATTTGGTGAAATGAGCTGGCTTTGGTTTGGGGGTCCCAGATGCAAGGTCACCAAGGAACAGGTGGAGAGGGAGTGAGGCAGGGACAGGAGGAGACTTTGTAAATGTTGTCCTGCTCCAGGTAAGCTTCCAGTTTCTTTAGAAAGGAATTCCACTGCCTTGAACTGTCACTGGGGGCTTATCCAGAGCATTTCTCAGGCTTGTCAAGTCTAGCTTGTCAAGTGATATTGATATCTCTCTCTCTCTCTCTCTCTCTCTCTCTATATATATATATATATAAATATAAATATATATCTCTCTCATATATATATATGATATATATATATATTATATATATATATCTATATATCTATATCATCCTTGCAGGCTGTGTCCGCTCCCAAGAGCTAAAAAAAGGCTGTTCTGTGTTGCCACAGGGAGTCAGAGCAGGGAAAGGTGGAGGGGGTGAGACTCTGGGGCTGAGTTTAGCACAGGCATTCCCCTCAGTGCAAGGGATATATATATATATATATATATGTAAAAAATAATCATAATAAAAAAACCTATTCCTGTACATGAGTATGGGTGGCCTGTTGGGGCGGGAGTGGGAAGGGAAATAAGGTAGATATCTGCTTTGTCCAAGCACTGCATCCACTCTATAAAGCTGATGTGTAAGGCAAGATAGAAAACCACCAAAAGTTTAATTAATGTTTTCCTTTCATTGATACTATCACCTTGCAGGTGCACACTGAAGGTTCTGTAAACGTGATGGGTCATGTCTGTCTGAGAGGGGAATGCCGAAATAATTTGGATCTTGTTGTGTGCTTTTTTTAATGCCCTTCCCTCCCCAGCCTTACCCTTGTCTGCACTCTGTGTCCCAGGGCCTCGTGCAGCCCCAGCACCCCCAGAGTTAGTAAAAGCTGTGTTCTGTGGAGAGAGAACAGATAGAAACCCGGGAAACATGGGTTCCTCCAGAAAACTCCCCACTGGCACAAGGAATTGGCTACAGGAAAATGGACAGAGGGCTCCATGTGGGAGGATTCCTGTGCACAAGTTGAAGAACAAAATGCTGGGGAATCTCAGCAAGCAGGAGCTTGCTGGAAGGAGTGGAAGAAGGTCCTTGCACCCTTGATCTTTCCTGACTGGTTATATAAAAAAAAAAACAACCAAACTCAAAACAACCCAACCCCCCCAAGAATCCCAAATTCTTATTTTTATCTAGAAAAACCTGAGTTAAAACCAGGTGAAAACCAAAGTGATAAAAAAAAAAAAAGAGAGGTAAGAGGAGACTGAGTCTGTTTCACTACCACTATATTTTATTTTCTTTCTTTTGTTGGGAGGGATAAAGGCTGTTTGGAGAAGAGGGGAGAGATGTGTGAAGAGTCAACAGTGAAAGCTTCTCCATAAATTCATTACTGCATATCAGAACAACTATAAGGTCAGTCTTAACAGTGGAGAAAAGGGTTGACAGCAATGCCAGGTGTGATACCTTAGGAGCCATTAATTACAAGGACTCTTCAAGGATGTTCACTGAGTTAACTGCTGCATTTTTGTTATTGTTCTTTGGGCCGGACAGAACGGGAGGGAGGCAATGGGGTTGCAACCTTATTGGTATCTGTTTTCTTTGGACTTGGAGGTGAGAGGTAGCTCCCAGCCCCAGGCATTGCAGAATGCTGGGGTTCTGTTCTCAAACCCACTGGTGTTATCGATTCAATTTGCTTTGCTGAGGTCTGTTTTTGTTGCTCTCAGTTTGCTGCTTGGATGTCCAGCTTGCCAAAGGTTTCTGCCCCTGGGAAGCCCCTGTTCCTGTAGGGCTGCCTTGGCCATCTGTGTAGCTGTGGGACTGGGACTGCTGCCTGCCAGGCTACTGCAGAGGACTGTCCTCATCCTTGTCCTCATCCTTGTCCTCATCCTTGCAGGCTGTGTCCGCTCCCAGGAGCTAAAAAAAGGCTGTTCTGTGTTGCCACAGGGAGTCAGAGCAGGGAAAGGTGGAGGGGGTGAGACTCTGGGGCTGAGTTTAGCACAGGCATTCCCCTCAGTGCAAGGGAAGGCACCTTCTGGGATGAGCTGAGGTCCTGGGGCAGCAGCCGTCCCTGGAATCACAAATAAAGCATGAAAGGTGGGAATTGGGATGTAAGTGGTTAATGGAGCTGACTGGCTGGTGATGGACAACTTGGTCGTGGAGGGGAGCTCTCTGCAGGAGGAGAAAATGGAGGGAAGGTCTGTGAGGGTCTGAGCAGGTAAACGGGGAAGGTGCTTTCCCGGCAGGCACGTCCTGAACACTTCAAAGCGGAAAGTTACGGACGCTGATTTGGGAGCAACAGCTGATTCTGGAAACAAATGCGATAAATACTGGCATGAGAGAAAAAAAAAAACCAACAAAACAAAAAACAAATTGAAATGCCCGAAGGGCACATCTGCTGCGGCCAGCGATTCTGCAGGAAATGCTCTGAAACCAGGGAGAGGCGAGGAAAGTGGACATAAACACGACTCCCAGTGAAGCCAAATGAAAGCCATGGGCCTGGCAAGTGCCTGTTGTAGCGTGCTGAGAGTTTGGCTCTCTTTCCTTGGCTCTCCAGTGAAGTAGCTGTGTCTGACGTGGGCCCCAGGCCGGCTGTGCTGAATGAATTGGGAAGGGGTTTTGCGTTCTGAACTCGGAAACTCTACTCTAGAGCCTTTTCTGTTGCTTTCAAGTGTGTGTTTTCAGAGCAATATCCAAAGGGTTTTCAGAGCTGTAGGTCTAAAGCCCAGTCTGTTAGTCTGAAATTTGAATAATTGCATGGTCATTAAATTTTGCACAAAAAGGAATTGACTCTAAAAGCAGCTGATATGTTATCACGATTAGAGCAATAGCAATGACTTCTTTCATCACAATGAAGTTACATTGTTAGAGAGCATAATTGACATTTTTTTATTGAAAGATTAAGAAGAATTTGTTTACAGCTCGGAAACAAAGAGGTTTTAATTCAACAAACTGCAGCAGGAATAAGCAGTAAGTGGCATTTTCATCTGCTGGCCGGCGAGAGCTTTAGCTGCAGAATGCTGTGGATAGAGAAATATGAAGGAATTTGCAGCTCAATATCTGCCCAGTAAAGCGTGTACCACGCTGGCAAATGCCAGAAAGCTGACAGGGAGAAACCTTGAGTGCAAAGAAACAAAGGGCTATAGTTAATATTAGCACCTTTTGGGAAGACACCACGGGTTTTGGAGACCAGCTTCATGCCGCCTGTTGTGCAGAGGTCAAGGTGTGGCATTTCTGAGGATGCTTTTGCCACGGAGCCCTCGGGATAACACCTGTCTACTCGACTGGGTGCTAAAGTAGGTATCTGGGTTATTTTTGTTTCTCTGGGTTTATTGCTTCATGGTCTAATAGGCTCAGGAGCTAAGTGGTACTGGCATTTCAAAGTGGCATGTTGTGATTGGAAGGGGGTGCTGTGGAAGTGTTTGGAAAGCAGATCCAAATGAAGCACCATTGTCACCCGACTGCAAAGAGGCTCTTTTGCTCTTCAAATATATTTGGGATCCTGTTTGTGCTGGTGGTTGTGTCTTATTGTCCAGACTGCTCTCCAGATAAAGCCAAGGGTATGTGAAAAATTCAGTTTTATTTTTAAGCAAATTCCTCTTTTGAAGTTGGAAATTGTTTGGATTTGTTGTCCCAGCTCTGGTCAAAGTTTAAGGAGCCCGAGTGAAACCCTGCTGTTCTGAATATGCAGTGCTGCAGAGAGAGGAAGAAATCCCTTCAGGGCACTTCGGGTGCTGACAAAGCTCTGCAAGGAGGGTGCTCATCCCACCACCCAGGGAAGCATCTGTTGAACCACGTGCAATGACACTGCTGTGAGGGGAGGGAAGGAGGTGACCAGGCTGATACTGAAAATCATGAGAGCTCACCTGTGCCATCCCTGCAGCTTTATGCTGCGACCTGAGTCCATAGCATCTGATACTGAGGGCAGGTGATAAAACAGCTGAGGGCATTTTCTGGGTCTCGAATGTTGACTGATTGCCACGGGCTGTTGTTGCAGTAACGTGTCCAAAACATGGTTAGATAGATAGATAGATAGATAGATAAATGGTGTGATTAGAACATTTGTTTGTGTCAATGTCAAATGTCAGAGTAGAAACACCCGTAACCCTGCTGGGAGTGGGAGCACGGCTCTGTCCATGATGGGCCTGGTCCCAGACGGGGCTGGTGAGCTCAGCAGCTGTCAAAGGGCCAGCAGGGGATGAGTCATAGTGGCCACAGATATCAGGGCCCTTGTGAGGATACTTTTGCTTTCCTAAAAATGGTATCTTCTTCAGGGAAGAAAGGGAAGGACAAACAGGATGGGGTTATCTGTTGCTGCAGTGAGTTCTGGGGACCATTGCTGAGATCTGGGGCCAGAGCTGCCGACCAGGAAGCCCAGAGGGCTGGGTTCCCTATAAAGCACTGGGATGACAAGAAAAACTTCTTTTTAAAATATTTTTTAAAAAAGTCTCCATCACCATCTTTTGTAGCTATGCTGTGAAGCCAGACCCTCAGGTTTCCTATCAGGAATGTATCAGAGGGATGGAGAAACCTGCTTAAATAAAACAAGAACTTGCTTTCTGACACATACATGGATTTTGGAAAATTTTTATTCTTCCTCTTTGTTTTTTGTGTGTGAAAATCTGAGAATGAAAATAGGGGTCCAAGTCTATTCTAGGTTTGTATTTGACCTGGTGTGGCAGGTTGGCTGTATCTGGCTGCCTGATGCCCACTCAGCCCACTTATAGTCTCCTCCTCAGCAAGACGGGGAAGAAAAGAGGAGGAAGAAGCTCAGGGGTGGACAAAAGGATGGGAGATGGCTCACCAATCCCCATCATGGGCAAAAATGTTTCCACTTGGGGAATATTAATTAAAGTGGATTGGGATGGTGAGAAACAAACACAAAATTAAGGCAACACCTTCCCCAGTGTAAAAGTGTTATCAGTGTGCACCAGTGTCCACCAGGATGGATACCTGCCCTGCTGCAGGAGAGCCCAGCTTGGGGCAGTTCCCACTTTTCTTCACAGAGACCCTTCAGTCCCATTGCTGCCTCTGGGCACAGACACCCCGAAAGACCTGAGAGAGCCAGAGTGGCAAGAGGGAACAAATGTTGGGGTGGAGGGAGAGGACAACCCCGAATAGGCTGCATAGATGCCCCAGGACCTGGCCAGGGCTGACCTTGCTGGATTTCTGATCCCACTTTAAAATGTTTAATGACAAGAACCTGTAAAGCTGAAGAAGCCAGAATTTTGCTCAGAGGTGTTGTCTGCATCTTCCTCCAGCCTCTGTTGAGACAGCTTTGGACTTTGGCCAAAAAAAAAAAAAAGGTATCTCCAGATCATCACAGCTCAAAATCTGCAGTTGCTCCTAGATGATGCTTAGCTGCAAGTCCAGCATCTGTGACTGTCTTCCTGTACTGAGTTTTAATGTGAATATTTTGGGTTTTTTCAAGGCTTTGTGGGTTCTTTTAATTAGAACAACAAACTGTAGCAGGACTCAGGTGTTTCACCACACAGCACTTGCTTGCTAAGCTCTCCTTCCCTGAGTGCAGCAGGAATCCCACGGCACTGCTGCATCTAGGAGCTATGCAAGGGACAGTGCTTTGCCAACATGTTCCCCATTCCCACCATTCTTCCAGGTCCCACTTGTGGTCCACAACCTGTATGTTCCCTGTTTCCCCTCTCTTGGGGTGATGGCAACAGTGAGTCTGTGTCTGCTGTATCCCAGCCACTGGATGGGTTTTTAAGAGAGCACCTGTCTGTGGGGAGTGTGGCTTTCAAAGGCATCTTGAGGCTGGGGAAAGAGATGTGAAAACCTACAATTGTGCCTCTTTTCTTGTTGACAGCCCCCTGTGTTGACCATGTGACGTGGCAAGAGGTGCTCCTGCTATGGCCACGCAGGAGGAGCCGAATGCCCTGGATGTTCCTGGCTCCTGCTGCTCCCCGTTGTGCAAAGTAAGTACCTGCTTCTCACCCCTCCTGGGCTGAAGGGTGGAGGTCCTTCACTTACTGGGGAGAGCCCCATGTTGTGAGGGTGTTAACCTGGCTTGGCAGGAGGGTCTCTTGCGCTGGGCATTGCTGGAAAAGGTGCACAAACCCAAAGCCTCTTCAGTTAATGCTGGCACCCCGTGGGTTTGGGGCTTGTGATGTAAGCTGATTTGCACTAGCATCAAATGCTGGGTCAAGGAGAAAGGTGTATCCTGAGTGGATATCTCTGGATTGAGAGTTGTTGCCTTGTTTTGTGTTAGTGGAAAGCCAAAAGAGAGGGGCAGGTCTCGTTCCCTGTGCTGGAAATCCAGGCTCTTCATTATGGATTTACTGCCCACAGAGCAAAGGTGCACTGTCGTTAAAGGGCACCGACTGGGACCCTGCCATCCAACCCTTCCTGGGATAGTGCACACCAGTGCACAGAAACCAGCTGGCTGCTGAGGTTCACTGGTCCTTGCAGGGCTGAAGGACTGCCTTTGGTTTTGTATGT
This sequence comes from Manacus vitellinus, assembly GCF_001715985.3. Lineage (NCBI taxonomy): Eukaryota > Metazoa > Chordata > Aves > Passeriformes > Pipridae > Manacus > Manacus vitellinus. Next base: position 2,142,283 of record NW_021940593.1, read on the forward strand.
CCTCTAACACAGTGGGTGTGTTAGAGCTGAACTTTGACAAACGAGCTCAGTGATCTGTGAGGAGCTGAAAGCAGATTTAGGAAAGCTGTCTCTATAGAGTACAATAAATTAGGCTATATTTTCCTTTGTTTAAATCATTGTAACTGGCTCATCACTTAAGTGAATTGCTGGTTATGCAGACATTCTTTAACTGGTATTGAACTGCCTCTTCTGAAGATATCAGTAAAGTAAAATACTTTAAACTTATCCCTTCTGAAATTTGAAACCAGTTTGCACTCTATGTTTTGCCCTTTTTTCAATACAATTTCTTTTAACATTGTTTACTAGAACTGGAGTTTTAGTAGGCGTCAGAAATGTTCATTTGTGCTCATTTCAGTTTGCTGAAGTTGAGATGTTTTATGAAATTAAATAAATGATTAATCTCCTGGTCAAGAAAGGCAACTCATTGACATTGGGTTCATCACCCAAAGACCGATGCCCTTCTATTGCCTTACAAACTGAGTTTGTTGATTTGCTTCTGTGTACATGTAGATGTGTGTGTGTTTATGGTCTGCTTTATGGGTATATGAGCTGCAATAATGACTTACTACTAATGCCCTTGTGCTTGCTTGATGCAGCAGCTCTCACCTCAATGGAAAAAATGTTTAACTAATGCAGAACCCCTCAGCTGAGTCAGAAAACTGGGATGGTTATTGCTTTCCTATGCAGAGATGTAAAATGAGTTGTAATTCTGGCACTGGAGAGAGGGAAGGTGCTGTGGTGAATACCTAGGACAGGAGGGGAAATAAGAAGGAGACGAGTTTGGATGGATTACACTTGTGTTTCACTTTCAGTGTGTAAAGGAAGAGCAAATTGAGTGGACTTGCATACAAAGTGCCAGGGGATGTCAGCAGGCTGGATGTGTTAGAAAACTTCAGTGGGTTGGAAAGCAGCATAGAGTAGCTCTGCTGTGCAACACGGGAGCTAGATGTTAAGTTTTGTGGTGGTGTGACTCCAGGGAGCAGTTTTCTCTTTTCCCCACCTATGTGCAGATTTGGGAAGTCCTTTGCAATGTAGCTCACGCAGCCCATAGCTTTTGGAAATATCATTAAAGATGGAATAATTGCCCCCAGTTTAATGAACCTTGCGGTCACTAAGAGGTTTAAAAAGAAATTATCATCTAGGCCTTCCAATTAGGGGGGCTTTATTGTAAGCCACGGGTTTGGGGCTTGTGTTTATCTGCTTTCTGGTTTTCTTGGGTTTGTGGGGGTCATGGTCTTTGCATCCCTCTGATGCTGAAGAACAGCAACCAGTTTAAAGAAATAAAAGCCAGCACATCTGCCTGATGCTCAGGTATGGGGAGTTGAGACACAGAGCATCTCCCTCTGCCCCAGGAGTCTCTGTTCCCATGTGAACCAGTAGACAACACTCCTCCTTTGCTGGATTTGCTTCCTCCTCCACTGTCCTCTCACCATGGCCACAGTCTAGAATCTAGACGTGGCTGTTTGTGATCTTTAATTGCTTAGTACACAGCTTACAGAAATCCTGCCGTGTCTTTGGAGGGATTTAACTCTTGAAACCTGTAGCCCTGCAGTTTGGCCGTCAAATGCTCAGTGTGGCGAATGGTGCTAAAATCCTTCTAACCGGACTTCATTAAAAAGTAGCTCACCCTCTCCCTGGAGCATCTCCAACAAAACAAGCCAAAACCATGCCAGAACCCGTTACTAGTCCTTGTGCCTTAAACATCTTTTGGAAACATCCTCTTGGTGTGTTGTACCAGGAGCATAAAACCCCCTTTCAGAGCGTGTGCCGCTCTGTCCGCACGTGGAGTGGCCTTTCCTGTGCGTGGGGTGAGCTGCCCTCAAGGCATTCCTAGCTAATTTTGTTTCCTCATAGGGGAAACATGAGCTAAAGCACCCTGGCTGGCTGTGTGGTAGTGCCTGCTTGCTGTGCCCCCTGGCAAGGTGAAATTGCATAATGTATTTAACCTTGTTTGGCCGAATTGCTCATCCAATCGATATCTCTGCTGCTTTTAGATTTTCTTCGTAGCTTCTGCACTAAGTTCAGCACGAATGAACAGTGATTTCTTTAGTGCAGATATGTGGTTTCCTGCCCTGGAAAGGGAGCTTCAAAGGCTACCTAAAAATTCCCTTGTTAATCAGAGATGCTGTCACAAACTGGGAACTTACTATTCATAAGAGAGGGTTCTTTCTTTCACTTCGTTTTGAGAACTGTGAAAGAAAATGTAATGGGGAGGAAAAGGGGATTAGTCATTTTCCAGACACTTAAAAAAAGCCAACAAACACAACTACAACCTAATTGTTTACTTATAAAAGTAGAAAGCATCTAGCAGCTGCGTGCATCAAAACTACGTGATGGACATGATTTAAAAAAAATCCCCACATTGTATAGGAGTCTGATTGGAATGCAGACTTGTACAGAGAGTGAACACTTAACGAAGAAACAGGCAAAGGGGGGAAAAAAACCCCAAAACACATCCAGGAGGGCTGATGCACAGAGTTACTTGAGTCACTTGAAGCACTTTACAGTTAAATAGGGACAATAAGATTAAAGCGCAGTCAAAATAGCTGCAAGTCATCAGGTGTCACGTTCAGCCTCCAGTAATTTGTCTTAAAGGACAGTGGCTTTCAAAACAGCCTGCTGGATGCCTGGCAGAGTAGGGGAGGTGCTGGTAATTAATTGGCTGCTGAATTGATCCCTTCCAGTGAAGCAGAAGGGAAAACCCAGGGCTGGATGGTACGAGACTCGAGACTCCCGCAGCCCGAGATGGAGAGCTGGTTGCTCCTGCCTGGCAGCCTGTGCACAGCTCCTCCTAGGCCCCTCAAAATAACACCTGGGTGCTCACTGCTGGCCTGGCAATGCAAAGAGGGCTTGCAAAGGGTTGGGGTGTCCACAGGGATATTTAGTTGCCCTTCCATCTTGTTCATCCCAGTGCTGGTTACAGCATCAAAACTGGTCAGGCTCTCTTATCCTTGCACGGAGTTTAAAAATACCACATATTTAAATATTGCAGCTGTTTCACCTTGGATGGGCTGTTACGTTTTCTCTAGTGGCTTTTTGGGTGCTCAGTTCGTTTTTCTTGAATGCCACACTCAGCAACTGAAGACAAACCCAATTGTTTGCAATACTTGTTTAGCCGTCCCCTAATTGCTTTTGACATTCTTACATGAACCACCTCCCGCTCAAGTGTCTACCTGTGTGATTGTCCAAGTGTTTTAATTGTGTAAGCCTTCCTGCAGCAAGGTACCTGAGGGGAGTATTGTGTATTTTAGGTGGTGGTTAGGTGTCTGGGATGGAGCAGGTAGATAGTAGGGTTTGTAAACCTTGCGTAGAGGCAGCTCCACTAACAGAGAACCTGTGTGAAGTGAGCAGTGTCAGGCAGTGTTCAGACCAAAAAGAACCAAGTCTGTCTCACCTAGTGAAGCAAAAGCTGGGGATGTGTAGGGTTACTTTCAGTGTGTTTATAGAAAGTGAACACTCAAGAGCGAGGAGAGCGATCTCAGATGAAAGACACGGTTTAGCAGATGACAGATGGATTGAAAACAGGAGCGAGCCTGGCTGGGAATTAAAAATAGTTTCTGACCAGCAGAAGGGGCGGAGCGTGACTGAGCAGTGAATTACATCTGAGCAAGAGCTTGGTCAGCCTGTGTAAGGGATTGGGTGACGTTGGACACTGGGATGATTCAGCTCAGCCCCACGTTCCTGTGCTGCCTGTGAGCTCCTGCTGTGCCTGGTTGCAGGGCGATGCCACTGTGCCCGCAGACAGGCAGCCTGCTTGTGCCAGGGAGCTTGGGAATGTTGCTCATTAGCTGGCCAAGCAAACAAGCAGGAGTAACACCGTGCAGAGCAGTGAAACGCTTGATGAAAATCTCTCCGAGCTTGGAGGCGGAGAAGGAAATCCTGCCCACCCTGCCTGCAGCGACTAGGGCAGTCTGAAGGAGGATGTGTCTGCCAAAGCAGCTCTTGATTTTGGCCAGTGAAACCATTTAATTAAAGTAGCACTGAAAAGGAAGCCGGAAACTCAAGAAGCAGGTTTTTAATCACTTAGACTGTGGTAGACAATCTCTATGCAAATCACGCCTCCAGCATCACCACCCTATGCATGGGTGTGTGTTCCTGTCCCTGCGGATGGACAGGGCGGGCAAGAGCCCCTTGGGCTGCTGACATGTGTCACTTGGCATCTGCACTTGGCCTCAGCTTTCAGAGGGATGTTGTGTTGCTTCTCTTATGTGTGTGTGGGCCCTAAGACCCTTCCTGGTGGTGGATGCCTCCTCGGGGTGCTGAGGAACGTGCTCCAGTGTGGCAAAAATGTAGGCATCACATGCAGGGAGGAGAGGCCCTCTCCATCAGTGTATTATCGTAGAATATCCTGAGTTGGAAGGGACCCACAAGGATCATCGAGTCTGACTTCTGGCCCTGCACAGGACACCTCAAGAATCAACACCATGTGCCCAAGAGCACCTTTGATATGGGGAATTTCTGATGGAATATGAATGTGGGCTCCTTGAAAGTACAACTGTCAGAGTGACTCTGGGGCCCCCCGCGGGTCTCCAGCAGCTCGGCCGTCTGTCCAGGGCTGCAGGATCACACCCAGGCAGGGGATACTTGGGCTTAGTGGAGATTCCTGAAGTTTTCTTATTTTCTCAAAGATTTGTGTCTTTGGTTTAGGGTATTTTCACAGAATGACAGAAGGTCATTGAATCCAACCTATGCCTAACACCACCATATCAATCAAACCATGCACTAAGTGCCATGTCCAGTGTTTCTTTAAATGTCTCCAGGGACAGTGACTCCACCACCTGCCTGGGCAGCCCATTCAAACGTCTGATCACCCTTTCTGTGAAGAAATTCCTCCTGATGTCCAACCTGAACCTCCCCAGGTGCATCTTAAGGCCATGTCCTCTTGTCCTGTTGCTGGTTGCCTGGGAGACTGACCCCACCTGGGCTACAATCTCCTGTCAGTGGTTGTAGAAAGCGATAAGGTCACTCCTGAGCCTCCTTTTCTCCAGGCTCAGCCCCCTCAGCTGCTCCTCATCAGATTTGTGCTCCAGCCTCTCCATGTCCTTTTTGAATTGAGAGGCCCAGAAATGGACACAGCACTCGAGTCCAGTGCTGAGTCCAGGGGGAGAGTGACTGCCCTGGTCCTGCCGGCCACACTATTTGCTGATACAGGCCAGGATGCCCTTGGCCACCAAGAAGGAGGGTTTTTTTGTGTGTGTGTGGTTTTTTCCGGGGCAGCCTTCAGCAGGCTGTCTCCGCGGCTGCTGCACAGGCCCTGCGGGGTGCGGCGGGGCTCTGCCCTGCTGCTGCTCCTCCAGGCCGGGAAGGCTGCCCGCGCCCTCGCCGGCCCGTCCCGCCGGGCGGGGCCGGGGCCCCGAGGAGCGCAGGAAGGAGGAGGAGGAGGAGGAGGAGGAGGAAGGGGCGGTGCTCGGCTGGGCTCGGCTCGGCGCGGCCATCCCCGGCCCCGCATCGCTGCGTGCGCGGAGCCGCCGTGCAGCCGGCACGATGATCGCCGCCCAGCTCCTGGCCTACTACTTCACGGAGCTGAAGGAGGACCAGGTCAAAAAGGTTAGATGGACATCCCCCGCCCCAAGGCTGCCCCCCGCCCGCACCGCTTTTTTTTTTTTTCATTCTTTTTTCTTTTTTTTTTTTTTTTCACTTTCTAAAATTTCCCCCCTCGTTGCTTTCGTTGCTTTGTTCCCAGAGCCACCCAGCTGTGGGAGAAAGGGGGATAACCCCGGTTTTAAGCCCCCCCCGCCCCGAGCATCCCCGCTGGAGATGGGAGTGGGGCGTGGGTGATGGATGCACAGCGGCGGCTCAGGCCGCAGGACTGAGCTCAGCAAGGCGAGGCAGGAGCTGGGGGGCTTTGGCACTGAGCGGAGGATGGCGGCTCCTTGGGTTTTTGGTGGGCACCAGCATCCCTGGAGAGGGTATTTCCCCTTCTTCCCAAGGGCGTCTGTGGGCATCGTCACTCCAGCAGGCGAGGAGCAGGTAGTTTTTGAATTATGTGCCACTGCAGGTTCAAAATTTACAGGAAATGGTTGTCATTTGTGCTTAAAAAGGAGCATTTCCATAGGCTTCTTTTCTTTTCCTTCAGCGTTAGGTGGTTGCTCCTGTGTGGTTGGTGCAGCCCTGGAATTGAGCACTACCACAAGGAAAAGGGTGCGGAGCACAGGATAAATAAAAACACGGCAGTTAGGGCCCGGCCGAGCATATTGCAGAGCTGTAGGAAGCGGGGAGCCTGGGGCGAGGGATGTGGGGACACAAATTGGGAAAATAATTGCAAACATCCCTGAGCCGGGCTGACGTCAGGAAACGGAGGCTTCCCCTGTGCCACCTCCTCCGGCCGTGCTGCGTGACCCACCTGGGCGCGTGGCTGCAGGCATCCCTAAAGTATTTTGGGCAAGCCGCAATGGCAACGTGAGCAGCGCTGATTTGTACTGTTCCCGGGGCTTGCGAACCTCCCCAGCCAGGAGGAGGAGAGCACCTCCTCCCTTCGGGCTTCCAGCTGTGCCGGGGGATACCTCAGCTCCCGTGTGCGGGTGACCCATCCTGCCCCACTCCACATGTGCTCACCCGTGCCCGCTCCTCCCTCGGAGAAAACCCGAGGCAGCGCCCCATATTTTCCACGTCACCCCATGTTTTCCACGTCTCCTTCCGTGGTTTAGGTCTTCTGCTTTTCCGCCCAGTGGCTCTGGCGAGGGCCGGAGACTGCTCAGCCTGCACTGTCCTGCACCTTCTGGCCCCAGGGACGTGGCTCTCCCTGTGCCCCAGGCCCATTATGTTCCTTTTCCCGCAGGATTTGTAAGTGCTGCTGCTGTGCCAGGCATGCATGCCTGGGTAAGGCCTTCTCTGTCTCGCTCTGTGGGTTATATTTAGAAAGCCAAGATAAGCACAAGGGAGCACGGCAGCCCAGAACGGCTGTAGGGAAGGCATGGAGGGAGCACAGGGAAACTGTGGTGTTCTGGGGGTTATTTATTGCAGGCTGGTTTGGCACCGTGGGGCTCCTATTGTCTAACAGCACGGGAAATGGTTTGGCCAGGGAGCTGTAAAGCATTCTAATGGATCGATCTGGTTTTGTCTGGAAAAGGAAATAAAAAAATTAAGCCCAATTAAAAAAGAAAAAAAAGGCAGGCTACTGTTTTTGGAGGATGTAAGACGTCTTTTCCTGTTTGTTTGCTTTTGGAACGGATATCGAGCCGCTCACCTTTGGCTGTTCTGTAGGGAGGGTGTCAGTGGCAGCCAGAGGCTCTGCTGCCCCACAGCTGCTGGGAGCTGGTGGGCTCCACTCCTTGGTTCCCCGTGGGGCAAAAATGGTTTCACTCCATCTCAGCGTGCTGCTTCCGAGGTCTGTGCTCCATCAGTGTGCCGCTTTGAGGGATACGTGCCTGCACGGCTTCATTTCAGGTCCCTCCCTCTCCTCTCTGCTTCCGGAAGGGCAGCACTTTGCTGGTACGTGCCTGGGGCCGAGGGCTGCCACCCAAGGCATTGTCCCTGCTCCCCACGCTGTGCCCCGGGTGTCCTGGCCATGGTGGCAGCTCCTCTGCCTCGCTGGTCCATCACAGCCATCGGCTCAGCGTTTGGTGGCACAGGTGGCAGGTCACCTTCAGGGTGCCACTCTGGGTCACAGGAGGGGTGTGAACAGGTTAAAAGTACCAGCAAGCCAAGGTCGAGCATTCTTTTTCCCTTGTGACCCTGTTTTCTTCTTTTTTTTTTCTTTTGGAATTCCCATCCTTGCTTTTTTTTTTTTGTGTTCCCATCCCTGTGTGGCTCTAATGCTCCACGCTGCCTTTCCACAGTGGGAGCCCTGCTGAGGGACATGGATAGGGCTGGTGGTTCCAGGCCCTTGGGGTACCCTGGATCTAAGAACTAATGCTTCTGTGCTGGATTTTGCTGGAATTTTATGCACCACCTTAAATTTGAGTGTAATGTTTTCCAAATTTGTAGTTCCTAGAGTATTTTCCAGGATGAATCGTGGCAAGCAGGAGGAATAGGCAGGGTGGCTGTGTAGTGTTGAAGGAGGGGGTTGTTCATTGGATGCTGGCAGCCCTGTGGCTCCTGCAAGGGGGCATTTTCCAGTGAATCCACCTGTGATGGCACTTGTATGTCACCTCTCTGTGCAGCAGCAAGCTGGCAATGTGGGATGCCCTGTGCTGTATAAAGACATGTGTGGGTTTGCTCCAAGCAGCTTAAATTATCCAGATATTTTTGAAAACGTCTATTCCCTGGATGTTTGTGGCACTGTGGGGACAGCAGCAGGAGCTCAGCACCCTTGCTGTGACAGGGCACTTTGCACAAGCTGAACCCAGGCCCTGATTTCTCTGAAGGGCCAACTCCCATCCTCAGGGCCAAGGGTGTCATGGAGCATCCCTGGGAGCTGTGCCCCTGGCCAATGTGCAGGAGAGCTTTGTAAAACTGCCTTGGAGTACCCTTTGTTTCCAACAGGTTTGTACCTGCAGTAGCTGAGCCCAGCAAAGGGAGCCTCTGGGTGTTGCCTGGTTTCTGCCTGTCAGGGAAACAATATGTTTTTGTTGTCTTACCTGAAGAGAGAAGAAAAAATCTTGCAATCCAAGAGTCACATTTAAATGTTGTTTAACTTTGAAAAAACCGTGATGGAATGGAGTGTAAAATGTAACAACTGGCATCAAGAAGAGCCCTTATTGGTGACCTGCCCCTATAAAGGCTTTTTAGGAACCAATCAGATAAATCATAAGTAAGCATAAACAGTTTCAGAATGTCTTAAACTACTTGTTTTAACATGCCTTGGCTCCTGATGAATCTGAAAGGATTAGCTGTGCAGAAAAATGTTTACATTGGTGAAGGGTTTTGGTGCAAAGGCTATGTCAGTAAAATAAGTGCTAATAATTTCTGAAATTGTTGTGGGAGTGCTCTCTTCTTGGATACCAGTGACTGTTGTCACTGTCCCTGGAATGAGGCATGCCTTTAAGGAATGGCCTGTTTCATTAAGTGCTGCCTGTTTCATTATGCACTTATAATTACTCACAACTGCTGAAATGCCTGGATTTTCAGAAACTTCTTTTCCCCAATTACAAAGAGTGTCTTTCCTATGTGACTAGGAAAAATTACGTGAATGTGGTTCAGATTATGAAATCCTATTTTTAAAAAATTGCTCATAGATTCTGTCTGGCTGGTTGTCTTTTTTTTTTTTTTTTTTTTTAAGCCAGTGAGAAAAAAAAAGAAGCGGTAGAGCTCTTGGAGGACTCCTATAGCACTCTGGAGGACTCCTATATGGCACTTTGGGAAGGTGCCCTTCTTGGGGGGGTGTCTCTGAGGTGGCAGCTAAATAAAGGAGTGTTTTCTGCTCCTTGCCCACACAACTGCCTGCCTGAAATTGTTCCTGCCCTTTGCCATCCCCTGGGAAGGGCTGGCACCTGACTCCCATCCATGGGAGCCTCAGTGGGACTGTGGGTGTGTCTGGGTGCTGCCAGCAGCTCCCGTCTGTCCGTGCCAGCCTCTCCACAGCTTCCCTGTGGATCAGGCTGAGATTTGCTCTCTGATCGGCTTTTATTGCAGACAGAGCTGGGAGTTATTAAATCTCCATCCCGTAATCCAGCCTCCAGCTCCCCCTGCCCCAAGTTATTTATGGCTATTTGCTGGGAGTTCTCCCTCGGAGGGAAAACAGGAGCATGTACTGCCAGCGCAGGAGAGCAGCGCTTATTCCCTTGCCGCCACACTGCTGGAATGACTAACCCTTTTCCTGCCTGGGAGAAAAAAAAACCCTGCCTTTTTTTTTTTTTTTTTTTTTTGTTTTGGAAGCTGTAACACACAGGAGTGATTTTTTTCCAAGCAGAGGCTCCGTGTCCCCTGCCTTCCTCCCTGTGGGTCTCAGTGGTGGAGATGGATGGCCTTGGTGCTACTCGATGCTCCCGAGTGCAGGAGGGTCCAGCCCAATTGTACAAGGGCACTGACACGCTCACTGGGTTTCCACGGGAGCAAAAACAGCCCTCCCTCCCATTTTCCCTCCCTGCTGAGGGCAGCACAGGGGCAGAGGTGGGGAGAATGGGTCTGTCAGTCCTGACTGTGCAAACGCCAAAACCTGCGTTCACAACAGGACTTTCGGTGGGGGGTGGAATCCTTCCTTCCTGTTTCTGGGAGGAGGATTGCAGCAGTGGGGCTTTGTAGAGGGGTGTATTAATTGCACGGTGAGGTCTGATTGTGTGAATGATGTGTTAGTGTAGCTTTCACTGGGAGATTTGGGGGATCACCCCTCTGAACGGCAACGTGGGCTGCTGAAAGCTCAGCCTGAAAAAGAGTTGGTTCCCCCGTCCTTTAAAAAGGAATAACCTCATCCTCTGACATCATGGCTTTACACACTCTGCTAAAAAAAACATGTCAGGGTTTGCCACAGAGGAGAGACTTTCCTACTCAGCCTGACAGCAGCCTCTGCATCCATCCCCACAGCGTTTGGGGCTGTAGAAAGGGCACACCCCATCCAGGATTTTATTCTTGGAGTGAAATGACACTGGTGACTGGCTGCAGTTGTCACTGTGAAGGGGCTGTCAGCCCATCGGGGCGGCACAGGACACAGCTGGGATGTGGGGATGCTGCCCTGGGGTCTTGCATTTGGCCTGTGTTGCAGACAACCTGAGCTCAGCTCTTCTGCCATTCAGCTGTACGCCTGCACTGTCACGTCACCGCTTCGTGGGGAAAATGCACGGTCTCATTTCATCGTGGTGTTATCAATCATGGTATTGTTGCACTGTTACAGCCCCTTCTGCTCTTCCTCTGCAATCAATGACATGGAAAACTTCATAGCTTGTGCAGCCTCTGGCTGTGTGCCCTGTGGCCCAGGCCTGCCTGGCACCAGCCCTGTGGTTTGGGATCAGGCTGGGTAGCTGTGCCCAGCAGCACCATCCATGCCTTCCTCCCTGGCTGTGTAGGTAACTGCTGGGTCACTGAGGGTGCCTGGGTCAGGGAGATACACTATCTTTGGTACAGGCCTTGACTACACGTGGCAGGTGGACTTTCTACACGAGCCATTAATCAGCGCTGGTTTTATGGTCAGTTTAGAGTTTAATTACATTTTGATTGCATTTCTTTTGTGAATGGCATTGGTCATCACTTCCCGTCTCAAAGGCCCTGGAATATGGACCACTTGCATATGTATGTGTTGCATGGGGTGTTTTACTGTGGCCTTGGTCTTGTAAGACATAGTGCCAGCTTGGAGATGAGTTGCTCTCGAGGCTTCCAGAGCACCCTTGGCACAGAGCTGGCCTGGGGTTTAAAACGAGGTGGCTTCTCCAGTTTTGCTGAGGACAGAAAACATGGGCAGGGTTTTATTTTCTTGGTCCTGCTAAGCTGAAAGCAAAAGTGATCCTGAAGGTGTGGCTTCAGTCTGAGCCATCTACAGAATCAAATTTCCAAGGCAAGTAAAGAAACAAGGCGAGAATAGACTGGCAGCTGAGATGAAAGGGGTGGGAGGTGTGTTTGGCAAGAACCCCCAAGGACAAGTTGTATTTTTTGGGCATCAAAGCATCTCTGTCTTCCTGATGGTGAAGGTGGTTGTAATACTATGGAAAGCAATACTGTTGGAAAACTAGAACCGCCTCCTTTTTCCAGGGAGGTAAAGAAAGTTCCTGTCATTGGAAGCCACAAGGGAAAAATCAACGACTTTTAATTTGATGGAGGAAGATGCCACCTGCCCACAGACAAATTCTGCCTCTCCTGACCCTCTGGCTGTGATAGCTTTGGTCTGCTGCACTGAAATAATTTCTCAGCCTGGGATGTAGCCCTGAAACTGGTGTGGCAAGTCCTTCCCAATGTAAGGCTTTAAATACAAAGCACCTCTGACATCTGCATCACCCCAGCTGGGACAGGGTGCCAAAAGAGGGATTTTTAGCTCAGCTCATGGATAGTCAGGAGAGCTGAGAAGTGGAGCAAGGGCTGGAGGTAGCGAGAGGCTATGGGCAGACCATTTTGAGTGGAAAAGAGGAGGCAGTGGTGTGGGACTGGGTTGTGCCTTGGGAAGCAGTAGGATGGGGTGGGCTTCAGCTCATGTGCAGCTTTCCCGTTTTCCATGACTTGGAGTCAAAAGACAAGGCACAAAGCGTGTGGCTGTGTTGTGAGCTTGGCCAGAGCCTTGAGGGTGAGCTGGGGCTATACACTCTCCTTGCAATTAGGGAGAGGAGTAGCCCCACCTGGGTGCCTCAGGGCAGTCTTCCACTCCGTGGTGGTGTGTGTTTGTCCCCAGATTGATAAATACCTCTACGCCATGCGGCTCTCCGACGAAACGCTGCTGGATGTCATGGCTCGCTTCAGGAGGGAGATGAAGAACGGCCTCTCCAGGGATTTTAACCCCACGGCTGCAGTCAAGATGCTTCCCACGTTTGTCAGGTCCATTCCTGATGGTTCAGGTAAGAAGCTTAGTGTTTGTTTTCTGTGTTAAACATGATGTGCTTCATGGAAACCTGTTAGAAATACTCCAGTTGCCACCAAGAACAAGAGGGATTTGCTTCCTGGCAAGCCCAGGCAGCATTTTGAAGGCAGCTCCCCCTCTGTGTGCAGGTCTGTTCCCACAGATGCTGGAAGATTTAGTGATTCCTGTGTCAAAGCCATTTTGATGCCAATAGAAGAGGCCTTCCTAGCAAACAGTTCACTATCAGTGAATACATGTACTCTGAGACTTGTCTGCCAACAATCAATACTTCAGATAGGATGATTTTTGATTTGTGCAGTTTACACCGGTGTCATCTAGATCTTAACAAATACAGTGGCTTTTAGTCATTTGCTGCTTCACTCAACATCTCCTTCTCCTTATTTTTTCCCCAGTGGAAGTCTGAATTTGAGTTTCCTGGCATTCATTTTGCATTTTGTAGCTGTCCCTTGCAGACTGTCTTGGGGAAAAGTCACAGAACTCAAGGAGGTTGCAGCATGTGGCTCCAAAGCTGCTGCTCTGGTGCACCGAGCTTTTTCCATCCAGATGTAGGACTTGGTTTTTCTGTGCTCACTGTACTGATAAAAGTGGCACAAAGAGCTATCAGAAACCAAAAAGATGTTGTGTTGGTATTTGAGACCAAGATTACCTCTATTAATTATTGTTGTTACTTCTAAATTACTTGATGTCTGGAAAAAATAAATACTATATATAGAGTACATAAATATATTTATAAACATTATATAATAGTGTTTATTATTTAGTAGTGACACTGGGTTTCCTTCTCTCTTAGTGTGAGGAGGTTGACTAGTTTGGTGCCTACCACAAATTATGTCCCTGTGTGCAGAAATCGCAAGGTTGCAAGAACTGCATAACAGAGTTATCTGTTTTGAGGCCGCCTTCTTTTTTTTTGAGTTAAAATCAAGAATTTATTGGTGAAAGAACATGAGGCCTGGTGCTTTGTGTAACTTCCTGCTGCTGTCTGGCAGGTGGAAATCTTTGATAGTTCTGCTTTGCTGTTGCTTTCTGCCACCTTAAACATTTTAGTTGAGAATTGAGTCTCTGTCTAAAAAAAAAAGCAAAAGGAGAATGAGTATGAATGCTGTGTTCCCCTTAATTCAGCATTGCTGGCTGTTATGTTGAAATACTGTGTTGAAATTTGCAGCCTGTCGAGAAAGCCAAAAGCTGCCACATACAGCTGGGTCACGGGCAGGGGTTGCACTGAGGATTTGCAGGTGAGGTGAGGTGACTTGAGGGCTTTTGCATAGAATCCCAGCAATTTAACTGGCTCAGAAATCCCTGTGTTTTCCTCCATGTGTGTTTGAGTTTAATTGAGCAGTGACCTGTCCCCCTACCCTGCTCCATCAGCCGTTGCAGGGCATCAGGTCTGAGCTGCTGGCGGCATGTCAGATAATTCTGTGAATTGTTCTGTGGTACAAACTGGGAAGACTTTGAGATGCCATATGGCACAGGAAAAAGGGGATGTGCACCTGGCCAGGAGAGGTTTGAGAGATTGCTGAATGCTGCTGGGACTGAGGACGAGGCAGAGCAGTGGGTAGCCCTGGCTGAGCATGGGCATGTGTGTATGCCAAGACATTAATTTCAGATCATGTATGACACACCTACTTAAAAAAGCAGCCTTGTGTGTTGTGTACAGGGTGCTCAGTTCTTGATCCTGTGCCCACTTGGCTCCTGCCAGCCTCTCCAGGATGGGCAGGCTGTGGGCAGGGCTTTGCAGCAGGGATTATGGCAAGGCAGGGCTTTGGCCAGGCAGTTTCTGTAGAACACAGTAGTGATCCATACGGGCAGCGAGGGTATCTTTGGATAGCTGTTAGTGAAGCAGGCACAACCATTCCCTTCTTTCCCTGACAGGGCATATTCTGAGCCCAGGTATGAGCAATATTTGCTGTGGGTGGGTGTGGTGTTTCTTTCCCTGACTCTCCCCCTTGTGCCTGTCACGCCTGGCTCAGCCACCGCCCGGGTGCAGCCAGGGCAGACATGGAGCCCCCTGCCCTCTTCCTCCAGAAGGTTCTGGGGGGCCCTCACGGATGTGACCGTGTTGCTGTGCCCAAAGATGGCAATTTGTGCCTTCAGCTGTCCCTCCGTGAAAGCCAGAGGCTGAAAGCCTGCCTTTTTCTCTGGCCTGTCTCTCATTACTGCCTTGTAAGCTCTTTCCTCTGAGTCCAATTATTATTACGGGAGCTGACTATTCAGAAAAATACTGTTGTTTAGTTTCAGATCTTTGCTTGTGTACTTTTCTAACAAGAAGTTTGTGAGCAATAATTCTGGAGACCCTGGAGGTGTTGGTGTTAGCAGGGATTTTTTTGCTTCATTCAGACTTGGTTTTGTTTACAAAAGCCACAAGGTTTTTTTGTGCAGAGTGCCCAGAATGGTACCTTAAGCTAATTCAAAATGCTCTCAGAGGCTCTTCCTAAATAAATTCATGGAAGGTTTGATTGCACCTTGGCGTTGCAAAGCACAGATTAAATGCTGCTACTTGGGCTTAATTCCTGAAATACACTAAAAGAAATCCACTACTTTGCAATGAAGAAAGCTTTACGTCTAGTTCAGAGATCTTTTTGAGTGACAAGGATAATTCTTATTAAATTTTACCTTGCAATGAGCTTGATGGTACTGGAAATCAAGCATGCTAACCCATTAATTTTTTTACAGGGGAGATATTTCTGAAGTGCAGTATTTGTTTGAGGTATGTACTGATGTGCGTTTAGGCTTGAAAAAGGGCCATCTGCTCCACTGTTGATTTTCCCATTAGTGGAGGTAGTGGCTTGCACTCAACAGATGATACCCAAATAAGCTTTATCTTATGAGTATTTGGCTTAATGAGACACTTGTGGTCAATGTTTGACTGGTGGACTTGCTGTGGTGAAGGGGTTATGAGTTGCTGAATTTGTTATGCTGAGCCCAGTAAAGGGAATTGCATCTCCTTTTGGATGTGTTTGGGTATGTTCATGTTTTAAATGACATTTGTACTGGTAAAAAACGTGATGTTTAAAACCACACCACTCAGGAACAGGTAGGGAAGCACTGCAAGATCTGTGTTTTGGCAAACTGAGTTTGCCTGTGTCTTAAGCAGCAAGAAGAAGTTGCATTGCAGCACAGTAAAACTGGGAGGATTATTAGAAGTCGGGGGCTCCCACTGTCATTTTGCTACATTTTTCTGTACGGAGCTTATTGTTCTTTGTGGTTTCTCATGTGACAGTGTTTTGTTTCTGTATTGCATCCTTAGAAAACCATAAGGGCATTTGCAGTGCTTTTGCCTCTCTTGGTCTGTTTCTGTTAAAGATCCTGCCCTGAGGCACGCCTTGTCCAGCTCATCAGCTTTGCTGAGCAGGATGAGGCTCCCAGAGGTGCATGGAGCAATGAGGAGGAGGAACAGCTCACTAAACCAGACTTCAGGAGTTCTGATCTGAGATTAGACAGAGTAATCTCAGAGGCAGGTCTGGCTCCGGAAATCCTTGTGGAGTTTGTTCTAGATAACACGTCCAAACTGCCTTCCCAGCTGCCAAAGGTCTTTCCACGTTGAGTTTAGGTAGAAGTGGAAAAAGTGTTAGGAGTGGCCTTCCTAAAGTCACAGCTGACGAGGAAGTAGGATGAGAAAACTCTGTGTGCCTTTGGTGGATGCTGTGCACACACAGGAATGCCTGCAGAGAGCCCTGGGGATTCCCTGCAGCCTGGGCACACGCTCCTGGGGGATAAACTGTGCACTCTGCCTCCGTAAATATTATCTTTTTGAGGACTTTAACGATCACTGCCTTTGCTCTCTCATTGATAAGGTGAGATAACATTGATAAGGTGAGTTGGTTAGTCAGATGTATTTGCCTTGCTCTCCCGGGGGTGCTGAAAGTGTCATTCCTCAGATAGCCAGGCCTGAACTGCACCCTGAAGTCTGTGGAGGTTGGAGGGTAGTGCATTTGCCTTCAGACCTCTCCACCACAGAGGGAGATGGAGGTATTCTAAGTATTTCCCTGGCTCCTGGGGAGGTATTTAGGAGCTCTGGGCAAGGCATCACAACTTGTGAATAGCTCCTCCAGCAGTACAGGGCTGTTTTTTCAGGCTGTCATTTCTCTGACTTGTGTTATCTGACTGCAGTTTGCAGTGAATCTCAGCTTTTCTGGGTGCAAAGTAAGTGGTTCCTACTTTAATTACATCTGTGTATAATTTGGAGTAAGCACAATCCAGCCACTATTGAGGGTTATTTGCCAAAATGACACAGGTTTACTTACAGCAAAAGGCTGCTCATCAGTGGTCTGGCATCCCTTCATTTTACTGTCTGTTTTCTACATCTTTTTTGCCTTTCTCCTGAGATCTTTGATCTGGCAGCTTCATCATGAGATCTGGATACACACTGTCCACTGTTAGTCCAATGTTTTTGGATAAACCCTCACTGCAGTTGCCTGTGAGGGTTGGTTTTGCCATTCCACCAACTTCACGTTAAATTGCAGGGAATCAGGTTGATGTTCGCATGGATGCCCTGTGGGTAGAACTTCCCTGCTGTAGGCACTGGACTTTCGCTTCTGTGTTGCACTTAACTTTCCAGATTTGTGCTGCATACAGTTTTTAATCACCTGTATCTTGCTTTCCACATAGAGAAAGGAGACTTCATTGCACTGGACCTTGGTGGTTCTTATTTCCGAATTCTGCGGGTGAAGGTGTCGCATGAGAAGAAGCAGACGGTGCAGATGGAAAGTGAAATTTATAACACCCCCGAAGATATCATGCACGGCAGCGGGACACGGGTAAGCTCCTCTTCCCTCGGAGGTGTCTGGGAAGATTAGCTACTTAGATTTTAGGAAAACCCCATAGGAATGACCTTAGCATCTTAATAGTTGCACCTGTAGCGTGCATGGACTTGACTTCTGTGTCGGTACTGAACATAAATAAGCAGTGCTTAGTGTGACAGAGCATGCATGGCTGCTGCAAACCTGCTGTCATCCTGTGAGAGACTTTTGGGTGAGTTAGGGAAAAAATGACCAGGAAATAAAAATTCTGGCTTTTATAGTAAAGTTACTTTCCATGAGCACGAATGGAGAGCAGGAAAACAACTTAGTCTTTGTAAGCAATGAGCATGACCAGCCCTGCAATTGTAGTGTTAAGTGAGGGACAGAAATCCCCATGACAGCCAAATATCTGTGCTGGCAGTCTGAGCAACTCAGCACTCATGAAAAGTACAAGTACGTTAGAAAAATTACAGGAAGCTCATAGAATGTTTTGGCACAGCTTCAACTTCAGTTTTGCTGAATAATTGAAAGTTTTTTGGTTTGTTTTTTTTTTTTATTTTCCCCTGTTCCAAGAGTAGAAAATGTTTGGATCCATTCACTTGGATTTCAAACTGGGTTCTTTGGAGGAATTTATTTTCTTTTTATGATCAGGAAGTGGATTACAATGAATATTTTACTGACAGATTTGTCTCCGTGTCAGCATAAGGCAAAACAAATAATTTTCATTGTTGGAAACAGCAAGGTTTTTACACTTTTTACTAGAATGAGGTGCTGCTTAGGAGTATGAGACCTGCAGGTAACTTAAAGCTTGTTTCAGAAGAATAAACAAAGGAGGAGAAAAAGAAAAATTCTGGGAACAGCATTTCTACCTTTAATATATTTTCTGTAGTCACCTCAATACCCTTAATGTATGTACCTGCTGCATTCTTATGCAGTAGTGAGTGTAAGGTGGCAATCATGGCCTGTCAGTAGAACTGGTGACAGCATTACTGTGATATCTGAACCACAGCAGTAAAATAACCTTCTTGTAAAGACTTTCCCTACCTTACTGCTTTATTTCTGGGCCAAGAGGTCGTGCAGTGGCTTTCCCACAGAGTGGTTTTGGAGGGGAGCTGAGCTGAGCTGCCTGGTGCTGGTGGAGGGGGGGAAGTTGGGTGGGCTGCTTGGGGGCAGGCTGGGAACCAGGGGACTGTGTGTCCATGGATGGGTGTGGGGAGACTTGATGGAGACATGACAAGGGTGATCAGGAGAAGCCAAGAAAGGAGATATCAGGTCTGCTTTCTTTCCACAGCTGTGTCATGCTTGTGTTTTAATTTTTAAATACCCAAAGACCATTTGGCTGTCAGGAAGCAGCAGTGTGGAGCTCAGGCTGATAGGCTTTGTCATGGCTTTTAAGCTGAAAGAGAGGCAAGCAAGGCTTCCACTGACCCCGTGGGCACAGTCGCTCCTGGTATTTGAGAACCAGAAGAAGAAGAACTGGAAGCATCATCAGAATTACAGCCAGGTTTGAAGTTGTCCCATGACAATATCCAGTGCTTGCTGTGTGACTTCACAGGGCAGCATGGGGCATGCCCAGGAGGCACAGACAGGTGATGGTTTGTTGCCTCTGACTCATGGATATGGTGGAGGTTTCCTGAAACCTCTGAGCCAGGTTTGTGGAATACTTGGACTGAACTGCCTGTCTGGGGTAGGCTACTAATGATTTCCAGCAAGCTGTGTCATTAACTTAGGTGAGTTATACTCTTAAAGCTTAGTACATAATCAGCTTATTGCAGGATTGTGATTTATGGCTTCACGGCTCACTAGCATGGTTCATTTTGATATTTTCTACTTCATGGCATTCAAACCTCTTTTTTTCCCCCATCTGTTAGGCATGGGCTGACAGCTTTGCCAATCAGAGTCTATTCCTTGTCAAAATCAAGGGCAAAACTCTCATTGATTTCAGTGGTGAAATAGCAGGTGTAAAATTTGTAAGAAGCCTGTCTCCTGTGTCAGCTCAGCAAAGAGGAGCGTACCTGAGGCTTGATTTTGCTGTTGCTTTTTGTGTTCTGCTGCCACTGGAGATAGGTTATGGATTTGTGGCTGTTCTGATCTGAAACTGTGGTTTCCTTGCTCCTTAAAACATCCCCATTTGGGAGCTTGAGCCTGAGCTCGGATCTTCAGTTGCTTGCCAAAATCTCCTGTCTGCCAGCTAAATGTGTCCTTGTGGAGCCCTCTTGGAGCCCAGCCTGAGCAGGCAACTTCATGGCTGGAGGAATTAATGAAGCCTGATCTATTGCTCAGCATCTCATGGTTGCATTGCTTCAATTCTATAAGTGTGTGAAATTAGACTGGTCCTTCCCTCCTGGCTGCGGCATTCGCTCTGTCCGTCTCGGACATCTGATAAAATACTTGGCTTGCACTGTTCCCTACCACACACCTGTAGGTGAATGGGGGTTTGGATTTTATCTCAGTCCACCTGCCCTGCTTTAGTGAAATCCACAGGAACATTGTAATGTTCCCTCAGATTTCTGTCAGAGTCCTCTGGCACTGGGGAGGTTTGGATGTTAGCGTGGGCACGGGCACATACAGACACTTCGAGTCTCCTTAGGGAAAGTCTTACGAACATCCGTGGTACAAAATGAATAAGTGCCTGTCTGTTTTCTGCTTTTGGGTGGTGCCTTCCCTCTGTGCTGTGTGAAGAACAGTAGCTCAGGCAGGCTGTGCCTCACTGAGCAGACACAGCTCCTGCAGTGCCCAGGTTGTGGCTGATAGTTAACTGCACCTCCTGCCCGGGTTACGCTCGCGTGCCCGCTGCCAGCCCAGAGCCCGAGCGACTCCCAGAGCACTGCCAGCTCAGAGCTCAGCCTCAGCAGGTCCTGCCAGGGCTGCCTGGGCAAACACAGCAGGTGCACGGACTCTTTGGAGTCCATGGGGAACGCCCAGGGATTTTTTGCCTTTGGACTTACAAAGCATATCTCGTCTCTTCTCTGTGCAGTTGTGGTTCGTTGCATGAGAGGGATTTTTGTAGCAACGTACATAGTCAACGTTTCTGCTTCCTGCTCTCTGAACTCCCCAGGGGTTTGACGTTGGCCCCTGGCTTTTGTTTGTAATCCTGGAAGCAGCTGAAAGTTTAGTAGTATTGAGTATTCAGCAAGATACTTTCAGATGAAAAGCATAATCAAAACACACACTCCAGCTCTTTCTGTGTTCCTCCTGGAGAAGTTCTCATATTTTGTTACTTAACTATAGTTCTTTTCATAACTCCTCTTCCTCTCTCATTAATCTGAATAGCTGAAAGTAGTCTTCCAGAAGTGCAGCAGTGTACATTCTTTCCCATGTTGTTTCACTGCGTGGGCTCAGCAAAATGCCCTTGATTTGCCCAGGACAGTGAATGGCAACATTCTCTCTGGGAAACTACTGTTCTTCTGCTTAATCAAATCTGACCTCAATTAAAGAATGGGTTTAAGGTGTTCAGTTTAATTGTAACATTACACACACCGATTCTTGACCTGCCTCGAAGGGCAAAATATTCCTATTCGTTATTTGTAATTGCTGCAGCCTGTCTATAGTGCATTCCCACCTCTCCAAGATTCTAAATTGTTCTTAATAAGGCCGTGTGGGCTAATTGGAACCACAACAGATGGCTTTTTGTACTCCTTCCCAGTTAGCCCCAGTCTCCTGGGCAGTTTACCTGGTCTTGTCCCACCAATGCTGCTGCAGATAGGGTTGGGGGGTTTTGTTTGTTTGTTTGTTTGTTTGTTTTTCCAGGGAGTTAAAATGTGAAGCCCAGTTATCTCCTGGGGCAGGCAGTGACTTGTTAATAGTTTGCCATCCATTTGTGGTATGGGTCAGTTCAAGGCATGTCTGGCTTTCTGGTACTGGTAAATACAAAGGTGTATGTTTGTTGCTTCAATTGCTTGGACTTGATTTCAGCTTTGAGTGTTGAGGGGCTTTCCAAAAGGCTTGGTGTGAGAGGCCTTTGTGCCCAGCTGGTTCCAGACCTGGCTGGCAGGGACACATCATGCAGTGGTCACAGGTGCCATCAAGGCACTGGGTGGGAATTGGTACCCACAAGCCCGGTGCAGGCTGCCTGCATAGTTCAGCAGTTCGAAAAATGCAGAAAATGTCCCCATTTTGGGTTGTTTCTCAGAGCATGTAAAATATTTGGACGAATCCCTTGGGTGTTCTTTTTGTTTGTTTGTTGTGTGCTTTAGGAGTAGATTGAGAGAGGATGTTCTTTTGGGTGGTTCCTGCAGAGTGCTGGGTTCTCTGTGGTCTCAGCAATGCCTGAGTGAAGCAGATGTTATCTTCTCTGCGTCATTATAATAAGTGCTTAACCTCCCGTGGGTCTGGATCCCAAGTCTTCTTTTGAGATTCTCCTTCCTGTTGTTGAAAGGTTAAAAGAACATTTTTGATCTCATCAAATATTAAGTGGAAGGGTTGCAGCAGGCTTGAGAGCCAAGAGCCCCTTGTTTCATGAGAAGTGTTCTTATATGGGTGTAATAGATGCCTGCAGAATTAGGTGTGTAAAAGGACAATGTATTTTATAGTTTATTAATTATTACAATGTTAATGTGCACTGCCTGAGAGTATTTTCATAGCTATGCCATTTATATATCTTTTAAAACCTGGAGCAGCAGCTATTTTCCCCTTTCCCCTCACCCCGTGCAGTTTTCATTATGGAACTTGAAGCATTTTCTCTCCAAAGCTGTACATCTAATCATGGTGGTTTTATACCTTTCTTATAGCTTTTTGATCACGTTGCTGAGTGCCTGGGAGACTTCATGGAGAAACAACAGATCAAAGACAAGAAATTGCCAGTCGGGTTTACGTTTTCTTTCCCCTGTCGACAGTCCAAGCTAGATGAGGTAAGAAGATTTCACAATTCTCTTAATATGTAGAAGAGCTGCTGTGTTATTAAAACACTGCGATGAAAGCAGCATCCCAGACAGGGCTCATTTTGGGGATAAATGAGTGTTATATTTCACTGGCAGACTGTGTTTGTGTTTATGTTTCTACTTGAAACATCTAGGTAACATGAGGAAGAGGCATCTGATGCTTTGTGCTGTCCCTGGATGAGCTCAGCGTTATGGTTTACCCCATAAACACGGTGGTGGTTTTTCCTGCCTCCTGTGCAGCCTTTTTCACCTCTCCGTGGGGTGTGACTGGGAGGGACCCAGCCCAGCAGGGTTTGCTCAGGTTTTGCTGACCCTCACAAGTGTACCCACAGGTGTCCCTCCTGAGCATGAGCCGTGTCACAGGCTGGGTGCACTGAGGGCAATCGGGCAGGTCACCTGGGGCCAGCCTGCTTTAAAAAGGGTAGGAATAACCAGCCTTGTGAAGCCACTGACTGGATTCCCACCGCAAGGATGCTGTGGGATTTTCCTCCTTTTGCTCGCTGTATCACAAGTGACTCAGCAGCCTCCTGGTACAGCACTGCCATGCCAACGGAGTAGCAAGTGAGTGCAGGAAAGTTAAACCTTCACCAAACACAGAGGTTGCCCTGTTAAAGCCCGACCTGCTTTTCCAGCTTGCAGGTCTCTAGGTTAGCCTGGTGCAACAGCCCCCCAGATGCTGGTGCTGAGGGCCAGGTGAGGCACGATTTTTATTACATTTCATACTCGTTGAGCGGTGCTGAGAGCTGAGCCCGAGGGTGCTGACTACCTCAGGGTCTCAGAACAGGGAGCTGCCTTTCCCTGCCTTGGATCAGGAGAGATGAGCTGACCTTAGTGCAGCTCTCCTGTCTGGCCATGGTGCATGGTAAGGCTCAGACTCCTGACCAGCCGTGCTGGGGGTGTGGCTGAGCAGTTGAGTTGCCCTTGGGAGGTTTGTTCAGCTGCACGATGGAAGGCACTTGTTTGTGGGCTGGTTTGCTGAAGCCGGCTGGGATGGAATGATGCTTCTGTGGGGCAGGGGCAGGCAGGCAGCATGTGGGGTGCAGGGGCAGAGTGCAGTAGGGGTAGTAAGAGACAAGGGAGGGTGTCTCTTAATTAAAAAAAAACCCAAACAAATCCAGCAAAACCCCTCACCTCTCTTTCTGAGAGTTTTTGTGATGTTTTGGCTGTTTGAAAAATACATTTTTCTGGATTCTGTGGGCCAGCTTTGTTCCTGAGTCGCTGCTTCTGTGAGGCTGTGCTTGCCTGGGTGCTGTTTCATTGTGCTTGGTGGGCAGAAGGAGGCAGGGTGGTCCGTAGTTTCTCCACGGGTGACAAGGTGGACACTGCATGGTTGGGTCCCACTCAACCCTGCTGCACTCCAAGGGCTCCTTCCTGCTGCCAAGGCCTTGCTGGTAGAGCAAAAACTCCTTCCAGCACAGTGTCACAGACAGCTGAGAGGAGCTGCTCGTTGCCAGTGTGGTTTGACCAGTTTCTTATAAAAGTTATGTGGAACAAGGTGCCCTTTAGCCCGTTAAAGCTGTGCCAGCAGAGAGGGCTTTGCCTGTGCTTTCCCTGCACAGCAGAACAGGGCTTTGCTGGGTTTCTAAATGATGTCAAATGAGGTTTCTAAATGAGGGCAGCACAGTGACAAAACTTTAATAACCTGAGATCGTGGTCTAGTGGTAGGAGAATACCTCCTGGTCTGTAAAGAGCTGCCCTGACCCTCTGTCTCCTGTAGCTATCCCAGTTTGGAGGGCAAATTTGATTTTTAAGCTGAGATATGGGCAAACATACACCTGGGCAATGTCTGCTTGTGCCTACAGGCTTCAGCTTTTCTGGTTTTTAGCTTCCTGGGCTTCTGTTGTGACAGATGTGAATACTGTGGGTATGGAAGGCTGAGCTGGTTTGAGTTGTCTTTCCTGTTGACTACTGTCAATGCTCTTTTCTTTCTTTTATTACTATTTGCTTGTATACTGAATGCTCTGATTCAGCCAGTCATTATGTAAATAGCAGAAGTCCTTACTTTGGGGGATTTGCAGGCTCTTCATGACAGTTTGCAGACAAAGAATTCAATGCCAGGATTTCCTTTTTGATCCGTGCTGTAAACTGGGGACATACATTGCTACATTTCCAGTATTTCCATTTGCCTCAGCCCATAAACGTGATCCCTCAGTTAAACAAGCCAGGCAGGAGCTGTGCAGTAGCCTGATCCCCACTGCCCTGAGTCCTGGACATACCAACAGCACATCCCTGCTCTGTGGTCGGTCCCGCACAGTCAGCTTTTTCTGAAAGCAGCCTATTTCCATGGTCCAAAAGGATTAAATGGTTTTCCAAGAAAAACTGTCGAGGAGTAACAGGGAGAAGAGTAGGCTGAAAATACAAAATGCAGACACACCACTTTCTAGCATGGGAGGGGAAAACAATTTTCCATCTTTCAGCAAACTGTGACTAGACTCAAAGACCACCAGTTGTCTCACGTTGGGTTGTTAGGCCATATAAGAAAAGAGACATGAAGATTCATTTGCAGTATCAAATCTTGTTTTGAAGGAAAAAAAGTAATCAGTGTGTGCCTTATTATTGTACTATGTTGAATGTTGCTGTCTTGTTTTATCAGGGTATTCTGATAACCTGGACGAAGCGCTTCAAAGCAAGTGGAGTGGAGGGAGCAGATGTTGTGAGGCTGCTTAACAAGGCCATCAAGAAACGTGGGGTAAATTGTACTTAATTTCTTTTTAACTGGATCTCAGCTTTGTCAGGGACCGCCTCTCATGTCACTCACGTGGGTGGGTGGTCTGAGTGATGGTGGAGCTCTGCTTTCCTGCATGAAAAGGTGTGGTTTTGCCATTTGCTGGAAAAGTGAAGTGACGTCAGAGTTGTTGTGTGGAAGCTGTGATTTTCCTCACAGCACAGGTCTGAGTTGTTATGACATGTCTTTTCACTGGCAACCTTCAGCAAACCTATCAGTCTCCAAAAACTGAGAGAGTGCAGTGGCTTTTCAGTGATACCAGTGCATCCCATTCCTGAGAAACTTTGTCTCACGTACTGGGCTCAGCTCAGTTGTGCACCTGCTGTGCCTGGGAGCAGAACAGGAGCAGAGAGAAGTGGGATTTCAGGCTCAGTGAACTGTGTTGTTCCCTGCAGTTTCTCACTGCTGACTTCATAGAGAGTGAAGGTGACCGGGTTGCCGATTTAAACAAATAAGAAGGCACTGAGCGTGAGATAGCATGAATCTGGGTTTGCATAATGCTTGCAGCCAGGTGATATGTTGATTACTCAACATCTATATTCATCAGGAGCTGAGAGTATTTACTTTCTTTGGGCAGTCGTGGACTCTTAAGCACACCTGAGTTTTGCTGTCACCAAACAACCTTACTATAGTCAGTTACTATCATTATAGTTGGTGGAATCACACACTGAGGAATCTGGAAAGCAGTGGGTGCATGTCATGTGGTTAACTTATTTAATTACATTATTTCTGTATCAAAATCTTCACTTGAAATAAAACTCCTGGTTTAAGTGAATCCTAGGAGAAATATTTTCCAGATTGGCTCCTCAAGCAACTGCTTCAAATCACTCCACGCAGAGTTCCTCCTCCTTCATGTATAGCCCTTTTCTTTCCTGCCTAAGGGTGCTGATGTGAGAGCAGGTCTCTGCTGTCTAGAATGATGTTAGTGCTGTTTTACTGTTTGCCTGGTGCATCGGTCTGCTCTTGTTGCCTTCTTGGGTACGTGGGATAGGGGACTGGCAGATGGAGCAGGGGATGTTTAGGAAGTTGAGCAGTGAGTGGTATTTGTCTCCTGTTCCTTGTGGAAGCAAACCAGTGATGAACAGGAGCAGTGTTTCCCACAGGGCCCCAGTGATGTCTGTTGCTCCCTCAGGACTACGATGCGGATATCATGGCTGTTGTGAACGACACCGTCGGGACGATGATGACCTGTGGCTTTGACGACCAGCGCTGCGAAGTTGGCCTGATCATTGGTAACACACACTGCTGCTGCTGCTGCTGCTGCTGCTGCTGCACGTGGCTTTTCTCCCCTTGCCTGGCCGGCTCGGTCAGCACCTTCTGATGTGCTTTCCCCAAAGGCACCGGCACCAACGCCTGTTACATGGAGGAGATGCGGCACATCGACCTGGTGGAAGGGGACGAGGGCAGGATGTGCATCAACACGGAGTGGGGGGCCTTTGGAGATGATGGCTCACTAGAAGACATCAGGACTGAGTTTGATCGGGAGATCGACCGTGGATCTCTTAACCCAGGGAAGCAGCTGTGAGTGAGGCAGTTATTTGGGAACTTTGCTTCTGTTCTTTTCTGCTCTGTGCTCCCTTTTCCACCTGTGTTATGAATTCTGCAGTTCAAGAAAGCTTGACCTTGCCTGTGGTGAGGCAAACCTCTGGCTGGGCCGGGTGTTGCGGTGCCACAGCTGGGCTCTGCCTCCTGGTGTTGCCCATGGATTTGTGAGTGACTGCTGTCCTCTCCTGCAGGTTTGAGAAGATGGTCAGTGGGCTGTACATGGGGGAGCTGGTAAGGCTCATCCTGGTGAAGATGGCCAAGGAGGGGCTGCTCTTTGAGGGGAGGATCACCCCTGAGCTTCTCACCAAAGGGAAGTTTGAGACAAAGCATGTTTCTGCCATAGAAAAGTGAGTAATCTATCTGTTTTCCCCTGGGCTTCACAGTGACACTGAATGTTAATTTTCCAGCTTTGTGGGGAGATGTGCTGCATTGGGGGTGGCTGCCATCCTCCAGTGCAGGTGCAGAGCTGGCATGTGGGGACCCCCAGACTGTCTGTGCCCTCCTCCCCAAGATTTCTCCCTTTTTCGGTGTTGAGAGGAACTGTAAAGTCTACCAGTCTGCACAGCTTCAGGGTATGAGCTGCACTACCTCTCACCCTGCTCACAGAATCTCCAAAGTTACCACCCCACAGCTAAACATAGGAGTGAATTGGCTTAGTGCCTCCTAGCAAATACTTGTGTTGCTCCTTGCTGTATCCCTGGGATTGCTGGGCAGAAGGAAAACAAGCATGACAAGGCAGAGCATTCAGTCTCGTAGGCAGTGCCGGGTGCTGCGCGGTGACCTCTGGGCTATGTGCCAGTTGGTTTCTTAGGGTGTCATCACCCCTTTGGTCATTACTTACAGGCTCTTTCCCTGGTGTTTTTAAAATTCACATCACTGGGATAGTTTGTGCTGTAGTCACTGGTCCGGCTTTTGTTTTTGAAAACAGCCAGTAACTTTTACAGTGCCTGTTCCTCCTGCCACATTTTACTCCTGTCCCTGCAGACCGTCTTTTCCAAATAGTTTTCCACTAAATGTGTGTGTTCATTTCTCTTAACCACTGAGGTCTGTGTCATGGACCAAGGTAACTTTGAACAGCAGTGAGAAAAACAGTTATTGAGAAATTCAATTATTAAGAGTAAAATTTGCCCTGAAATCCTACCTCACTTCCTGAGGAGCACTTTGGTTATAAGTAGAAAGCACATCCCTGTGCAGCTTCAAATTTCTAGCTGGTGCTAGGAAAATGCAAGAGTCCTTAAAAAGATGTATGGAGTGCAGTTAGTGATGACAAGATGTACTCCTTGTGTTTTTGTCTGGGAAATGACCGAGCTGGACGTGGAGAAGTTTTGCCAGAAGCTTTCCTCTCAGGCTGGATGCTAATGAGGGAAAAAGCAGTGCAAGAGGCAGAGATTCAGTGAGGTTGTAAAAGCCTGAAAAGAGACCCGTTAGCATGAAATTGCTTAGGCAACCTTCGCTCAGGGTTTTGTTTTTCACACTGGGTTTAATTTACTGAGACATAAGAGTGAGCGAGCGTGGGATTAGGTGTGTGCTCAGGCCTGTGCTGAAATATGGGGCTGGTGCTTCGTGCTTGAGAGAAGCTGTTTCAAGTTTAAAGCATCAGCGTGATGAAAAAGCATTTAATTCCTCCAGGTCCGTTTGTAGGTGGCATATTTGCACCAGGCTTTAATGGAAGGCTGTTTCCATCTGTGAATGAATGCATGTTTAGAACATTTTGTTTCAGGCCTCGTAGAGCTTCCCAGTCCAGATCTCTTAAGAAATTCTCTTCCTAACCTTGTCAAGCCCCGGGCAGGGACACCCGTGGTTGGATGCACCTCAGTCCTCAGTCCATCCCCGCTGAGGAGTCCCCTCTGCTGCTGTCTCTCTGTAGGAGCAAAGAGGGTTTGAACAAAGCCAAAGAGATCCTGACGCGGTTGGGGGTGGAGCCGTCCCACGAGGACTGCATCGCCGTCCAGCACGTCTGCACCATCGTGTCCTTCCGCTCCGCCAACCTGGTGGCCTCCACCCTGGGTGCCATCCTCAACCAGCTGCGGGACAACAAGGGGGTCGGCCGCCTCCGCACCACCGTGGGCGTGGACGGCTCCCTCTACAAGATGCACCCACAGTGAGTCCCCGCTTTGGGTGGGAAATGAGGAACTCGAAATGTGGGCGTCTGGGCCGAGCTGGGGAGCTCAGGGGAAAGCAGAGATGTCTTTAAGTGAAGGAGCAGTGTGAGAGTTTAAAAACCACATAGAAAAGAGCTAGACCTCTGAGTAATTGGGTACTGCAGCATCAGGGAAAGCTACAGTGGTCTGACAAGATACCTTAAGGGATCTCAGTAGACCTCTCAGAAGGAGAGTTTCTTTGTATGCAATCTTACTTCATGCCCTTAGTTTGGGCTATGAAGAGACCCACATATATTCACCTTCATAACCATTTCCAGTTTAAACTCAATTGGTTTTAAAATGCCCGTGCTGAACCCTATTTTTTCTGGTCTTTTCTGAAGATATTCTTGGAAACCAGGGGAAAAAAATTGTGCTTACATTTCCGTGGCCTTTAAAAAACTGGCTTTGTCTTTTTTTTCTGCATCTTGAAAGTGAATATTTTAAATCAAACAATATTTTAAATCAAACAATATTTTTAATCAAACAATATTTTTAATCAAACAATATTTAAATCAAATAATATTTTCAATTTTTAAGCTGCTTAGAGTTATGTAGAAATCAGAAGGTGTAATTTATGAGGAAACTTCTGAAAGGAGAAATATGGTTAGTGTTTCATTTTCAGTTTTGCATTATTTTGTTGAAAACAGTGTTTCCCTCAGTTAAAGAAAACCGTAAAATTTTGGCAAACGAAAGAATTTCCAAGAATCCTGTTTTGCCTAGTTTTTCCAGATGGGCAGGTCTAGGGAGTGACAGGACCTGAGGAAATGGCCTGGTTGTGTCAGGGGAATTTCAGGTTGGATATTAGAGAAAGGTTCTTCCCCCAGAGGGTGGCTGGGCACTGAACAGGTTCCCCAGGGCAGTGGTCAAAGCAAGGCTGACAGAGCTCAAGGAGTGTTTGGATGATCCTCTCAGGCCCATGGTGTGACTGTAGGGGATGGTCCTGTGCGGGGCTGAGGGTTGGACTCAGTGATCCTTGTGGGTCCCTTCCGGCTCAGCATATTCTGTGATTCTATGAAGATAACATACATGGGCAGTTTTGGTTTCTGAACTGTTTCCCCACACCATCTAAACCAGTGAGTTCAGGAGATGACCTCAGGAGAGGGGATCAGAGCAGCAGAGGAGCCAGGGGATTTCTCCTGTCTGGGCTCGTGGTCAGGGGATGGGACTCTGATGCTCTTCCCTGCTTTTTACTGGCTTTGCTTAGAAATTCCAGAGCAAAGAGGCCACAGGGAAGAACTGCTCTTCCCTGGCAGTTTCCCTGCCTGGGAGGCTGTAGGTATTTTGGGCACGACGAGTGTCCTCACTGCCTGCAGTCGGTCTGTGCTGGCAGCGCAGGTTTCGGGGGGAGCCCGTGCAGATGTGGGGGGAGCCCATGCAGACGTGGGGGGAGCCCGTGCAGACGTGGGGCTCGCAGCCTCCTCTCCCCCAGGTACGCCCGGCGCCTGCACAAAACCACGCGGCGCCTGGTGCCCGACTCGGAGGTGCGGTTCCTGCTGTCGGAGAGCGGCAGCGGGAAGGGGGCGGCCATGGTGACGGCCGTGGCCTACCGGCTGTCGGAGCAGCACCGCCTCATCGACGAGACCCTGGCCGAGTTCAAGCTCACCCACGAGCAGCTGCTGCAGGTCAAGAAGAGGATGAGGGCGGAGATGGAAGCGGGGCTGAAGAAGAAGACTCACGAGACGGCCAAAGTGAAAATGCTGCCCACCTTCGTCCGCAGCACGCCGGATGGGACAGGTAGAGGCATGGACTCGCTGGAGAGAGGACACTGGCTCGGATATGGGGTGCCCAAAACCGGCTCCTGGCCGTGGGGTTTGGGGTTGAGTTTGATGGAGGGGGAGCAGAACTGGTGCGATCAAAGAGGAATCTGGGCTGTGCAGAGGAGGAGATCTCAGCCTGCACTGCCCTGGGCTGGTTGCTGGCCCGATGTTCTTACCCCGTGGTGCAAGCAAAGCCAAAGCTTGAGGGGATAAAACCACAGTTGGGCTCATAAAGCCACGGCTGGGCTCATAAACCCAAACCCACACGAACCCTGTTCGCGCTAAGTGGGCAGTTCTTTGCCCATCAGCGCGGCCAAATTTCTGCTTTCTCTCAGGGAACGGTTGTGTGGGTCCTTTTTTCCTTGTCAGTTTAAAGCAAAACAAAACCAAAAATAAAACAAAAACACGCACAAAAATTGGAGGTAGAATAATCAGAACAGCATCTAAAATCCTCCTTTGATGAAGATCTTCCCAACTGAGTTTCTCAGAGATTCTCTGTCAAAGTACTTTCTGGAGAAAGCACTCTTTCATATTTTGCTTATGGTTCTTTAAATATACACACATGTTCTTTTACAGAAAACGGAGACTTTCTGGCACTTGACCTTGGGGGGACAAACTTTAGAGTTTTGCTGGTGAAAATCCGCAGTGGTAAAAGGAGAACAGTTGAGATGCACAACAAGATCTATGCCATTCCTATAGAGGTGATGCAGGGAACAGGAGAAGAGGTATTTGTGTGTTTCTCTCTGGCTGCAGTGCTGCTTTTTAAATAACTTCTTAAGAGCAAGTAACATGTACACCTTCAAATAATATGACTTTTCTCTTTAAAGCTGTTTGATCACATCGTTACCTGCATTTCTGACTTCCTGGATTATATGGGGATAAAAGGTGCACGTCTTCCTCTTGGCTTCACCTTTTCCTTCCCTTGCAAGCAGACCAGTCTGGATGCTGTAAGTTCCTTAGTGTCTTTTGAATCTACTTTTGTGCCTGTATCAGGCCTGGTTTCTCTGTCTTCGTATCATCCACGTGACACTTACAGGAAGATTGTACAAGGGGAAGGTTTATGCTCTGACCCTCATCAGTAGAGCTGCTCCTATAAATAGTTCCTTTAAGGGTAGTAATGCAAATGCTGCTCAGCCCATGGCTGTGAAGATAAGAGCATTTAAATTTTCCGTGGTGCTGATACCACTTTTTAGGGCATTGTGCTTTTTCCCACCATATAAACCTGCTGCTCTGTGATACTTCCCTAGTTTTGCAAGCAGTAAGCAAAAGTCCATCCCTGCACCTATTCCTGGTTCATCTTGTCTCATGGGATGGAGCAGATGGACCAGGGCCTGTGGGCTGTGTCACCCTGAGGTGACAGTGTGGCCTGCAGCATGTCCCTGACAAGTGTGCCCTTGTTCTTTTCTCTTAGTGTTTAACTTCTTCGCTGCCACAGATTTACACCAACCCCACCTGTGCAGCTCTTAATATTTTCCTGTCTACTTAGCTGTTTGTTTTGAAGAAAGACACTTTTTCTGTTACACGCTTGTTTTTTTTGAGTTTGTTGTTCCTGTCACTTTTTTTTTTTGTGAGTTTCATATGTTGCTCTGGAAATTCAGAGACCAAGCACGATTAGTAGTTTTAGATGCAAATTCACAGAGGCTCTTCTGTAAAACCTCAAACTAAATCATTTGAAGTATGAAGTGCAACATCTGAGTCTTAGCAACTTGGTAACTTATTTTCTTGCTTTTTAGGGTATCCTTCTCAACTGGACAAAAGGCTTCAAAGCTACGGACTGCGAGGGAGAAGATGTGGTATATTTGCTTAGAGAAGGAATTAAAAGAAGAGAGGTGATTTTTCTTTTGGTTTTGTTTTCTTTTTCTCCTCCTGCTCCTCCGTCCCCTCCAGACTTGACAGACCTTGTGGGTCAGGCTGGCTCCCTCTCACAAGGTTTGTGTGCCTTGTGGACACGAGCTGTATTTCCTGTCCTGCGCAGAAGGTTGATTATTTTTTTCCCCCAGAGGCTTCTAACTTTCCAAATTTGCCCAAACTTTCAAGACTTCTTTCAAACCATGTGGCAATTTCACATGCATCAGAGCATGGAGAAAGCAGGAGTTTTCAAAATGGTGATTGCAGGAATGCACCTCAGTGCACCCTAAAGGACAGTTTTCCCCCCTCCCCTCCTTGATTTTTAAAATGCCTCAACCAACTTAGCCAAAACTTCCTAGGAAGGGAAGAAAAATACCCTGAGGAGGACATTACTTTTGCAGAGGTTTTGTCAACCAGTGAAAAGGAGGTCTTAAAACCTTTGTTACTGGATTTGCTACCTTATTGCTATAATAGAGAATGTTGATAGTCCTCTACCATGTGCCTCTGAACAAGATCTGTACATAACATACCTAAACCAAAGAGAACAGTCAGGAATATTCTTTCGTCTGGAGACAAGTCTATCACAGGTACAACATGTGAGGAGCCTTAGCTGCCTGCTGGTTGATTAAGTTCCTATTTCTGTGTGTGTGTGAAATCAGGATGATAATTTTAGTTGTTTCCAGTGTGCTTCAACAGCATCCCCTATGGTATGCTCCTTTCGTGTCCCCTTTGGTGTGATGGTTGCCCCAAGCCCGGAGTTCTCACTGTTGTATTTCTCTCTCCCAAAGGAATTTGACTTGGATGTGGTGGCTGTGGTGAATGATACAGTGGGCACGATGATGACCTGTGCTTACGAAGACCCAAACTGTGAAATCGGGCTCATTGTGGGTATGTGTTAGAGCTGCTTTTTATTGAACAGCACGTCAACACATCTGTGTGTATTCTCATGGAGGCACCCCTGTAGTTAACTGAAAATAAAACCAGGGTGTTCAGGAGTGAAAGAGCAAAATTCAACAGCCAGCTTAGTTCTGCCTGCAGTCAGTTGAGATAAGCAGAGGCTGTGGTGCCAAACAAATCCTGCCTGTTTTATCTAGTAAAGGCACTGTGCTGCTTGAGAAGAGAGCAGAGGTGGGCTCGGGCAGCCTCACCAGCTCCTGGAGTTTCTGTTAGTTCAGCCTGTCAGAGTTTCCCTGCCAGGGTGTTCCAGTAGCCCACAGCTTCCCTCAAGCATGTGGTCTCTCAGAATAAACTTGCAAAGCACAGCCACAGTTCCCAAATGGCATGTGATGGAGAGCTCTGACAGACAGAGTGCAGTGACTGAGAGCTGCCTTCCCAGCAGCGAGACAGCTGAAGTAATACCATGGGTGACATGCAAATGCCACACACCCGGGGAGCCTGAGCCATGGGGCGGTGTGAATTCCCAAAGCTATCCAGAGAAGTGAGTGTTCTGGGGGAGAGAAGGGGACAAAGCACCCGCAAGCTTTAAGTTGTGAGGTGGCTCGTAGGAAAATAAAACGCCACCAGTTTCTCCTCCAGGCCGTTGGAAGGTGTCCAGGATGAGTCAGCACAGTGCAGTGTGGGTAGGAAGTCATGTCTGCGCAGCTCCGTCGGTGGCGTGTGTTCAGGAACCAGAGTTCCCTACGGGAAGGACAGCGTGTCCTTGGGGTGCTGGGAGCATCCTCTCAGGACTGTCTGCTGCAGCCCTGCCAGGCATGCTCTGCAGCAGCGTGTCTGTGTGCAGAGCAGGGGGGCAGAGGTGGTCTGGGTACTTCTGGGATGATGGGAGTGAGAGCCCTGGGCTCTGACAGGCTCCCTCTGCCCTGCCTGGATCACCTGGGCCGGGCTGGTGGCACCTGGTGGGGGAGGTTGGACACTGGTGGTGGCCCACAGCTGGGTTTGGTCTGGTTTGGTCCTGCAGTCCTGAGTCTCAATCTGCAAACCCAGACGTCCCCCCCACACCCTGTGCTGTGGCTCATCTCTCCTGCAGCAGGGAGTACTGTGGGAGGATCTATTTTAGCTCAGACTGTATTGATATATTTCCCTACAAAAATGGCAAAGGAAAACAGACTTGCTGACATAACTGATGCAGAATCTGTGGTGCAGGGTTAAATGGAGTTCCTCAGGTAACTTCAAGAAAACTTTAGCCCTGAGTAGCAGCTAAAGCTGCCTCTCATTGCTAATAATAAAGCTTTGCTCCCCAAGATCTCTGTGTACATGGAGCACTTGCCACACTCCTTAGGATCTCCTTTAAGCAGAATCAGATATGGTATCATTTCAACATGGAAGTAACCTTCCTGTCAGAGAAAATAAGCAATTTAAATCAGAAAAGAACCCCAAGCAATCAGCTGGTAAAAGCCCTGATACCTCAGAACTTGCTGAGGTTTTCAGTTCAGCACATTTTCCCTGGATTCTCTGGGTCTGTGGGCTTTTTGAAAGGGTGGTTCCTAACTGCAAAATCCAGCTGGTTGCTTGCTGTGGTTTTGGGTTCAGAAACACCATGAGGGTTGGTGGACCAAAAGTGCTGCCCTGCTGCCCCTCCCTGCAGCATGGGACCCTCATGGGTGGCCAGGGTGAGCCTCTTCTCTGAGTCACCTTGAGCTGTGCAGCACAGCAGAAATGTTCTCCTTCAGTTTAGGATTACTGAAGTGTGGGGTTTTGGTTTTTCCCTGATATTTTCAAATGATGATTTGACTTCGTCGTTCAGAAGGAAGCACGATCGGGATCCCCCAGAAGGCTTTTCAGGGCTGTGGTGCTGGTCCTAGTGTTGTTTTGTTCCAAACAAAGAGCAATGTCAGTATTTTCTTCCTCCAGGAACGGGCAGCAATGCCTGTTACATGGAAGAGATGAGGAACATAGAGATGGTGGATGGTGAGCAAGGGCGGATGTGCGTGAACACGGAGTGGGGAGCGTTCGGGGACAACGGCTGCCTGGACGACATCAGGACAATATATGACAAAGCAGTTGATGACTACTCACTGAATGCTGGAAAGCAAAGGTACTTTGCTATAAATTCTGTAAATTGTGTGCTGTGGATATAAACCAGGCTGTCTTAAATGCTTTTAAGAGAGAATTGGATTTCTTGTAGTCGGAGAAGGGAGAGGTGGAAAATGACTGCAGCCTTGCTATCCTGTGGGATCTTCCCTTCCTGTGCTTTTCCTGGTCCCTGCTTCAAAAGTCTTGAAATTACGAAGAAACCCTTTTTCTTATCCTGTGCTATACTGAGGGGGTTAAGATGTCTTGTCATACTTTTGCTCTTGATCTCAGGTTAATCTCTTTTAGCTGAACTCTCTTTTTGTGCCTGTAGAAATCCTGAGCCTGTACCAGCTGGTGTGGTTGGAGCTTGGAGCTGCTTGCTGTAAAGCAGTCAGGAGCTTTCTAGCAGTTGCAGCCAGTTGCAGGCTCTTATTTCAGGCCATTTTCTGGATGAAATGTGTCATGTTAGAGGACCTGCCTTTCTTGGTCCTGGAGTTTGGTCCTCTTCTGGGGGTTCAGCTCCTGTTTGGGCAAGTGCTTCCCTGTCCCCTTCGAGAAAGGGCTGGTGGGAGGTGTACCCAGCACTGATAGAACTGGGCTGAAACTGCTGCATGCTGGGACTACACTTTTTCATCATTTCTCTGCAGCAATGCTTGGATGCCAGGAGCTTTTAAAAAGATTTTGTGATTAGAGTAAATCTGCCCAGAAACCTGGGGAATACAGACAAGTTGGCAGGTCCCATGGGAAGCTCTTTAGAAGCTGAGGCTCAAACAGACCCAGAGAGGCAGATGCTGGGCGAGCCTGATGCAGCAGCAGAGTTGGCATGGAGTAAGCAGCCAAAGGCAGTCATGGAGACTGCCAGGGGGAATAATTTATTCCTGAGATAGTTAGGCACTCAAGAGGGAGGACTCTTGCTGGGTACAAGCCTGAGAGAGTTCACAGTATTAAATGGACTGCGTGGCCCGCTTCCAGCAGGGTGGTGTGCTGGGCTCCACTCAGTCCAGGGCACTGACACTGCTGTAGAGCTTCAGGAGGTGAAATAAAGGAGGCATCACTGAATGGCCCTGCTCAGGAAATGGAAGAACATTCAGTTTGTTGGTGAGGGCACAACTCGCAGACCTCAGAAAGCTCCATTCAAACCAGGATGGTGCTGGAGGGGCGGGAGTGCAAAGCAGGGCTGCCCTGTGCCAGTGCTGAGCATCGCTCCGGGACCACTCCTTGTCGTGCTGGGAGGAGGTCTGCAGCTGCAAGATATTCCCTCTCTCTAGCCTGGGGGCAAACTTGGGTCCTGTGTGCAGAGTGGGGTGTGAGAGGGGTTCAAGACACTTTGGTTCCTCCCTGTGGTTTTGGGACTACTGGTTTCCTACTGGAAACCAGGTGCTGGAATTAAGTGAAGAGCATAAGCCAACCCTGGACCTCCAGCTTGCTGGTTTATGGGTCAGTGGTCCTGTGAACATGCCAGATGTACCTTTTCACATCCTTTATCTTCCACAGGGTTGGTTTTGCAGCACAGGACTCCCTTAAAAACACTGCACTTGCAGTGACTGTACCCTGTTAGTTTCCCTGTAATTTTGCTGCATGGAACCTCTGAACTTCTTCTGTTTGAAGGCCTCAGCCTTGCTTCAAGAGGGCTCCCAAATGTGGAGACAAGTTTTCCTGGGGTCCACTCAGGGCTGTCCTTGGGGGATGCGTGGCTAATGTGCCTTTTGACTGGGCACCGTTCTGCTCTCTGGTGACAGGTTTTCATTTCTTTCATCTGGGAGAAATACCAGCCGTCATTAACATGCCTGGCCAGGGGAACATGGCAGTGAGAAATTAAAGGAAGTGTCTGTAGATGGGCTCATGAGGCTTCCCACCAAGTCTTCATGCTTTTTCTTGCCTACTTTTTCTAGTAAATGGCCTCTCTGTGTGAATGGGGTTGCGTATCTTATGTCCCCAAAGTGTGTGGGCAGGACACCTGGCTGGTGAGTGACAGAGCTGTGATGCTGCCTTTGCAAACGTGAGCAGGTTCCCTCTGAGCTGCACCGCTGTCTCTCCTTGCAGGTATGAGAAAATGATCAGTGGGATGTACCTGGGGGAAATAGTCCGCAATATTTTGATCGACTTCACCAAACGGGGGTTCCTGTTCCGAGGCCAGATTTCAGAGACGCTGAAGACCAGGCATATCTTTGAAACCAAGTTCCTTTCTCAGATTGAGAGGTAAGAGTATGGGAGGCTGCTCAGTGTGAAATACTGTGGTGGTGCTTGGCTGGTGACACTCCTGAAGGGGAGGGACAGCTGGAGAGCCTTGCTTACTCCTCCAGAGATTATTTTGGTTTCAGTAAGAGCCTCTGTGTGTGCAGAAGGACTCTTTACAGCATCATCTGAATTTCTATCAATGCTCACTGCTAAATCCTGGAAAGGGCCGTTAAGGATTCCCTCACTGTATTGTTTTATTTGCTTGTTTGGAAATCAAGCCATTTTCCTGGGCCCCTTGTGTGTGTGTAGGTATAGTTGTGGGATGGAATGAACACTAGCTGAGTGGGCACTTTTTACTGGGCGTTTTTGTGTTTTTATTGCTTGGGCTCTGTATTTTAAAGCAATCTCTGAGTCTTTATGGGGGAAAAAAAAACCCAAGTTCATCATGAAAAATATTTTCCTGAAACGCCTCATGGTAAGAAAAGAGAAGGGGAAGCAATGCAGAGCTGGACTTGGAGCCTCTGTGGCTGCTTGCACCCCTCTCCTACACTGCAGCCATGGTGCTGGGGCGAATGAATTTGCATTCCCTGAGGTCTCTAGTGCTGTCAGGAAAGGCTGCTGCCTGGTGGGGGTGCGTGGATGCAGCCATGGGTGCAGTTGGGGTTTGTGGCACTGGCTTGTGCGAGGGGAACCTTTAGTTTTACCACTGTGCTCTCCTTCTGCAGTGACAGGTTGGCCTTGCTGCAGGTGCGGACCATCCTGCAGCAGCTGGGGCTCAACAGCACCTGCGACGACAGTATCATTGTCAAGACGGTCTGCGGGGCGGTGTCAAGGCGAGCAGCTCAGCTGTGTGGCGCTGGAATGGCTGCTGTCGTAGATAAAATTAGGGAGAACAGAGGGTTGGAGCGCCTGGAGATAACGGTCGGTGTGGATGGCACTCTGTACAAACTACATCCTCAGTGAGTATCTGCCTTCTCAGCAGTTTTTTGCCCGTAGCGCGTTGCGTGTACATCCCTTCTCTTGACGTGCCAAACTGGGCTCTCCTACTTGCTTAGGATAAGAGCCACGGAAGAACAAGTCTTAATCAGGGGATTCAGGGTTTTCTGAAGGGCGACAAAAGGGTCAAGAAGGACTTGTGAAAGATTCTTGGGGTGGTGACAAACTGAAGGGGACACAGCCTTTGCTGGATGAGGTGGAAGCTGTACAGCGAGGGAAGGATCTCTTGGCTGTGCACAGGCAATGACAGAGCAGTGCTGAAATGCTTGGTGCCTCTGTGGAGGATGTTTCTGTTCTGGGCACAGCCGAGATGGGCTGCTGAGGAGCAATGCAGGTGAGGGCAGGAGTCTAAAAGAGCAGGGGCAGGAGGAGAGGACTAGTGCCCACCTCCAGTGTGCATGGAGGGAGATGGGTGGGAAGGAGATGACTTATGTGATCTGTACTCTTCCCTTTGCTGTGGTAGTAGTGATCTGAGTTAACCCCACACAGACAGAGAGGCAGGGCCGGGATGCCAGTGCTTCTTTCCTTTAACTCCTACTGTGCCCAGTCTTCAAATCCACCCTAGTTTCCAACATTTCAGTTCTTTCCCTGGTGAAAGGGGATGCAGCGCAGAGGCCCATGGCAGCGCTCTGCTCTGCGGATGGTACAAGGCCTCCCTCACCCACTGCCCGTGTTTCCTTTCACAGCTTTTCAAGGATCATGCACCAAACAGTCAAGGACCTGGCACCCAACTGCGACGTGACCTTCCTGCTGTCGGAGGACGGCAGCGGGAAGGGGGCCGCGCTCATCACAGCGGTGGGATGCCGGCTGCGCGAGGCCGAGCAGAACTGAACTCCACAGCCCTGGCCCCGATTCTGTCTTGTGAGCACTTTCTCATAAAGCAGCGACTGCATAGTCAGAACTGGTAAAAACCCAGAACTCACTGCTTTATCGGGGGGAAAAAAAAAAAATTACAACTAATGACATAAAAGAAAAAAAAATAGGATACAAGATAGAATGTGTGCTGTTAATAATATCTCCTGTTTCTGGACCCCAATCTGCATGTTTCTTACTCACCTTGTTGGTACCTTCCCCATCTGTAGGTCATGGAAAAAAAAATCAGTCTATAATTTCTGCAGTTGTCAAAACTCAGTTGTTGTCTGAGACGAAATTGCCCCCAAGTGATGTGCATTGAGAGCTACCGTTGCATCGTACCGAGTGTGTCCTTTGCAGCATCCCTGTGAGCGCACTGCCAGCACACTGACCACCAGACCTGGGTGTTGATGCTTTTAGTGAAGGGGAAGCAACAGTTCCCTCCTGCATATCTACCTGCTGTTGTTCCGTCTAAAGCGATTGTGAAAACATTATGGTGTGTCAGCACCGTGCACGCACGTAACTCTGTAGTGGGACTTGACACCGCGACTTACTCGCTTCCTTAATGCCTGTTCTGTCATGGTAAAAGTAAACGCCCTTGTCCCACAGATCTGGTTCCACTGGTATTTCCCATTGCTTCTGTGAGCAGTGTTGTGTTACTGGGCGAAATCCGCCGCGTTTCGGCAAGAAATCCCCAAAGAGTAAAATGAAGTGGTTGGTGATTGGGGTAATCCAAACCTCCAGACCTGCGAGATCGGCAGATTCATGGTCCCTGCACGGCTGTGCTGTGCTCTTCTGTCTAAGAGTTCTTATAAAAAGTATTTCCTATCTCTTCTTGTTAGTCTGGATCAGGGCACTGCTGCTGCCCTTCCACGGAACCTGCAGCTCGCCTGCGTCCCTCGGATGCGGCACTTCCGTCTCTCGCCTTAAATGGGTATTTGCTTCCACACAGAGCTTTAATCTTTAATACTGTTCAGCAATCACTCAGAACACAAACACTCAGCTAGAGTTAGTGCTCAGAAAGGAATAGGAGGGTTTGATTTTGATCTTGCCTTTGAGGACCTGGGCGTATAGACAACCCACCAAGCCAAAATTGGACACAGCTTATTCCAAGGATGAAAGCAACAGCAAAGATCATACACACTTGGTGTCCCCTGTCCTCTGTCGAGTCGATGCCATTATTATACTTGCATACCAGTTGCATTACTGAAATTGAAAAGCAGTTAGGAAGGTAAATGTCGAGTAACATTTGCAAGTCACACCACTTTCTGCAAAGAGGGAGACCACACAGTACTCCTTAATTCCCACTCTTCTACCAAAAATGAATTTGAGATATCTGCATGGTTTTCCTTGCTGCCTTTTCCTGCAGAAAGTAGATGGAAATTTGCAGGCTACTCCTCTTTTTCCTCATTCCACTCCTCTAAGATTTGGATTGCCCTACCTATCAATAACATTTCAATATGCATTATGGTGCACTGTGAGTGAATGTTGTAAAGTAACATGTGAGTCACAAACAGTCATTGCAGCTTTAAGTGTGTGTCTACCTGAAAAATTGCATGCCTAACTGGTTTTGCAAAGGTAGAGAGTCTTTTTACTTTGCACACTAGTAGCTCTGGTACTAGTGTTACGTGATACTTGTGAAAATATTAAACTTTTTTGATGTGCGTTAACTGGTGTTTAGTGGTTCTTTCTGGAAGAGGTGCTGTTGGCTGGTGGCTTAGTGCTTTGGGAAGAGCTATTGTGTAGGGAGAGCTGCAACCTAATCCCAGTGGTGCCTGTGTTTTGTGTGTGTGTTTTTATTCCCGGGCATTCGGGGTCAGATTCAAACAGGGTGGATTTCACCCAGGTCCCCATGCCTCGTGTTTCCTAATGTAGTTCAGCAGAGGCACAGCGCTGACAACGCCCAAATCTTAGGGGGCACGTAGCTTGTCTGGGGGCACCTCATGCCCTGTCTTGTGCAGGGGGATCTGCAGTGCAGGAAAACCTCAGCCCACTGCACCGAGAGCAGTGTGATTGTATTAGGCTTTGCCAGATACACAGTGATGGATACATCATGTCACAGTCGGTGAGCTCCCTGTGTGCAAAGGGTTAACGTTTGCAGAATCCTGGTGTCAGGTGCTCGTACACCACTGGTTGGCACAGCCTGTGTTGGAGTTGTTGTAGATGAAAGCCCCTTTTGCATACACTAGAGCTGTGCTTCTTCAATAACCCATTTTACGTTACAGCTTGAATAGTCTCTGACACCCTTGATGTGCAGCTATGACCCCAAACAGGAGACAGAAGAAGGTGAGAAACTTTTTGGGCACAGGGGACATGTTGCATTTGAATTGCTTGAAGGTTTGCAAATCTTGTGCTTGCCCGTAGTCGGCAGTGCTGTAGGGGTGGTGTGAGCCGTGCCTGGGGACCTGGGTTTGGAGCTCTTTGGCATCTGAGAGCTAGGCTCAGTGCAGGGTAGAGGGGAATGAGAAGTGGAAGTTAAACTCGGTCTCAGGGTGACTGTGAATTTTGGAGATGCTGGCATAGGTCATTTTGTTTATTGGATCCAGCTCATAACAAATAGGGAGTGAGTTTGTGTTTCTAACAGCGCAACTTTTCCTACCGTGGACCATAGTTGATGTGCTTGATAAGACACAGCAGTTCTTTTCCAAAGGGACACCTGGTGGGATTTTCATTTCCAGACTACTTCTTACCCCTAGGAAACTGTTCCAAGTGAATCACACGCTATAACTGTCTGAAGAAATGTCTCCAATGTTATCCAAGCAATGACTGAGATGTCTTTCTTAAAGCTTTTAGGCTTGGTGAATAAAATCACAGTCCTCTTAA
This sequence comes from Manacus vitellinus, assembly GCF_001715985.3. Lineage (NCBI taxonomy): Eukaryota > Metazoa > Chordata > Aves > Passeriformes > Pipridae > Manacus > Manacus vitellinus. The sequence goes on from NW_021940593.1 coordinate 2,184,134, forward strand.
TTGTTAAGCTGTAGTTACTGCAATATGAACACAAAAATCTTATATTTCCTGGGGAAAAGACCATTTGCATACCACTGTTGTAATGTCATCTGCTCCTTCCTCCTCTGAGGGTTCTCTCAGAAGCCTTTTGAATGAGTTTTAAAACAAGCAGACCTTGTTTTGTTTTGTTTTCTTAAGAAAATAGCAGAAGGCAAAATAAAGTGTTTCTGAACTTCTGAACCCCGTTCTGTGCTTTTTGTTCATTCCTTTGCCTTAAAAATGAGATTCTTCAAATATTTTCTTTACTGACTGCAGGGACTGCTTTGCTGCTTAGAGCACAAGAAACCATGCAGAGGAGGGATTTGGTGCTGCCCTGGAGGTCTTTACTGCTGCGTGGTATTTAATCCTGTCTATATTTATATGAAGAATTGCATGTATTTACTGTGGAGCATGGTGTTCCTGTTACCTCATGTATCACAGGAATAATGTAGCCTGCCTTGGCATGCCTTTTCTTCCAGTGTAACAGGGGCTCAGAGCGTCTCTGCTCCCTTAACTGTAGCTGTTTCTGTGGGATGAAACCTCAGGATCTGCCGTGGGAGTCCGCCAGAGCATGGGGAATTCCTTTTGCAACCTGAAGAAATCGCCCCCTGCTTTCTGCACCAAACAAGAGAAGGATGCCTTGAGCTGTCAGCAGACATTGGTGCCTGTCAGGGGCTGCACAGGGGCTGCACTGGCAGCACACGTGTGACATCTGAAATAGGCTCTGGCTGTTCAGGTGTGATGGAAGGTGGAGGGGAAGGGGGGGATGCTGAAGGTAGGCCTGTTTGGTCTGAAAAGCTCTGCATTAGAAAACTGCCTTAGAATCACATCAGCTGGGCAGGGGGAGGTACAGCTTATGTATATCATATAGTGAACTCTGTAGGTGTCCTGCAGTTCCTCTGAGCAGAAGTCTTTGCCCACCTCTAGCCTGATCCCAGAGATGTGTGCCTGGCAGAGCATCCCTCCCAGATGGTTTTCAGTTGGTGGCTGCCTGTAAATGCCTCTTCCTGCTCCCCCTCTGCCCCCTGCACACACCAGCAGCACAACCTTGGGAGAAGCAGGCTGGCCAGGTAGGAGGGCTGGACAGGTAACATCTGGACTAGAAACTACCTGCTGGAATGACATAAAATTGTGAACTTTTCCAGAAGGGCATACAGCCCTGGGCTCTATTGTCCCATTAGTGGAACAAGTTTGTTGGGCCTCTGCATAACATAACTGTTCTCCACAGCAGCCAGAGAGGAGGAGAAGTGGACAAGGAAGATATATCTACTGGTTCCTGTACTGAAACAGTCTTGGGAAGATCATATCCCTGAGTACTCTTTCAGTTCAAGCCGCAAATCATTTTTCTGGATTTTCTGCAGAATTTAAGCCTGGAAGCACTTTGTAGTTTTACTTTCACAGAGCAAAGGGGAATATTTCAGATAATGATCTTGTTGACATTATAGGAGCTTTTTAATCACTAAGGTTTGGCTCTGTGATATTCTTTACAAACCATTAGTGAGAGGTGAAGGTGATTGTGAGGTGCTACTTATCACACCAGTATTAAATGCTGTATTACTTTTATATAATGTTTAGATTTCAGCTCCTCCTGTTTTGCATGCCTGCACATAATGCCTCAGGCTTGGAAGATTACATGTTTCAGCCTTTATTTTCATATCTGATAAGAGAAGAGCAGTGAGGATAAATATGGGGTAAGTCTGGAAAGAGAAGATGAAGGGACTATCTGGGAAAAGACAGTGATGGGTCAGGCTGCTGTTAGGACTAAAAGGAGGGGAAGGATTCAGAATGCATCCATGAGCACTGACCAAACCAGTGGGCAGCCCACACCTGGCTGCTGACTCTCCAGAGAGCCTCACTCTCCAAATTAGGCTCCACAATTAACTATGTGAAGGAGGAATCACTTGTTAATAGGAGTTTAATAGGAAAATGACATCGTATTTTGCTACAAGGTTATAGAAATCCATGCAATGATGATGTCTTAAGGAACTGTTTCTCTCTTTTAACTCATGAGAGGTAGTGCTGGGGAAATTGCAGGCATGAAAATTCCAGAACTCAGAAAATTTTCAGGGCAGGCCTGATTTTTCAGTCTCGAGGTGTTAGTATTTGCCTTTGATATAAACAAGCTTTGATCCACAGTCTTACCCACCTTGGGGCTGCTGAGCCATGGGACAGCTGCCCACACAGCCCCGGTGGTCCATCCAAACTGGGCCAGGTGAGCCCCAGCACCTCTGCTGCTGCTCCAGCACCTCTTTTCCAGATTTAAGTGTCTTGGTGGAAGAGAAGGCAGAAGATCACTATGTGGAAGAGAATAATTGCTATTCCACTGATGGGCACTGCCTCAGGTCTGCTGCTCTTCTGACCTCAGGGGCATGATCTCTGTTCTGTATTGCAGTTGTTGATGTATGGGAGAGCTAAACCTACATCCATAGCTGGGTGATATTTGGACCTACATGGACACAAGTATTACCAGCAGGCTGCTTTTAATGCTGATGGCGTCTAAAGAAGTCTTGTAGGAAACAGTTGCTCCAGAGAAAAAATCTGCCTTGGGCTTCTACAAATCTGCTGCCCTGACGTGGTGTGTGAGGATAGAGCCAGAACCAGGAGGAGGAAATCAGAGCTTCAGTTGGGTGAGGGTAAATGATGTCTTCTCTTTCTCATTCAGCTGAGTTCCTGTGTCGAAACTGCTTGTTCTTGACTTCCTGTGGGTTGTCTGGTAAAGAGATGGGGACGTAAGTTTAAGTTTGTCTTTTTCAGTTGCTTTTATGCACGGGCACCACCGGAAGGCCAGCTTGAAACCAGAACGAAACCTGCCAATGCAAGAAAAGAAATTAAGTGGTGAAATGATCTTTTTAATTGCACAGAGAATGAACAAATTCATGACTTGGTTCTACCTGTGGATGACCATGGAAATAAAAAATTTCTATTGAAATCAAAGGAGAGAGGTGAAGAGCTAAATGCATAAAACCACAGAGGGAGGTGCAATAGGAGTTTATGATCAGATTTCCATATATTTTAAGTAAATATATAAGATCAGTGAAATGGCAGGCTGTTTGATGTGCTCAGTAGATGATGCTGACCATGCTGGTAACAGCATTTGAGAGCATCTGAGGAAAATACGTGTGTTTACCCACTGGAAGCTTTTTTAAAAAAACATGAATTGTTAAATGAGGAAGCTGTCTGCTTTCTGAGAAAGGAGGGAGAGAACGTGTTTGGGTGTTACATGTTAAAGCAGGTTGGCTAGATGGGCTGCAAAACTATCTTCTTTTGCAAGCTTACAGGCAGGGTGCTGTTTGAAACGAGCCTCTCAGTGTCCCTCTGGAGTTAGGCATTTGGTTACCCTCGAACTGCATGCAGCCAGGCTGAAGGGAGAGGCGGGCTACGGGTGCAGGATTTGGAGATCCACGGGCAGCTGGAGCAGCTCCCACACTCTGCATCCCGACACACCAGCACAGAGCAAGAGGGACATCTCTTGGCATGATGGGGTTGTGCTCTCCCAGCTGCTCCCTCGTGGGGACTCCCTCGTGCATGCCAGGATGGGACCTGCAGCAGGATGCCCCTGGGCTGCTCCTGCTTCCCCAGACTGTGGGGGGCTCAGGGCTGTGCTGGGGGGATGGCCTGGGAGGAGCAGGTGGCTGAGCCAGCCTAGCATTAGCTCAGCAGATGCATTGCAGGGATTACAGATCCCTCCCTTGGAAGTAGGATGGTCTGCGTGTGGAACTGGGTGCAAATGTGGCTGCACTGATTTTACATGTGCTTGCCTGCATTTTATTCCGAGGCAGAAAATCTTAAGGGCCGACTTAAAATCTCGCTCAGAGGGTGCCCCATCTCACATTATCAGCAAAGTGTAAATTAAGTTGTCCACTCAGCCTATGGACTGCAGTTGAAAATCACAGCTGTTCTCTCCTCCAGAAACTTATGCTTTTTCAGACAGATTTTTGTTTTCTCTGTGCACACACGAGCACACTACTCACCTCTGGTTAAGGCAGCAGTATATGATGGGGTTGTACATGGTAGAGCTCATGGCAAGGAGGAAGACTGCAAGATACACCTGCTGAATGTACTTTTGCTGGTAGATGTCTTCCTTAAAACTCCCCAGGATGAAGTATATGTGATAGGGCAGCCAGCAGACAGCAAAAATGATCACCACTACCACCATGGTCTTCACAAACTAGGAAAACAAAACCAGGGGTTTATTCCGGGGCCTCTGGGTGGTTGTCTGAGCTTTCTGGGGCAATGGGAAGTGCTGCTTTTGTTTTGGGTCTGGTTTGCCCTCACGAAGTGCAGTGTATGGAATGTAGAGCTGGGCTGCTATGGCAAAGAAACCAGCTGTGGCGTTAGAAACTGGGAACAGGGAGGGAGTTAGAGCAAATGTTTCCAGGTGCACCAAGTCCTGCAGAGGAATTGCTTGCTTCTGCATCAGGGAGATGTGCAGGGAAATGAGAACACTGCTGTTACATTGAAACCTCTTCAGCCTGTCAAGAGTTTTACCCTGGTTTATCCTGCAAGGTGTGGACTCACTGGGCACCAGGCTTTACTCTCTAAGGACTGCTGGGAACTGGACTGCTCCTGTGAGCCTTTGTTCCTTGCAGGCTGGCTGGTGCATCTAATCACCATTTTTTTCAAACTTGCTGGGGGATGCTCTTTACCCCTGGCCCAGAATATTTTGTTAACTTTTCATGCCCAGTCCCACAGGATTTTGTACCCGCCACAAGCTCCGTTTTGGAACTGGAGCCAGCAGGGCTGGTGTGCTGAGGGGAATGATTTTTAAGTTTCACTTCTGACCTTTTTTTTGGCATTAACTTGGTGTTCATAGCGGACTCGGTGGAGGTGGTTGCCTGGAACTGCACTTCTCCACAGAGTGATTCCTATAATGCTGTATGCAGCAAACATCACCATTAAAGGCAGCAAATAAATCAACACGATCACGGCAATGTGGTACCTGAAAGAGAAGAACAAGCAGGTTTTCACAGTCGGTGTGGCTCTCGGAGGGCTCTTTCAGAAATTGTCTTTTGGACATGTATGGCTGGCTTCCATCAACCTCAACCACAAAGCAGAAATTTTGCCTACAATCGTTGTAATAGAGACTTCTGTAAACAGCAAAACCTCGTCTCTCTTGTGGGGTGATGAGGAGTCCTTGGGCTGGATTCACTGCTCTTTCAAGACAGAGTAACATAATTTATCTTTTATCGGAAGGTTACAGTCCGTGGTCACCTGCACTGATCTTTGCTGTCCCACTGCAGTGAGGAGAGAGATGGCTGAGACTCTCAGCCTTTAAATCACAGGAATGGAAAAGGAATAGTCCAAAAATTATACAGTAACTTGATGAATGCAATAGTGGCAACAGTGGAAAAAACCTGGATCGGGGACAGCAAAAGGCTGCTGACAGTGTGCACAAAGATGCAGAGAGTGAGGAAGGAATATTGCCTCTCTTTGTGTAGCTGGCAGTTTTTATTTATATGTGCAGTTACATATCACCAACAGGCTAATGGTTACTGCTCCAGCTGAAAGCACTGGCATTTCCTGCAGCTGTACTTTACCTCAGCCCTTCCCAGATTTCCACGTTACCCCACAAACTTCTGCTGGTTCCCTCGTGCTGGGGGTTGATTATTTTAAGCAAGCACCATTTATGGGAAGGGAACAACCTGCTCACTCAGTTACAGCAGCTGTCAAATTAACATAAACAGTGTGAAAACCAGGATTAGGCAGGAGGGCTCTGGCACACGCTGCTGGCAGTGACCCCAAAAGGCTGGGTGGGTGGAAATGGTCTTTCTCAGTATGACAAGGCTCTGGGGTTACTCCCACATCAGCTGCTTTGACAGCGCTGTTGAAATGGGTGTTGGGGCCCTCGGTGGTGTTTGCTCCTTGGGTTGGCTGTAAATACCACAGCACTGGCTGCATAGAGAAAAATACTGTATTTGTGAAATGTGGCAAGTTTGTCCCTGCCTGTCTTCCACCTTTTCCAGTTGTCCTCAGAGCAGTGCCGGTTTTGAAGGTCTAATGATGTGTGTGGAGTGCAGCAAAGCCCTTTTAGGGTTCCCATCCAGGGAGGAGGAGAGGATATAAACTAAGCATACATCCTATTGCTAAGCTTGAGCACATGCAAAAAGCAACTTTTAGTCTTGTAGCTTTACTGCTTCACTGCAAAGTTAACCTGTCACCAGAAAAAAAAATCCTCTGTTGTTAAGGTTCTTTATTCTGGTTAAACTTCTGTGGATTCATTCCCTTCATAGCCAATATTTCTCAGGCACTGGCAGTCACAGTGCATTGTTTGGGGTTTTTCTTACTTGTTTCTAATCATAATTATACACATTTTTCCCACAGAAAAGGATTTTCCTTTGCTCTGTTATCTAGAAATCCTGAAGGCTGGTTTTACTCAATTGCAAAGGATTTGGAGGACCCACAGTCAACAGTGGAACCCAGTTCTCCATTCTTTTGGGTTTTCTTTGGGTTTTTTAGTATTTCTGTCCCTCATTATTTGGACTAGCACATGAATGGCTGCACATGGCTTTTTCTCCATGGTCTGTATTGCAGGCATCTGTCCCAGCAAATCCATCCCTCAGTATGATTTCTGGGAGCAGTGCTTCCAACTTCCTTTCTAGGAGAGATGCTGAAACCCGCAGATATGAGGCTGTTCAGGCAGAGTGAGTGAGTGAATGATGTGTTGTGGTCAGGAGCTGCTGCTCTTCAGCTGGGGATCCCAGAAAGAACCTGCCCCTGCTATTTGCCATGTTCAGGACCAGACTTTCCAGCCCACAGAGATTTCGTTGGCATGCTGGGAAACTTGTTTCAATCCTTCCCAAACCACGGATGTGGGAGAAATAAACCTCACACAGTTCATCTGAATGAAATAGTCATCAGTGACTCATCTATTAGTGATTATCTGCTCTCCCACCTTCTCAATTGGCTGGAGCCTGGCACACTGTGCTCCACACCATGTGCCAAGGGGTACCAACCAGGAGGAGCATCACCCAACGTGACGTGAGCCTGATTTTACTCTTTGCTCTTCTGTGACTCTGGAGACTGGGGACAACTGGCTATCGGTGATTGAATATGCTGCAGCTTGGCCAAAATTATGTGAAGCTCCTGGAACTTGGCACATATCAGTGTGAAAACCTGTTAGTTTGGTAATAACTTAACCTTAGAAGGCATCCAGCTGTCTGCCAGAGATTAAGACCGAGCAAGGAAAAATGTGCATGGAGCTGGGCAAAAGGGTTCAGAGTGCAGAGTGAACTCAGGGAGTTTAGCTTGTGGTTTTGGTTTGAAAAATTGTTTCCACTTTATTAATCGATTTGTTCCTTTTCCCCAGTTCTTCCATTAGTACTTTGCATAAATATGTTTTGCTTGATAAATCTCTCAAACTGCTCTGTGTATCACATGCTTTGAATAATGAGTAATCACAGCAGATCCCCTACATGTAGGGTATGGGTTGTTTCATCTGTTTGACCAATCTTGTTTAAAAGCAGGAGGAAATCTCTGTGAGGCTTAGGAACTTCTGGGGGCGCAGATGTGTGCTCAGATAAATCAGGCTATAAAACCTCAGGATGTTTGAAGCATGCTCCTCTCAGGTTTTATTTTCCTTTTCCCCCAAAAAAGAGCAGCATAATTTTTAACTAATTACATGGCTTATCAGCATTAAAGATACCCAGTTCCCTCCTGCCCCAGGGAGGAAGAAAATCCAAAATTTTTGCAAACAGCATTTATTGCTTGTTTAGAGACTTTTCACGCTCCTTTCTCTTAAATCCACCGAGCTCTGTATTTAGAGTTTCTAGACCTTATGACCAGTTTTCAAAGCAGGGCAGGATGGCACACGGCCTTTCTTTATCCTGAACCACGATCACCTAGGAGCTTTTTCCACAGTTGGCTTAAACTGAGCATAGATTGGCTGCCCAGCCCTCTGTTCCCCTGCCCTCTCTCCCAGCACTCCCCATAACCAGCAGCTTAAGATGAAATTAATTTCCTTAGTTAACTTCTGCCTGAACTGGGGGTTTTATTGTTTCTCTTACGTGAGCTGGTGCTTGGATCCAGCGTCGTCAGGCCAGACCACGATGCATTTCGTGGTCCCGTTGTCCGTCAGGATCTCAGCATAGAAGCACTGTGGGAAGGCCAACCCAAATGCCACCAGCCAGATTATCCCAATGATGACTCTGGTGCTTGCAGCAGAGAGCCTGGGCTTGAAGGGGTGAATTATTGCCACATACCTGCAGGAAACATAGGTAAGGCTTTTACAGTTACGTTGATAATCTATACAGCACATAGAGCAACTGTAAAAACTCAGCAGGACTGCATAGGGGGCTTTATTAATAGAGATATTTTGATAGGCTCCAGGCCATAAATCATGGAACTGAATCCTTTCTGAAGAGAATGACTGCAAGTCTTAGGGCAGGATGCATTAAACCCGTGGGGATGGATGCTTCTGGTCTGAGGAGGAAGCAGTCATCTATATCTTCTGCATATGGTCTTTGCAAATATTCCCCTTACAGAATTTTTCATAGAACCCCAGAATGGTTTGGGTTGGAAGGGACCTTAATGACTACCTAGTTCCAATCCCCCTGCCATGGTCAGGGACACCTGAGCTGGGCTCCAAGCCCTGTCCAACCTGACCTTGAACACTTCCAGGGGTGGGGCATCCACAGCTTCTCTGGGCAACCTGTGCCAGGGCTTCACCACCCTCATAGGGGAAGAATGTCTTCCTAATATCCAATCTAACCCTGCCCTCTGTCAGTGTGAAACCATTCCCCCTTGTCCTGTCATGCCAGGCCCTTGTAAAAAGTCTTTTCTCTCTTTTTTTTTTTAATTAATTTTTCAAATTCTTTACCAGAAAAAGCACAGCCTGTTATGCTGTTTCCTCCTAAGTATGCCAATCTCTGATGCCTCATATTATCACAAGAGCAGACAGGGGTCTTGAGTATCCTTTACCCTGAATTTTTCCCCACTGATTTTTAGCCGTGGAAAACTTGTGTTATCACCTCTGTCTGTAAAAGCCCGAGCACTTGTGCTTGCAGTGGAAGGGAAGTGCTGAGCCCCTCCTTCCCACACCTGCTCAGAGCCCTCACAGCACTTCTGACTCTTGGATTACTCACGAGCCCAGGGCACTCTCTGGTTTTAAGTTCCCTGTGTGGAAACACACGGTGTCGTAACAAGTACATAATCAATTATGCATTTCTTGTCATGCTTCCCCTGTTCTTTGTCATGGTTGTTACAAAGGCAAAATAGAGTGGCAAATGCCTATTGCCTCCTAGTTTCATAGCAAAAGTCATAGCAAATTGTGCTGTCCCTTGGCCAGGCCAGTGGGAGGGAGCTCTGCAGAACAGGGAGTGATCCAGGGCCACACGGCAGCAGAGCCTTATTTAGCTATAAAATTTTCATGTCACCTTGCTTTTCATTAGCTTGCTGTAGGCAGTGTTATGCAGTGCTCAAGTCTGGTCAGGAAGTGGTGAATATTCTCCAGAGTATTTGCCCACAGAAGCGCCTGAAATGATGATCTGTGGCTCTCGGTGAACGGCAAGTCCTGGGAATAAATGATGCCAGTCCCTGTGCTGTCATAGCCCACGGCAGGGTGTTACAGGGCTGCTGGGTGGAGGCTTTCCACTCAGCCAGGGGTGCACCCCTGAGGTGACCTGGGATTTTAGGCGAGGTCCTGCAAGTTGGGAGATTTACCAAACCTGCTGAGATCTCCTGGCTGCTTCTGCTGTGTGGCAGCACTGCCTTTGCTCCCCTGCTCCCTGTGCTCTCTCTCTGTGCCCTGCTCCATGTGACATCCCAGGATGCTGGGACTGCAGTCGTGGCACCCTTTCTCTGGTCCTCATCCCATATAGACAAAACACAATTTTGGGCACGCTTGCACACTTTCCAGACAGGTCCTAGGAGCCTTTGCTAACTGCAGTGGGAAACCAATAGACTACTTTTGTGCCTGGAGCACTGCAGTGGAAAGAGCTGCTCCAGGACGGGGAAACAGAATGATCCTAAACCCTAAACAGTTTGGAATGGGGAAACAGAGCGATCCTAAACCTAGTGGTGAGCAGTATCACCAGGGACTTTTCCACAGAGACAAAGATGACTTAGAGCTGTCACTTCTTAGCCTTCTTCCTTACAATAAACTGCTTCAAAAGACATTGTTTTATCGAAGTTAAACACTGGAGCCCGAGTGGGCAAGTTCTCATAACAATAAATGGAAGTGGCGAGTTTCCAGGAGACAGTGTCAGGGTCTATTTTAAGGCTAAGGAAAGAATAGCTAAATATGGTTTGCAGTGAGGTGCCAAGTTTTCTTTCTGGTCTGTGCCACGTGACTAAAGAGATTTTGGCTGTATAGGTGCTTTCACTAAATATCCCCAAGGAACAAGAGCAGGGAGGCATGAGGACAGGTTGAAAGGGCTTTTGAAAAATAATATCCTTTAGCAGACAACATGTATAAAAAGCAGCAGTTACCAACAACCCTTGATTTAAAGCCAGGAGCAGCAAAAGTGTATTTTGAGTCTAAAAGTGAGTTGCCATTGATTCCAAATAGGGATTTGCTTTCATCTGGACAGCTGCAGACTGACAAACACGCCACTCATCCCTATCCCTGTGCTCGTGAGTGCTCCTTCCAGCGTCCCCAGCTCCGGCGCGGGTTTCAGCAGGAATTAACCAAAGGGGAAAGCCCTCATTCCTCTCCTAGTTTGTTTATTGATTTTTTTGTGTATTGATTTTTTCCCCGAGGCTGGGCGTGCCGGTGTGAACGAGCTGCGAGCAGGGCGGGGGTTAGGGAAGCGACCCCGATAACTCAGAGAGCTTGGATGGCTCCAGAGGGACACTGGCTCCCCTCCCGAGGGGGCTGGAAGGGCCCTGCTTGATAAGGAACAGAGGAAACCTGAAGGAAACTGCAAAGTCAACAGCAGGGCTTGATAAAGGACTGCCAGTGTTTCTCGATGGGGGGTTTGGCTGTCCCAGGGAAGACCTTCACCGTGGGGTTGTGGCAGGGACACAGTATGGAAAAGACAGAAATACTCCTGGCGCCAGGCAGAGAGTGGAAGTAATGGAGGGAAGACAGGAGGGATGGAAGGAAGGAGGGTAGAAAGCCTAGAAGGGAGCTTAACCTCCTCTACTTCTTGTACACACCATTGCCTGTAAGGGAGGAAATTCCCACGAACTTTTGGCCACTTTCTATTTAAAAGAAAAACAGCTCCATGTTGTTTAACAATGAGCTGTAAACACAGTCAGACTCCACAAATTTAAGCTCAAGTAAAAGCGACTTGGCAGATGGAAGAGAATATTATGGAAGTACCAAATTACCCCAGAAGTCAAACAAAATCACTGTTATTACTTCCCTCCCTCTTGGAATAAGTCATTCTAGTGAACTATGGGAGCAGACTCTGCCATTTCTGATCTGATTCCCATTATTTCTGGTGTTTTGCTGGGCTCACAGCAGGACTGAGGATGCTAACACTTTCAGCATCCCACAGCGTATCCTCATTTCTCTGGAAATATCCTTCTGATGGTTTAAAAAAACAAACAACAAAAAAACCCCACCCCAAACCCACAGAAGATTTTGCAGGATGGCTGGGAAACAATTTATGGTCAATAATGTGGGAACAACAAAATACCAGCCACTTCCACTCGTTACAGATTTGTGTGTGATTCAGGCCAGGGATAAAACAGAAGATCACATCATAATTAGCATCAAACCCCATAGTTTGGCACTTGTCCCACTTTGCTGATAAGGCATCTGACACGGTACGTGGGGGCCAATTGCACAAAATATTGATTTTTTATGACTTACAGGAGATTTTTTGGACCGTATCTTCTCCATTCTCCTCTTACCTCTCTGCAGCCACGGCTGTCATGGAGTAAATGCTCACAAACATTGCAGTGATGGGGAACCAGTTCTGAAACCTGCAGAATTCCTCACCAAAATACCAGACGTTGTGACTGGCATAAATAAAATTGAAGATGGTGTTGAAAGCAGACATCAGCAGATCCGAAAGAGCCAGATTCACGATGAAGTAGTTGGTAGTGGTCCTCATCCTCCTGTGTGCAAGGATAATCCAGATAATGGTGACGTTGCCAACGATGGATGTGATAACGATGAAGGAATAGGTGATAGCCCACAAAGCAATTCTCCATCCTGGCTGGGTGAACTGGGTCACCCACGTCCAGTTGCCACTGTCCTCGAGGGAGTCAGCCTGTGAAACGTTGCTGGCATTAAAAACAGACAACATGCCCGTGGTTTTCTTCTTCGTCTAAGTGTAAAGGAAAATCTCCTGGCATCTGCTCATTTTCTTGCAGTAGATGCTGGTGGTATGAATTTCCATGCGTGTAACTAAGGGCTGTTAAAAAGACATCAGGCTGAGGTGTCTCATCCTCTCATCCTGTTTTCCAAGTGATGCAATGCAGTTCCAGGAGGAGATGAGCGATGCCAAGGGCGTCCTCCTTCTTCCCTGGCATTTTAACCTCCACTTGACGAGTAAAACCTAACAAACAACTCTCTCCCTTAAGTTTAGTTTTCCTTTAAAAAGGAAGAAAAAAGATGGAGGGAAGGAAGGTGTTTTCCAGGTCGGTGACAAGCGGTGTCTTCCTTCAGATTACTTTTAGGGTCAAGAAAATACAAGTAGAAGTATCAAGGCATAAAACACTTCAATCCAAGTGGAAATCCTTTTCCAGGGCAGGGATTTTCCAAAGAACCAGGTGTCTGAATCCTCTGCAGCGGGACTGAGGACATTTGCTTTTCTTTCCCTGCGTAACCACTGAACGTGAGGCAGGAGTCGCGCTGGGATAAAATCTCTACAGGTTTTAAGGGGACTTTGAAAGGAGGTGGAGTCTCTTCTGGGGAAAAACTAAACAACCAATTTGACATCAAATGAAACGTGGCAAAGTGGTACTTGAAGTTTTACCCCCCCCGCCCAGTTTTGAATAACCTCTGAAATGGTCACGCTGCTGTATCAGGATTTTACAGGCGTAAGTGCAAGGGTAGTGACTTTGCCAGGTTTACCGGTCCTGCAGTCCTTGAGTTTCCAGGACCCTCCCTTGTTTTCCCACGAGCTCTCACAGCAAGAGAGAAGCTACATTTAATGCAATTTAGCAAGGTCCTTCTCTTTGGATGGCTGATCCCCTTTCCCAGGGTATGCTCTAGAAATGCAGTGCCCTCACACAAGCAGAAGTTTCAGGGAAGAGGAACCCCTGACTCTGCTCGGAGCACACACTCTTGCTCGCTGCCAGCTCTAAAGTTCAGAGCAGAAACATAAGCAACACACTGAGGTTGAGAATTCCAAGAGTACTTGGCACTGGCTCGTGCCTGCTCTCCTGGAAGCTGAAAGTGCTTCAGGTATGAAAACCTGCTTTCACAATTCAGGAAGCACGCAGGGTGCTGGGAGGGCAGTAGTTTTCGAGCTCCTGGAGCTGCAGCTTGTGCCAGCCTCTCCTGTAACAGGGCAGTATTTATCCATTCAGGATCCTCTCAACCAGCTCAGCCTGGACTCTTTCCTTCCTTCATTAATTTCTGGAGGCAACCTTGAGATTACCCATCACCTAACACCTGCAACTCTTTAAAGCAGATACGGTATTGCCCAAATGTTGTTTTTTTAAGAAACCAATACCTGTAGTACTACATATAATATCTCCTTCTCTTCACAATACACTTCCTTGCAGGCAATCCCACTCACTTCCCTGCAGGCAATCCCACTCACTTCTCCACCCAGAAACTACAAAACCACACTTGTCCATATCTTCCAGCATGCATTGCAAGGCTGTTCCAGGCTCTTCTTCAAAGTCTTCCGCTGACACCTCATTAAGCAGCTTATGGACCTTTCACTTTCTGTACACAGTCCAGGAGGGCTCTTCCTGATTTGCAACATGAATTCAACAGCTAATAGTGTTCTTCAGATTATTTTTTTTTCTTCATCTCTCAAATCTCTGCAAATTCAAAGGAGAATCTGAGCAAACCCCTCCATATGTTTAGCTGGGAGCACAGCTTAAGTGCTTTATCAGTCAAGGAAAGCAAAACATAAGCAAGCACTTGGAAAAAGGGCTGTACTTATTGACCTTTCAATGGTGAAACCATAACCTTTCTCGGCTGACTTTGAAGACAGTCAGAGTGCCCAGGTTTCCTAGGAACCTTCTTCTGAACTGTCTGTCCTGCTTCCTGATCTGTTACTCAGGTGATAATCGGAGAGCAGTCACCCTTTGGTCAATATTTCATTGTACAAGTTAGGAGGGATTTGCTTTCCTTTATCCACACCCACACCTTTTATTCCTTTGCTGGTTGTGCATTGACAAGGTTATCATCCTGGAGCCCTGCCAGTGACTTAGTGTGTACTATCGGCCTTTTGACTTGAAAACTGGAGTGATTTTTGATAAAGGTGGGCTCCAAATTCCTCAGGGAAGTTGCATGTGCCTGGGACTGTGGGTAAAACCTGTCTATCCAACGATTTTGGAGTTGTACCAGAGAAGGAGACTATCTGGGAGAAAGGGTTTTGGGTTTGGCTGTTTTCACAGTTGTTTTTATTATGGGCAGGATTGTTCAAGGCCAAACGTTCCTGTGCTGAGTCACTGATCCCAGGTCTGAGCAAAGGGTGAGAGGTGCAAAGAAAAGATGCAGATCTGCAAGGTCAGGAAGGGTGATTGAGGGATGCTTTGTGTTTTGGAAACATAATACAAGGTAATACAGGCAGTAGAGGCTTTAATTGTATTGCGAGTTGAACTCTGTTTTGGGAGGAAGAACCTTTGTCCAGGAAACAGGTCTGAGAGCAGGACCATGAGCATCCACTTTGGGTGGGGGAAAGTGCAGCTGGCCTGCAGCTTTGTCAGCCAGGCATGGGCTGGAAGGAAGCAGAAAAATGCCTCTTGGTAGCTCTGAAAAGCTTTGGGTCTTTCTGACACACTTTCATGCAGGGCTAACTGTGGGTTCACTTCCTCTTCTGCAGTGCTCCTAATTCCCTGAGTCAAATGTTCTGCAGTTTATGGCTTTTTATGACTGTCCCTAGGACAACCCTGGTAGCCCTGGAGATGAGTGAGGACATGTGGAAGTTACTGATCCGTAACATGAACAAAACCACCACCAGCTGAGCTATTGGATGGCCCCGGGAGCAGATGCTGTAATGCAGGATCTGCCTCGATGCTGGCAGAGATGCCAGACTCCTTGATGGAAAACTGCAGTTCTGTGCTGCCTTGGGCTGAGGGGGAGAGAATGCAACCAAGAAGAACCCTCAGCACCACAGGCAGTTCATAACATCTTACTTTTAACCACTGTTTGCTGCTGAACTGTACTAATTGTGTCCAGAAATCTTGTCATTTCAATATACAGACGAGGTCTGGGATTCAGCAAAGAAAGGGATTAGTCAATTATTTTCATACAGTTTCATAACAGGAACCTGTTTTGATGCATTGGCTCTGTTCAGAGTGAAAACAACAGGAAAACGGACACTCCTTTTAATCAGCTTCCCCATCCAGCTGGACATGCCCTGAAATTTTATTTGCAGAAATCAGCACAAATGAACAGGTAAGGCATTAAGAAAGCCACACCAAAACTATTAATTTAATTAAATACTCAAACAAGGAAGATGTCTAAGTGACAGGAACATGTTTGGATGTGAATGACACTCACGAGACATGAAGAACCTGTGGCAGACTCTAATTCCCAGCACCTACACAGTATGTGATGTGATTTCCAGCCTGCACACCGCTGTGAGTGTCAGGGATATTTGCAAATCTGTCTGAAAATTGAAGTTGTGATATTTTAGAGGATGAATGCTCTGGGGCATTGAATTATCGTCAGAAACGTTACAGGTGAAGAGCTACCGGTTGGGTCCTGGGCTGGATTATTTGTTTTCCAGAAGCAGAATGTAGCACTGCATGGAAAAGCAATGGTGCTTTTCACAACAGAATTTTCCAGGGATATTTTTTAGCCTTTATAAACAAGGTTTTGGTATATTGTATGACCTAACGAAATGATGTGTGACTGACTGCTTACACAGTTTTACGTACACAGCTCGGAGGTTTTCCAGTCGCTTTCCTAGGTAACTTAAGGACAAATGCTGCCTCACTTCATCTCCTCTGACACCAGACGCTGATTTTCAACGCCATCTGTCTCTGCTCCGGGCCAGGATGCAACAACCAACTCTGTGACAGTTGTCTGCCACTTTGAATGAGACTTTTTTCCCCGGGGGAAAAATAGCCCTTTGTGGGACAGGAGTGCAGCGCTGCGGGCTTGAAAAGGCTTATTTCATCTCGGAGGCATGAATGGCGTTTGCAGTTCATGATCGCCGCGTCAGACCCAGCGCTGTCCCACTGTCACAGCAGCGGGACGTGGATAAACCTCGGTGCAGGCAGAAAGCGTGGCCAGTGCAATCCGCCCATTAACTGTTGTTATTTGCAGGACGTGCTGGACAATCGCGTGAGTCTTACAGCGAAAGGTAAATGCCCTGGTATCGCTCCACCGTGCCGGCGTAGCGCCCAGGGACCCTGCCTTGCCGTGTTTACGGATGCTCGACCCAAAATCCCGGCACCCACGGGCAGCAGGAGCTTCCCACCGCAGTGTTTTTGTCCGGGCTGTTTCAGTGGCGGCCGCGGAGGTTCTGGGGGTGCGCGCGTGGCTCTGGCAGCGCTGGAGCAGCCGGGTCTGCTTTTTCCCTGCCGACTCCAGCTGCGGGGTTAACCCCGGCCGAGCGGCCGGGCGTGTTTGCCGGGGAATGGAGAAGAAAAAAAAGCGGAAAAAAAAAAAAAAAAGAGAAGAAAGCAGCAGCCGCAGCCGGAGGTCCCCGGTCCCTCCCCGGCGCTGCCCGTGTGTCCCCGGCGGTCCCGCTCCGAAGCGGCGGCGCCCCGGGGCCCGCCCCGCTCCCAGCCGGAAGGGCGGGAGCGGCGGGAGCGGCGGCAGGTGCCGCGGGGCGGGAGGGAGGATGGCGGCGGGGGACCCGGAGCAGGCGGTACTGCGGGCGGCTCTCCTACCTCTGCCTCAAGCTCACCCTCATCACCTACTCCCACCTTCTTCTGGGTGAGCGGCGGGGGCGGGCGGGCTGTGCGGGTCTGGGCTCGGAGCGGGGAGTCCCGGACCGCGGTCCCTGCGAACCCCGGGCAGCGGGGTCCCCCCCGCGCCGGGCCCCGGGCTTGGGCAGTCGGTGGATGTTTCCACGGCTGAGGTGGCGGTGTCACGCCGTGGCAGCGCCCCGACCTTCCCTAGGGACTGACGAACTGGTTTTGGCGGATGGGGAGCTGCAGGAGTTGGAAGTTGGGCAGGTAAAAGTCGTCCGTGCGCGTAATTAAAATGCGGCTCTTTCCTCCAGGAGAGATGGGCAGATAGAGCCTTTGCCCTCCAACGTCACTCACCTGTGTATGGGACAAGCCCTCTCCCGAGCCTTGGCAGGATGAGGCTGCGAGGCTGTAGAATTACAGGTGTGTGGCACTTGCTGTCCTCATCCAGGTGCTGGATAAAGCCATTAAGTCGCAGAGGCCAGGCTACGACCACTGACTTCTGACATGTGGCAAATCCACCCAGACCAGGCACCCTCCGGGCTGGAAGGAGCCCTTGGGGCTCTCTTAAAGTACTCTTTGTAAGCACCATGATTTTAAAAGGTGCCTTTTCGGACTCTGGGATACTGGGGTGATGCCGGCTCCAGGCTGTACTGATGTCGGAGGTGCTCAGGCGGGGTTTCTTTCTGGCCCTTTCAGTTTAAACGCTGCTTAAGCTCTTGTTTGGCTGGTCTGTCTCTGTCTGACACGGTGTTTGCCAAGTGGGATGGTAAAGCTTTTAGTGCACTGCGTGGGAGGAGACCTTTAGATCCATCAGGTTTGATAGTAGGTGTCTGATTAGAGATATGATTTAACAAAAAAAGATTGGAACACGAAGCGTTTGGGTACAGTTCAGGCTTTTGGGGATATTGAATATCTTTTGTCTGTCTTAGCAGACAAGCCAACCCTTGGGTTTAGGCTTCTGACACTTTTCCTGCGTTGCTCCGCAGCGGCTATTCCGCAGGTGCGAGTTTCAGGAGAGAGAAATTTGGCGTGTTATTTTCCCCCCCGTGTTTTTGCAGCGAGTCCCTCGCGAAGGGCCGTGCGCGTTGTCTGCTCCGCGTTTTCCACGGGCACCGAGGGCCCTGGGTGCTGGGATGTGAACATTCATCTGGTGGCGGAGAAAGGGCCCTTCTGAAGCGATTCTCGGGGCGTCCGCGGAGGACAAAGCCTCTTTCAGGCAGCCCGAGGATTTTATTTACTCTTTGTAGTTGCTCGCTGTGGATTTTCAATGCTCTGCCCTTGTTTATAACCAAGAGCTTCCATTTGTCGGCTCTGCCGGGGAGATGGTTTGCTCCGGGAGGGAGAGAGGGAGGGGGAGGGATGGGGGCTGCAGGAGGGGGAAGGAAGGCTGGGAATGCTGGCCTTTGCTCGGGGGAAGGAAGGCTGGCGCTGGGCATCATCCCGGGGCCGGGGCCGAACACACCCCGCATTGTGTAAGGGGCAGCCTGTGGGCTCCGCTCGCGAAATTCCCTTTTATTCCAGCTTAGCCAGGCAGATCTCATCAGCTGTAAATGCCACTCGCCTGGTTCTCTTTTCAGCTGTGTGATTCTTGCTGAGTTTGGGTGTTCGTTGGTGTTTTTTTGTTTGTTTGGGTTTTTTGTTTTCAGGGGTTTTTTTAAATTGGTGTAAGTGGAAGTAAAGTTTAGCTGTGGAGTATTGGCTTGCTTAAATTTTGGGTGGTTTGTGATGTTCTGCTGCTGTCTGGGGCTTTGACCTGCTGGATGCTGAGTTCATTCGATTCCCTCCCTGCTGTAGCTGTTTCTCTGGTACATTACGAGCGATGAACGCCCAGATTCGAATCCCCAGGATGGTTTTAAACCACCAGGAACTAAATAATCAGCCTTATCCAAAGCAGAGAGGAAATTAAAACATCACTGGGAGTGTTGGAGGGGATATTTGCTAAGGGCCCTGTGTCTTCTCGTAGGTCTTACCCAGCACTTTTTTAAAAACTGGTTGTCCCTGTAACTTTTCCAGGTAACTCTTCTGCTGGTGCATGACACTGTAATGTAATTTTTCTTGCCCAGCTGAAAGAAAATCCAGCATTTTAAACAGAAGGTGCTGTTGTTGAGCGGCTGCTTTACTTAAGAATAAGTACTGTATATACAGGGTTAAAACCTCTGCTTATAAATAAATAAATGCTTTTGCTTTCTCTTGGGAAAGCAGCTTCTGTGCATGCAAAAGCCCCAGAGAAATCCCCTGGTATTTGCTGGTGGATGCTCATTTAATGTGAGTCAAGGCCAGTTAATTTTCCTGCGTGCACAGCTGGAATTGCCAAACTGGGAGCTGTTAGGAAGGATGCAGGATGTAAACAGCCCCTGTATCGGTGGGTTCCCTACGTAAGAGTTGTGTTTCCAGCCCCAGTCACAGGAAGGGAGAGCACAGGTCCGAGAGGAGACTCGGGTGTGATGACTGCTGAGTTACCACATCTGCTCGTCATAAATAATTGCTGCTGTTGGCTTGACCATATTAAAGGTTCAAAAGATTTTTATTAAATGCATAAAAGAAGTAGAAGATAATAAAAGCATAGATCTTGGAGGCTGTGTGAGCAAAAGTGCAAGTGAAAAGGGGTGAGCATATATGTGTCCAACAAGATGTTATATGTGTCTATACATCTTAAGCTCTTAAAGTGGGAATGTGTCTTGTATTTTACTCACAGGCACCTTTGAATCTCTAAAACAACCAAAAAACTCTGAAATTTAATGTTTTGATGAGAAAACTATGGTTAAGAAAAAGAAAGTTCGATAAGAAGTTCTAGTCTTGAAACAGTGCTCTTCTGAAATTCTGATAATCCTCTTCAAGCTTTAATAGCTGTGGTTTATGTGTCCAGTGTTTGGAGTTTTTTTACTTTTCTAGGCAAGAGTTAGTGTTGATTCTGTTAATGGTATTTCAGGTTTGCAGGAGAATCCAGTTTTGGTTTTTTAAAATAATTTTTAAAAAAATAACAATAATAATAATAGAACTCCCGAGTCATGTGTACAAGTACAGTCCCCAGTTTTAGAATCTGTATTAGGTTTGTATGGTGCTGAGACTTCTTCCTCAACTGTTAGAGCTGCATTTAAAAGTTTCTAACTGATTTATTTTGTCATCTGCTTGAAAAGAAATCAATAATTTATTACCCAAATCACTACATTTTTTTTTAAAGCATGAAGCTGACATTACAAATGGACCATTTAGTAATAAAAAAAACCCCAATTACAGTTTTACAGTAGAAGCATATAAGTGGTAATTTTATTACCTGTTATTTGTCCAGCATGTTTTCTCTTCTGTCATCACTACAGCACAATTTCTGCATTTGTCAGAGGGCGAGTTACTCTCGATTTGCTCCTGTCAAATTTTAAGGTGCTTTTTAAATAGCTTCAGTATATTTATTTTTATGGCTGAGCCCTTCTGAGAATTTTCTTTTAAAATGACAACTTGGTGGCATGCCCCACATATTGTCCTTTGGGGTTATTATTCATTCCCTTAGAAAATCAAGAATTTCCAGTATGTTGTTAATTATTTTAAGATATCCCATAATTAAAAAAGTATTTCAACTGTTTGGCTCGTGTTCTGGTAAATCATGTTGTGTGTTCACCTAGCCCTTTGCCCAGGATATGCCCATGTCATATCCAAAATTAAGAAACGAAATTAAAAATGAAGAAGTATAATTAAGAAGCATTGGTGTGCAGGGAGCAGACCCGTGGAAATGTCAGGTCAGAAAAGGGGAATGTCGTTTATCACATTGCCAAAATGATTTGTATCTGGTCTCTTCCCTGAGAATGTGTCTGGCTGTTGGAGTCAGCAGGAAGGTTTTTCCACTGCAATTTTCATGATTAAGTATTGTGGGCTATTTTTTATTTTAATTAATTCAGCATAATTCAAAGTGATTTGCAACCTGCCATAGGCTTAGTACCAAGTGATTTAATGACTTAACTAATTATTTTGATTGAAATATCTTTACCTTTTTTAAACTAAATATGTTTCTTCTTATTTCACTTCTGGCTTTATCAGGTACTTGCTCAAGAACGTGATGTAACTTCAGACTTGGATTTTTTTTGTTTGCTTTTAATCCAGTGCCTCTCTCCTGATGGCAGGAGTGGAGGTACAGGATATACCTGGCTGTGTTTACTGAGCCTAAATACAATAGGAGCTGGCATGAAGGGATGGATAAACTGTTTGCAGATGGGCTTAGAAACTGTGTTATATTAAATATATATCTATTTATAGATGTGTATTCATAGAGAGAGAGAAGGACAGACAGACACACATTAATGCCATGGCAGTTGCTCATGTATGTCATACATGTGATCTCAGATGAGTAATAAATTACATTTCAACCAGTGTTTCAGTTTGTTTAACTTCTAGCACGCTAAAACATTTTGAAATATATTTTTGAAATAAACAAGTTTGATTTGTTTTTCTTCTACCACAGCTCTTTTTCTGCCTTTGTCTTTGAGTTGTTTTTTTTTTCCTTTCTTTGTCCAAACTTCTGCTTTGTGTGTTTCGCTGTTTATAATGTATCCTGAAGTGAGCAGTCCCAGGCTCCTGTGTGCTCACAGCATGTCACCTCAGTGTTTACTGGGAGAAGGAGTAACATCCGTGCTCTCCTCTGTTTCTGTTCCAGCTCATCGGAGCCCTCGTCCTCGCCGTGGGGATTTATGCAGAAATCGAAAGACAAAAGTACAAAACTCTAGAAAGTGCCTTTCTAGCCCCAGCAATTATTTTAATACTTTTGGGTGTTATAATGTTCCTGGTATCCTTTGTGGGTGTGCTGGCTTCCTTAAGAGACAACTTATGCCTTCTGCAAGCAGTAAGTGCTGCGACTTTTATTCCTGATTTCCAGTGCTTGTTGCTTCCGCTCTTCAGTGCCCTCTGAATTCACACCCCATAACTATGTCTGCATTGAAAAATATTTTAACAAAGTTGCTTTATTTTAATTAAATCTGAATTTAATGGCAGTGATCCCTCCATCAGGGAGCAGTAGCCAGCGACAGGACCGGCGAGGGTCTGACCCCTGTGCTGAGAAAACCAGCTTCCCAGTAGTTAAGGTTTTTATGGAAAATACCCAGGAATGTTTATTATTGTCAGTCAGTGTGTATGTTGTGCAAACTCAGCTGTTGACATACCATTTGACACTGGCTTCTCATTTGGACCTGGAGGAAGGATCTCAAGAAGGAAACCCTGGCTCAGGCTGATGTCTGGTGGTGGCTGGAGTCTGTCTGTCCTCCCCGAGAAGCAGAATGTAGGGGTAGATGTGGAAATGCATGGTACAAGGTTACCTGAGTAGCTTGGGCCTTTGAGAGAAGGGCCCTGAGGGTGAAATGAAAGGGACAAGGTTTTTCTCTCCAGTGCCTCTGAAAGAGTAAATTTTAGGGGAATTCCTGGATAATGCTGTGGTTGCACATGCGACTAATTAAAAATAAAGTGTGAAAACATCTTTTTCACCTCCACAGAATCATAGATAGTTTGGTTTGGAGGGGACCTTTTAAAGGCCATCTAGTCCAACTCCCTTGGAATGAGTAGGGACACCTTGCACTAGACCATGTTGTTCAAAACCCAACCCAGCCTGGCCTTGTCATGCCAGCTCAGTCCAATGAAATTCTGAATACGTGGTATGTTGTGGGGGACCACAACACACAAAGCCAGAAGTAACGGTGGATTCTGAAATGATGCTGGAATTTTGCTGAGATCCCATCCTTGGGCTTCTCTCCCACTGAGTGTGGTGGTGTGTCTGATGCTGAGAACATTTTCCATTCCCATTCTGGTAGCAAACCCAGATGGGTATTTAACAAAGCCAGTCCCTGATTCCTGCTTCTCAGGCTGATTCCAGATTTAGCAGGAGAAAAGATACTGTCTGGTGAATTCGTGACACTGATACTGGGCACAGAGCACACAGAAGTTAAACCAGCTTTCAGAGGTGAGCATCAGGGGTTATTTTCAGACGAGGGATCATAAAACTCCGTTCCCGATGAAGTTCATTGTTCCACAGCAGACCCAAATTCACATAACAGCCATCTTTTATGCCTGAAGCGTTGGAAAAACATTTCAAGTGCTGGTACCTTGCAACCATCTCATGGTGCTGTGGATTTCTTCATGTTATTCGTATTTTGCACATGCTTGGATGAGCAGCCACGGCTGCACATGTGGTGTGAGTGCATCTGTGAGCATCTGCAGGTACACACACAAATAAATGTGTACAGCAGCACACTAAAAGGTACTGAGCCTGGAACTTTGCTTTGATTTAGCACTGGCAATTTAGTGGAAGGTGGTTTGGATTATCTTAAGGTGCTGTTTCACCCACTAATTGAAAGCAAACAGGTAAGCACTGGTTTTGTAGGAGACATAAAACCATGAAGTTTTGTAGCAGTCCATCAGTGTGCTTCTCTGCGATGCTGTTGTGGAAAGAAGTGTCTCGGCATGATAAATACATCTAATGGTTTTGAGTCCATTCAAAGCAGACAAATAACGCGTTTGCCAATTGGGCAAAACCCAAAATAACTCAAGCAAGGAAAAAAGGCTTTCTCGTGACATGTAGAGTTTTATAAGAACAGACCCATAATTTCATATCTTCTTTTAAAATGCCATCTTCTTTGCTGAAAGCCAGATCTCTTGGCAACTGAATGTTAGACTTAGGGGCACTAATTGAAAGAATAATTGAGGTTTGTTCTGTCTAATGACTCACTTGCACTTGTTTTTCTGCAGTTCATGTACATCCTTGGTATCTGCTTGCTGATCGAGCTGACCGGTGGAGTGGTGGCCCTGATCTTCAGAAACCAGGTGAGCTCCTTGTGTTTAGGTTTTGATCACAGAGAACGTGACTTAATATCCATGAAGTTACAGGTGTGCAATATAAAAGGTGTTAAAATTGTCACTGGGCAGTAATTGATGGAGATCTGAAGAAAGCTCCAGGCTTTTCAGGGCCTTCAGGGTTCAGCAGTGGTGGGATTTGCCATTCATCTGCTCTGGAGATGAATTCCAGATTAAAGAATTTGAAGAAAATCTGGTAACTACGAGTGTGCAATACAGGCAAAACGTGTTTCCAGCTCTTCGTGTATTACAGAGTGCTTTCTTCTGTTTTGCCATCTGGGTCTGACTGCTGATTTGGGAAGTTTCCAGATGGATTTGGAGACTTTATTTTTTAGTGCCCAAAATGTTTTACCTCACCTAAAGGACAGCTTTTCCCTGCCCACATCCATAAGCAACGTAACTAATTTATATAGGAGACTCCATCATTCACAACCATGCTATTACTATATTAAAACCTTGGATTTTTCTAGACAGAAAGCAGCATACTATTCTTTTCAGTTAGAAATGCTTTAAAACATAAATGTATTCGCTATGGCAAGTACTGGATTGCTGTGGTTTGATTTATTTTTCTAATCTTGCAAAATATGAGCATTAAAAGGAGATGCTGAATAGTAAGATATGTTCCCTCCCCAGCCCAATCCTACCAAGCTCATTTTCCACAAAAGCCATGTGGCTTTACCACATATGTACATGTGATATTAAAAAAAACACCACCAAACTTAAAAAAAGATTTTTTTTTAAAAAAAGCAATAACTTTGTATTTTGAGGTAATACTGTGTTCTCTCTGGCTGGTGCTTTCTTCTTACTCCATACTGGACCAAAGCAGGACAGCTGTGCTTAGGGACAGGTTTCTTTCTTTGTTTTTCAAAGTTAATGGAGATGTTCAGGTCAGTATGGAGAGGACAAGGAAGTATTTATAAAAGCTTAGGGTAGCAGCCTCTACTGAGGTGCTGTTTGTCTTGCATGTCTCACTGATTTTTTTCCCCAGTTCTTTCTCTACTGCCTTCTCAGATCTGTAGGGTCTTGGTGAGTTAGGATGGTCCTGCAAGTTGTTATTTCTCATCACCAGTGTGCTAATGCTTTTTGTTCTGGTTTGTCTGTAAGTGTTGCAGTTTGTAATACTGAGAAGACGAGTAGGTGTATTTCAGGTTTTCTGACCTATAAGGGTTTTTAGGTTTGGGCATTTTAGCAGCTGGATTGAAAGGGAAGTCGTTACATTCTGGTCATGATTAGTCCCTGTGTTTGCTGTGCTGTGATTGGTCTTGAAAACCAAATACTTTTTTCTTTGTCCTCATCTTCTGAACTCTAAAGATGTTTTATTGCTTAAATTTCTAATTTGCCATGCTGAGGAGATACCATCTTATATCTGCCAATCCGCTGCCATATTTCTCAAAAGAACCACTGTAAAACGTGCAGATATACTTTTTTCCTGCTTAAGGTGAAATAAAGCTCCTTATCTGGCAGTTATGGACTCCTTGTAAAATCAAATTAGTGGAAAATTCGCAGAAAATAAAATTTATGGAAGGTGGTGTTGTTGCTCGGGGTGTGGTGCAGACCCAAGATCCACTGTTCTGTCACCCAAGTGGTGGTGAGGATCCCAAGTGCCCAAAGGGAGGGATCCTGCCTGGGTATAACGGGACCACGTCTGGGAGGTGCTTGGAGAGTCTCAGAGAAGAGAAGTGTTGCACTGTTGGCACTTCCCATCACAAACCCAGCAGTGTGGCTGCTTCCATAAGAAAGAACAGATGGTTGGTCCCTGCAGGGCTGAGCTAAGATTTGTTTTTAACTAGGGTTTGTTTTTCCTTAAAGAAAAAAGCCTTTTCTTTTGTGCCCATCAGTTACACCTGTCACTTTAACCTGCTCTTCTAATTTTGTTTCTGTGTGTGCAACCCACGAATCTTGTTCTCCTTTTGCTTTTCAGACAATCAAGTTTTTGAACGATAACATTAGAAGAGGAATTGAGAATTACTACGATGATTTAGACTTCAAGAACATCATGGATTCTGTTCAAAAGCAGGTTTGTTGTTGGGTTTTTTCCCTGGGACTAACCTGGTGCCGAGATGCAGCAGGTCCTCGGCAACAGCTTTGAGTTTTTCTGGTGATGTGATAATCAAGTTGTCCCTGATGAGGGGGGTGGGATCTTGTGTGTCTCTGTTCTGGTCTCGCTGAGATCAGGGCTCATCCAGCATTCCAGCTGGCATTTAAAACCCTCTACATCACTGCAAAAACAGGGGGCCAAAATGCAGCTTTTGCCTTGGCAGGTGCAATTCAGATGCTCAAGGTCAGATCCTACAAACACGTGGGCTTATGGAGGCCCCACAGCTGGATTCAGACAAGCTCAGCCTAAATTCCACCCAAGGCCTTGCACTCAGTGTTTCTGCTGGTCCAAGAGATTCAGAAGCATCTCGTTAACAGGAGGCACTGGATAAAGAGAATTGAGGTGGCATTTAGGCTGTTAGAACACAACATGTTGTGTTCTCACTTGAGGGCACCCAAAGAGCTCTCCAACAAGGTGGTTATTGGAAGGAAATGCCCGTGGAACTGTATATACCTGTAATTAAACTTCAGAAATGCTGTTGAGCCCAGCTGAGCATTACTTAATGGCATGTGAAGTTGACTCATAGCCTTTTTTTTTTTTTTTTAATAAGCTGGTCTGTTGAAATGTTTATTGGGTTATTGAAGAGTTCTGCCATGCAGTTCAGAGACTATAGAAGAAGCAGAAAATGTTCAGAAATGTGATGTCAGGGCCCCTGTGATGTCCGTGACTGTGCCAAATAATTATTAAAAAAAAAAAAAATTAACTTAGGAAGTGTTACATGTGTTTTAGGACATCGTTATGGAGATGGCAGCCTGCTTTGAAAAACAAAGTTAGCATGGAAAGTCTGTCAAAAGCAAACCATCCCGAGGAAATTTTGTCATTAGACTTCATAATGCTTTAAACTTTCCATGCACTGCCCAAAGTTATGGATACATACAGCCAGTATACATCTTACTGATTAAATGAACTGCTGCTTTTCCCTTTGTTTAAATTATAAAGTGAATATTTGTATGAAGTCAGCATAAACTTACAGTATTTGTTTGTCAGATTTCAGTTCTTCTAAATTACACTCACAATGTTTTGGTGAGATTGATTTATGCCTTATAGCAATGCTTTTGTCTTTTAGACCCAGTTGGAAATGTAGTCATAATCCTTCAAGCAGCTGCAGAAATTTATTACAGGTCAAGATAGAATGAATTTAAAAACATTGCTTAGTGATGTCCAGACCCGGAAAGATAATTTTTCAACTTGGAAAAGATGGGAAGTGGAACTTACACCTTTACTTTGCTCTGGCACCCCAGCTCAATGAATGATGGAGGAGTGCCACTTATATCCATAATTCTTTTTAATTCTGTCTATAATATACATTCATATGTGCCTTGCTGACAAAAGGGCAGATTTTTTGGGTGGCTCAGGGCTTTTTAAATTGTTTTATTCTACCTTTGTTTTCTACTTATTCAAAGAGTTCAAGATACAATTTTTTCCCCCCCTTTTACCTTTTAGAATCATAGAACCATTTAGGTTGGAAAAGACCTTTAAGATCATTGAGTTTTGTGTTGGTTTTTTTTCCAGTTTAAGTGCTGTGGTGGGGAAGATTACAAGGATTGGTCCCAAAATGCCTACCACAGCTGTGGGGCGCCGGGCCCGCTGGCCTGTGGGGTGCCCTACACTTGCTGCATCAGAAATAAGGTAAGTCCTGGCCCCTCAGCATCACTGGGGTTGGCTTAGAAAGGTACCTTACTTTAGGAATTCTGGGGTGAGAAGTGAAGGAAAATGGGTCCTTCCCTCCCCTAATGGATCTGTGGGTCTTGACAGCTTGGAAAGGAGAAAATAAAATGAGTTAGATGTGTTGGCTCTGCTTCATTGTACTGACCCACCACACAGCCCCAGAAGGGATCTTGGGAGCTCCTCTAATCTCATGGCGAGCCTGAACAAGAGCTGCTTAAAGTTTTGCTGGTGTTTTCCCCAGGGTTTGCTGTTCCAGCTTTGCCAGGAAGCCTGGGCCCTGATTGCTTCCGTGGGTGGGGGTTGCAGTGATGTGCACCAGCTGCTGTGTGAGTTAAAACCCAGAGTGACCTCGTCATCCAGATTATTCCAGAAATGTGGGCAACTGACCTAGGGTCAGGGCATGCTTGTGGACACAGGTCTAGACTGGAGCTGCTGCTCGGCCCTAACCTGTCCTTGAAAACTACCTGCCTTCCCACTCTCTAAAATCCTGGAAGGACTGGGGTCTGGACCAGTTTCTCCATCTATGATGAACTGGTATTAACTGGTGCTGACAGCAGGAGGAGCAGGCATTGAGTTTCATATAAATATGTTTCAATCTTATAATTCATTGCTCTTTGAGGGATGTACAATGCTGAATTTGATAAAGAATTATTCCTCAATTTAAAACCAGTCCAGGCAATCCCTGCCTCGCTGGGTTTTTGTCTTTGTTCTGAACACAGAACAAAGAGAAATTGAGGCAGAAAAATTGAGTGTGTAAGAGGAGACACAGCAGAGCTCGTGGTGCCTGCTGTGGCTGCTTTGGGCTGCCCTCTCAACATCTGCCTTGAGCACGGCTGTTTAATTACAAACAGGGAAAATAAACGCAATAGCTGCATCAGTAGGTGTTCCTGAGAAATGTGTCTCATATGAAGGTGTTTATTACATGTGCTTACACATTTTTGGTGCGTGAGAAAGGGTCTGTTTAAATCCGTGGTGAGCTTCTCAGGAACCAAAGCTAAACAGTTTTGTTCTCAGGAACCAAAGCTAAACAGTTATGCTTTGAGTCTTGGGTGTTTGAGAGTAAGAAATTTGTGTATATGAAGATGGTGTCTGCTGATCTGCAGACAGAACTGCATGGAGCAGAAGAACTCAGGATTTTGCCCTCAGGAAAGGGAAAGCACTAAAATAAAAACTTCTCCAAGGGAAAATATACTCTCCATGTGCTTCACTGACAGCTGGAGATGGGAGGGTGAGGCTACTTGTAAAGTGGTAAGCTCAGGGAGGTTAGTTGAGAGGCAAGGAGAAGCCCCCAAATCATAAACAAGCTTCATATTTAAGCACAGGCTGTTGATCAGGATGCTGCAGTGCCTTAGGGCTCATGGCTTTGCCACACTCATGGTGTTGCTGGGCCTTGTGGAGTCCGAGCGGCGCGGATGCTGCTCGTCAGGGTAACACCAACACCGGGCTGCAAGGATGGCTGCCTCGGGGAAAAGCCAACCAGAGGATGCATAAATCTTGTATGTTTGACAAATGCTTCCAAATACAGGCTGTTTTCTCTCCTGGAAAGCCACAGATATGGTTTGTGATTACTCACTGGCTTTGTAGTCATGGAAAACTCCTGCTAATGTTGGAGGTTGGATTCTGATCCTCTAAAAAAGCCTTCTGCTAACATGAGCCAGGCTCACACTGGGGGGGCTCTGAAGGAGCTATGTTTAAGTCAAAGTATTTATTAAAGACTTACACTAGTGTAGCAGATAAAATTTAGTCCCAAATGCCTATAATCTTCTGTTTCTAATGCATTTATCTCTGCTGTGTGTATTTGCTTGTGCCATGATGTGCTGTTTGCAAATGCTGTTTCAAATGAAATGGTTCAACTGCATTCTTTGTGGTCACGTATTTTGGGGGTGGTTGCATGTTTTGGGGGTGGTCCCAGGGTGCTCGAGTGGTTTGGGAATGTGAAATCACTCACAGCCAACACAACAACACGCTGGTGCAAACGCTGACTTCCAAGTGTATTTATTCCCTGTGGTTGGCAGATGGGTGCTCCTCACGGTTTCCCAACAGCCCTGTGAAATAGTTGGAGCTTTTTCTTCTAGGAATGTGCTGAGCCTTGTTTGTCAGACAGTTGTGTGTTCAAGGTGGGAGCCCAGATTTTGGGGGCTTAAGAACTTTGACACTGGCTGGTGTTTCTGCCGCTTGGTAACATCTGTCTTTTGCAAACATCCCTCTTCCTTCTTGGGAAGGTGACCTGGGAATCCCAGGCTGCCACTCAGAGACCACCAGCATTTAGAAATCTTCATTCCTACATCTTGTTTTAATTTTGGTGAAGGGGTATTCAGTTGCCCAGAGTAGCTGTGGCAACAGAGTAGCTGCCCCATCCCTGGAAGTGTCCAAGGCCAGGTTGGATGGGGCTTGGAGCAACCTGGGATAGTGGAAGGTGTTCCTGCCCATGGCAGGGGGTGGAACTGGATGGTCCAACCCAAACCATTCTGTGATTCTCTATCAGTAACGCAGTTTGTTCTGCCTTATTTCTGTCATTTACATATTCTCATTTTCTCCCATGTCTTTGGCTTTGTTTGCTGCTTTCTTTGATGCTGGTGGGCTTTATGTTGGATGATTTGTGAGTGAGGGAGGGTTGTTTTCAGGTTAGCTTTGCCAGGCCAGGTAGAACTGTGGAATCCACAGAGAATATTACATGGCTACAGAAAATGTGTTAGTAATTTGTGGTGAATGCAAGCACTCAGTCTTTTTAAAATATATAGATTTTATATTCATATATATAATGGTATATAAAATGATTTTGTAATAAATTTAGTCTTGTAAAATGTTCATAGAAGCATTCATAGTATTGGACATTATTTGAAGCTTAGATATTTCTGAGCTTAAATTTGTCATCATGATGGCATGAAGGCCATTTTATGTTAACCACTGGTTTTCTTAATAAGATGTGTTAAGTTATTAAGGCTTTAAAATGAAACCCAGCTGTTCGTTCTGTGGAACTGCTGTGTTGTAGCTCACTTTGGTTGCTGATGCCACGCTGGTTTTGCTGGATAGATATGGCTCAAATGTGTCGTGACACACTGACAATACTCATTTCTCTGAAATCAGCTACTAAATCTGACCCTGGGCCTGCTGGAAGAAACTGGTGTTGGACTGGGAAATAACCCTGTCGCTGGTTTTGTATGGGCTGAAAGAGTAAAAATAATGTTTTTGTAATTTTTATTTTCTGCTGCAGCTTGTATTTGTTGTTTTCTTTTCAGACAGACATTATCAACACTATGTGTGGATACAAGACCATTGACAAAGAGGTAACGTAACCAGTGTCCACCCTGCCATGGCAGAGGGTGCTGCTTCTCTGCATTGTTTTTGGTCAGTTGTAAAGTTGTCTTCTGCATGCTTCAATCTGCCAGACAGTTAAATCAGCAATTAAAATGTTTGTGGGGTTTTTTCTGGAATAACTTCCATATATTAAAACAGGTAATCTTGTTTGATTGTGGTATCTTCCCTTCTTTGTATTTTCCATGATTTCTTGTTTCATGACAACTCCCCCAAGCTAATTGCACAATTAATGCACAAGAAACTGCTTTCACACTTTTAAGCAGTGACTTGAGTTGGGGAAAGCTTTTAATACTTAAAAGCCAAAGTTTCTCACTGAGTAAAATCGGTGTTAGTAAAGCCAACTTAGCTGTTTCTAAGTATTTTGTATCCCTGTAGTGGGTTTTTTATTTTTAGGCCTGTAATAGTTATTCCTGGAAGAAGAGCGGGACTTCCCAGGTTGTGTTGGCAGCCCTCTCCTCCCTCCAGGAGCGGGATGGGGCCTCCTCCTTCAGCCTTCCCTTTTGGGAATAGCCCTGGTGACTCCAGAGGAGAGACTGCCAGCTCAAGGCAGTAATTGCAGAGTGATTTAGAAGGGAAATCAGTAATTGGATCTGCCCTGAGTTCTCCACTCCTGGCTCTGGAGTGCTGGTGTGGGGGCTGCTCCAGGAAAGCCCCTCTCCCCAGCTCATTTGAGGCACTTGGAGCACAATGCCAGCCTCGTTGTTGGGTTTTGGGATTACTGGTTATCTTTACACACGACTTGTCTTCATTTAGGTTAATTGATTTACTGCTTAATCACCTGAACGCTCCAGCCTGGCTCCAATGCCCCAAGCACTTAAGCATATGCTTAACTTCACCCCATTCATCTGCTTAGGACCCTCTGCAGCCTCAAGTGCTTTCTATATTATGGGTTGGGGTCACGGAGCAGCACAGCTTGCAGGACTGAATCTCAAACCCTCTTGTTCCTGCCCTTTTTAGAGTCTATTGCAAAGCACTTGGTCCACAATTTATATTTTTCCACTGCTGTACTTTCAACTTGGAAGAAGAGATGAAAGCCGAAGGGAGACTCCTCTTCTTTCAAAGTGGTCTCAAATCAGAATTGGATGCATTTCTTGTAGAAAAGTGTCTGCAAAACCGGGTTTAAAGCAATAAAATAACTTATTTAAGTGTGGAACAACTTAAAAAAAGAAAGGTTTAAAAAAATAACTTGTGGAGGTGTGGAACAACTTAAAAACAGATGGAAGGATTAGCAGTGAGGTCTCTGTTAAATGCAGTGGGTTTAAAGAGGTGGGAAGGCGAACCAGATTTGCCTCCCTGAATTTTGAGTGTCACACAGCAGTGGAACTGCCTGTTGAATGCTCACTCCCTTATTTTGCAGCGCTTGAGTGTTCAGAATATTATCTACGTCCGAGGGTGCACGAATGCAGTGCTTATCTGGTTTTTGGACAACTACACCATCATGGCTGGAGTGCTGCTCGGCATATTGCTACCCCAGGTAGGGAGAGGGCACTGCCTTATCCACTGAAGGGAGCATCTGATTTGTTGCTACAGTATGTGAAATCCCATTTGATGTAATGTAGCTGATAAGCTGAGGCGGCATTCTGGTAATTTAGTAGCATTACTGCCATATGTTGCAGGATTTGGTGGGGTAATTTGCTCTTGCTTGGGGTTTTTTGAGTCCTCTCCTCCTCAAGCTGCATCCACTGAGATTTTCTAATGCTCCAAAGGACAGGGGTGCTAATTCTTCTGCTGTTTTAGTTCTTCACAAAAAGTATCCATTTATACCGCTATATGAAAAGTGAATTTATATATATATATATATTTACACACGCCACTGCCCGTATATCCGACGTGTATACACAGTTTGCAAAGCCTGCTGCAAGAAGCACGAGACAAGCCTCCTGTGAGCTCTGAGTGGAGATCTCCTCCTTTTGCAGTTCCTGGGCGTGCTGCTGTCCCTGCTGTACATCACGCGCGTGGAGGACATCATCACGGAGCACAAGCTGGGCGAGCGGCTGTTCCTGGACGCGCGGCACAGACCCGCGCCCGAGCTCGGCGGGGCCGGCTGCTGCATGTGCTACCCGGGGTGACTGCGGGCCCCCCGAGAGCAGTGAGAGCCGGGCGAGCCCTCCTGGTCTGGCACGTGCTGCTGTCACGGACCGGCGGCGGTGCCACAGTGCCCTCGGGGTGTCTGCGCCCACAGACGCCCCAGAAGGGCCCCACGCTGCTGCCGCCGCCGTGGGATCGCGGCGCTGCCGCAAGGTGGGTTCGTGGATCATTAAATCTCCTTTTTGAGTGATTGCTGAGTGATACAAAGCCAGAGCAGCTGTTCTGGGGAGATCGGAACGTCGATTTCTGGGAAGCGTCTTCGCGCCTTGGGATGTCGTATTTCAATGTGTGTCGTTCCCAGCCTTATTTTCTTACTCCTTCCAAGAGAGATTTCTTACCGATCTACGTGGTGATTATTAAACATACGTTTAATAAACGTTTTTTTGCTAATCTGGATGACTTTACTGACAATAATGGATGTGATGCTGATCGCTTTCATTGCTCAGTTTTCTGTGCCTTTTAATAATGGGGCAAATGCCAACGTGGAATTAGTCAGGAAATGCTTGATATATTTTTTTAATGCAATTTATTACTGTCTGGCTTTTGTATAAACTTACAAGATGTTTGAGTTTTGGATATATCTTTCCTCTTTAGTAAATTAACTAGGTGATTTATGACTTTCTGTTTTTTTGGAGTTCTGTGTGTCAAGATGTTTCTAAATTTTATTGTCAAAATAAAAGCAGTAAGTTGTTTTTCTTAAAAAAAAAAAAAAGAAAAGAAAACAAAAAACCACAAAGATTTTGTCTGATATGCTTTTCATTTTCTTATGTAAGTTAAGGCTGTCCCTCAAATGCTGAATCCAAAGGTAGAAATAGGTGGAGCTGTGATTCTGGCTTGGGTGCTGCCTGCCTGGGCTTTTGGAGAGGCACTGAACATCTGTGCCTCGCTTGCTTCTCTTAGTGAATTGGGGACAATACTTGGGAGTCACCAAGAGCTCTGGGGTTTTTGTTGGTGTTCCTTTGTCCTGAGCATTTCTCTGCAGTCTCTCCAGCCCCAGCAAGGCTTGCAGGCAAAATGCAAAACCTAATTATCACAATACTTCAAATAAACCAAAGACAGGAAGAGAATAAAGCAGGTTTATATTCTCAATCTAAATCTCTGCTTTTCTGAACAGTCCACTAAGACAAACAGAGCAATATCTGATATTATGCTCCTTGCTAGTTTTTGGTTTTGTTGTTGTTGTTTGTTTTGGTGTGGTGTTTGTTTTTTTGTTTTTTGTTTTTTTTTTTTTAATTTCCTTGTCCTGGACATTTTTTCTGGTTTTTTTTCAAA
The DNA here is from genome assembly GCF_001715985.3 of Manacus vitellinus. Taxonomy (NCBI): domain Eukaryota; kingdom Metazoa; phylum Chordata; class Aves; order Passeriformes; family Pipridae; genus Manacus; species Manacus vitellinus. Next base: position 2,218,359 of record NW_021940593.1, read on the forward strand.
ACTCAGTGTTTTCTGTTTAGCTCTCTGCCTTCACCAAGAATTTCTGAGGAAGCTTTATGCATTTCCAGGAGCCAGAAGGGACTCATCCAGTTCTTTGGTGTTCCTGCTGGTTTCTAGGGAGAGAGACCTCACGGCGTTATTTCCTACACAGCACACTCTAGCGTCGGGTCCTGCACGTGGTTGTTACATATTTCAATTACTCCATATCGTTGTTGCCTAAATCTTCCTGGGGTCTGTCTTGAATAACGTGCTTTGGTAAGTTAGGAAACGAAGTGTGTTTTAAGGGGTAGGTTTGTGTACAAAGAGAGGAAGAGGAAAAGGAGGGGCAGCTTGGGAGGACGGAGCAGACTGCTGGAGAAGGATGGGAAAATTAAAGCTGAAACTGCTTTGTTGTGGAGAGTGAGCTGGGAAGGTGAGAATTCTCCTTTGATGACCGAAGTAATTTTTTTTTCATTACCATTAGTGTCTTGTAAATGTTGTGGTGGCTTGAAATACGAGCTGTCCAGGAAAGCAGGAGGTAATGGAAGCATGGTTAAACTTTGGGTGGTTTAAATGAAACTGGGAGAGTCTTTGGGAATACCAGAGAGCAGTTCTCCTTTAGCAAGGAAATTTGTGGGCTGCACTGAATTTTCAGCCATCCCCAGTTTTCATACACAGTGTTTGCATGGGAATGGTGTCTACCTGACAATCACGAAGTCAACCCGGATGATTTTGTTTAATAAATTGATTCAAAGAAGTTTAGTAAGTTGATTGAAAAGCTTGACCTTTCCCATTCCCTCAGATTTGAGGAAATTAACTCTTGGCTTCACAGGCCCATGGTGACCAGAGGGAAGGATGATGCCTATTGGGAGGTGGCTGGAGGGAGATGCTGCAGTTCTCTGCTCAGCTGCCTTTTCCAGACAGATGACGTGAAAGTTGGCTTTAATGGGTGAGGAATGCTGATCTAATTCAATCCCTGTCCTCCTGGCTGGGCTGCTCCTCATAGATGCATCCTTAACCTGATTTTAAGAAAATGTTCCTTGCCTGCTGTTGAAAAGACTGAGGCAACTCTGCAAAATCCCAGAGCTATGGAATTTTTTTTGTGTGTGTAATTTTAAAGCACCTTGACAACTGTGAGCTTCCCGGGGTTCATCGTCCATGTGCTCCTGCTTTCCATCACCATTCAGCTAGAAACAGAGGTTTGCCTCTATATTTCAAATAACTAGAGGCCATAGAGGCACAGACTTGGGGTGCCTGGCTGGAGCATCGTGCACAGTATGTGCTGTATATGCTGCTGCTGGAACATGATAAAACCCTTTAATTAGCACGGATCCGGAGGAGAAAGGCCGAGCAGCTCTCCCTCTGCTGGTGCGGGTGTGTCATATCGCAAGACACGAGTTAAGTCCCTGCTCGCTGGAATTAAATCTCTGCTCAGTGCATCCATACAGCACAAGGCTTCCTCCATTGGCCCTTTCCCCTGCCCTCCTTCAAGAAACCCCTTTGTGCCGGCACAGCTTCCATGGGAATCCCTCCATAGCCCTGAACCTCTGCAGAGATTATCATCTGTTTGTGAGGGACACTCGGGATACGACTGCTGGTTACAGCTTCACCTGGAAAACCAGCCTGGGAGGTGGGATGAGCTAATTTCCTCTCGATGGGGGAAAAAAAAATCAGTGTTTAAGGTCTAAAAAAACATTTCGCTAAAAGTTGATTTGCAGATTTGTGTTCCTAAAGCCCTTTTGTTCACTAGGACTTCCCAGAGTTCCTGACATTTCTGCACCAGCTGATCATTCAAAGGTTCTTGTATGGGTTCAGGAATTGTTTTTTGATAAGAAATAATGTGGATGTTCCACCACAGGGAGCCGGTGCTCCCACTCATGGGGATCCTGTGGGCTCTGCTGGGCCAGGGAGATCAGCCCGACCCCAAGGACATGAGTGGCACGTGAAGTTGCTTTGGGTTGACATCCTCATTTGATGACTGTGCCTTTTTGGAGAGGGAGGGCAGTGCTACTGTTTATGATGTCAAATTGACTTTCAGTCCATTGTGCTGCTTAAAACTGATGCAGCTCCATCTCTTTTTGCACTTGGGATAGAAGTACTGCTTGGGAAGTTCAGCTCCTGGCCTGATGGGTGTCTCTGCAGCTCTAAGGGATTACATCTGGCCCCACAGCAGCAGGAAGAGCCCTTGGCAAAGGCAGCTGTTAAATCCACTCGAGAAAGTGAGAGCCGTTTCCAGCCTGTTTCCAAGATGCTCTTTGAAGGAGGTACTTTTTTTCCATGGAAAGTTTTGTCCTTGATGAAGAGGTGAAAGCCACCATCCTGGGAAAGAGCTGATCTGCCTGGGATGTGCACACCAGGGCAACGCCACCTCATCCCCCTGGGCATTGGGTACTGGTTTGCTGATCCCAGCCCCATCCCAGTGCTTGGACATTTTCTGTGGGTCAGCCCCACGGCCTCTGGGATGGGAGGTTTTGCCTGGGGAAGCACAAGGAGCTCCTGGCACTGGCTGAGCATGTCTTGCCACAGTGCTCCCAGGGATGCTCAGGGACTCCACAGTGGGATCCGTGCAGGGCTGATCCCTTGGCTGGAGCAAAGCAGGAGCAGCACCATCAGTTCCAGCTTGAGGCTACAGCTTCCTGGGTGAAAATAAGCATAGCAACTCCCTGAGGGATTTGGAGGGTGCTGGGGAAACAGAATAGGGTGTCAGATGAGGAAGGAGTTCTCTGAGGTCCCTGGAGCTACGTGCAGGCACTGGCAGAGCTGCTGAGCTGCTGTGGACTATTGGTTCTTGGAGACATCTGTGTGCAGGACTCGGAAGTTTCTGTGTGTTTTCAAACATAACTGGGTTTTGCTGGCTGGGACAGCTGACTCCTCCCCATCTCTCCCAGGGTGGGTGTTGTGTGCTCTTGGGTGCTGTGCAGCACACTCCTTGGCTGGGATGGGTAAGTACAAATTCAAAGGGCTTCATGCTGGGGCTGGGAAAAGTGGCCATGCCAGAGGAGCAGTGCAAACCATGCCTGAAGCTTGGCTACAGGCTGTGATGAGTCAGGGAACATGGTCCTCTGGAGGGATGGCCAAATCCATGGCAGAAGGGGAGAAGATGCAGGTAAGGAACTTCAGTGTGAGTTCTGAAAGCCTTGATCTTTCCTATCACAAGCCTGCAGGGGGTGACCCTCAACCCCAGACCGCTGCTGCTGGTGCTCATGGTGAGTTTGGCAGCCCTCACATTGGAATCAGGCACGTGCAGGGCTGTGTTGGGATGTGCCTTTGCCTCTCTTGGGTCTTCTCCTTGCCCTTCTCTTGGTGGTGAGGCACTGTGCAGCTGCAAGTCCTCTTGGCTCATCCAAGGAGCCCTCCCAGGGTCCCTCTCCCTGCACATGGGGCTGGGAAGCATGTGGGCACAGCTCTGGGAAGGTCCCTGTCCCAACAAAGGGGACAGATGCTGGTGCTGTGCTTGTGCTTCCCTCAGCTGAGACCATGGCTCAGGTAGAAGTGGTCCCCAGCTTCCCATAATTTGGCGTTTCCTAAAATAGTGTTGGTTCTTCAGAAAAGGGAGGCGAAATATCCAAAGCCCCCAAGACAGCTCCATGTCTGGGCTTCATTCTGTTCCCAGCCAGCTGTTAGGTTATTTCCATATAAGATGTATTTGTGCTGCAGAAAGCATCTGATCCACCTGAGGAAATGAGCTCTGTCAGGAATACTCTCTCTCTCAGCCCAGGATACGTGTGTGTGTCATGGGGTCATTGCACAGCCCCCATCCCAGGAGCAGGGACAAAGGGACCAGGATGGATGGGATGTGCTGTTTGAGCATCCCATGGCAAGCAGCCTCATTGCCCGGCAGTGGAAGGAGAGGCTGTCAGTGCCCACGGGGTGCCTGCAGCACCCCTGTCACGCCTCATCCTACCATCCCGACCCTGGCACCTTGTGAACAGGGCAGGATGTGGCCCACCCCCAGCCTGGTGACAGCAGCGGCGGCACGCCAGCCCCCCACCCCAATTATTGCTGGGTGTCGAAAAAGACATTGAAAAGCAAGGAGAAGAGCTGTGAAGAGGGTCATTTTAGTGGCTCTTTCTCTCTTCTTTCCCCCCCCCTCCCCGAGGAGGAAGTTAGAAAAGCAGAGCCCTCAAAGCCGCATTGAAAGGGTGACAGAGACGGGATAATGCGTAAGACTGAGGGAAGGAATCTCAGAGCACTCGCCACGGTGTTTTAATGATCTGTTAACAATTACCCCTTTCAGGGGAGAACATATGGTAGATGGTTTGCTTTTTTTTTTTTTTAAAAATAAAGGACAAAAAAAAGAAAAAAGAAATTACTTCAGAAACTTAAATGATGGTGGAAAATGGTGGGTATTGTGGTGAAGAGCTGGGGGAGGGAGGTGTAGGGCTCGGAGGGAAGGGATGTCAGATGATGAGAGGATGTCAGATAACGTGTCCCTGAGCACGGGGGCCTTGCTGGAGCCAGAGACCCCCCAGCAATGCCGGTACCCTGGAGCTCCTAAGCATAGCTGGGGCTGGGAGCCTGGAGGAGCCATAACAGGATTGAAGAAGTGTAATAATGAAGGAAGATGATTAGGCTGCTGATAAAACTCAGGAAGCTGCTGGGACCCTTCGTGACATTGGCTGGAGCATCCCCCTCAGCTCGTGCTCAAGACCAGCTTTGTGGGCAGGGATGGTCCTGAGCTCCCCTCCCTGCAGCTGGGGCTGGCAGAGCCATCCAGATGGCTCCAAGGCTCTGGCTACACATGGGCAGTGAGTGCTTGGAGGTTTTCCTGCTGTTAACCGCCTTGGGATTGTTGCCCTTCTCCCACTGAAACCTTTTGGCATGAGTTTAGATTGTGGTTCACCAAAATCACATGTACAGGTTGATGGTAGCTTGTCTTGCAGAGCTGGGCTGCAGCTAAAATTCTGGGTCACAACTGCAGTGCTTTGTGTGAAAATGCATCAATATCTTTTTTTTTAATTTTTTTTTTGCAAATACATAATTTCTTATTGAGATACAGAAGTCAGGCTGGCTGCTCACCTTTGCAGGGGTCCTGGCATGAGCTGGCAGGAGGGGCTGTGCTGTTTGTGGGCTTCCCAGGTTCATTATACACCTGGACTCAAGGAAGAAAATGGTCCTGTATGGATATAAACTTGTCTTCTCCTCACCACTGCAGCAGTGCAGGGCAGGAGAAAGCTCCAATTCAAAGGTGAGGAATTTGGCAGATTAAGCCACGTGCTAGATGAAGAGCTGGGAGAGGGTTTGTGCAGATAGGCAGGGATAGCTGGGGAAATCTGGGATGAGGAACCAAGGCTGCCTAGAAGGGACACCAGTGCAAGGTGTGCCAGGAGAGGGGCACAAAAATGTGGGTAGGGGAGCGAGGGCATGGCAAGACTGGGACAGAGGAAGGGATGATGCTTCCTGAGGCTGAAAGAAGGGAGGAGATGGGAAGAGACCAGGCTGGCACAGGACTGGTCAGGGAGGGGATGGAGTGTTGCTGGGATTGGTGTGGGGGCTGCAACCACATTGAACCCTGTGGGATGGTCAGCACAGCACTGTAGGTGCCAGGTGTGAATGGCACAGCTGAGAATGGCGACAGGAGGATCATGGACTGGTTACTGGCAAGTACATGGGGCCAGTGGGCAAAATACCCACCCCACAGCTTTGAGTCACATCCCTCCTGGCAGCAGCGGTTTGGCTTGAGCCGTGACCCCTGCACCACGCTGGGCACATCTCCCAGTGGTGGCAGCGACCTGGCACCAACTTCAGCTGGCAAAGAAAGGGTCTAAGCCCCCCCATCTTGCTCTGTCTCATGTTGAAGGCTTCAGTGAAGCTCTGGAGAGGGGTTAGTTTTGTGTGAATCCATCAGGGCACCTCTACCCTTTTTTCCAGATCAGATGGGGGGATTTCCTTCCAAACTCCTGGCTTTTAGCAACTTTTTTTGCTTCTCAAAAGCCAGCTCTCTGGTGCATTCTGCTGTGTTCGAAGTCTGACTGGTGGAGCCTCTAAATCAGAGAGAAAAGCATTTCTGGAGGTCAGGAAGCACCATCTGTCTGTTTGATGAGCAGCTGGGGATTGACGAGTTTCAGAGAGAGCCAATACGACCAGTGCTTATAACCTCATCTTGCATCAAAATGCCACAAGTTAGATTTTTATCCTTATGGGAATGAAGCACTGATCAGGAAGGTGGCAGCCTGAGCTCAGCATATCCATGGTCTGTAACTATTCATTGGTGGCTGAAGGAGAGCTGGTGCAAATGAATGATGAAGCCTCGAGTCTGTGTTGTCCAAGTGGTAGCTGAAGACAACCACTGCCAGCTGATGAAGTCTGAGTGCTGGGGAAATCCTGTCATGAAAACTACCTCCTGTTCAACTGTAGCTGTGGAGACAGTAAGTGTCTGATTACAATTCTTCTTTGAGATTTCCATGCAGGCAGATACACAGCTACGGGCTTGCTTTGGGCCTCTGGAGCTGCTGATGGGCCTCTGGGCTTGAATGCATGTGTTTCATTCAGCCATCAGAGGAATGTAGTGGTGGTGGTGGATTCAGCCAGATCTCACCAGAAACTTGGTGTAAAGATTAAAGCACTTGGAAAACCCAAGTGAGGGAGATGTGTAACCCATCCTATCTGCCCAGGCTGTCATCAGGGCAGAAGAGAAACCTTTTTTCTGGCAGGAGAGACATGCTGGGGCAAGGAACTATTGCCATAAATGGGGAGGAGAGCAAGCCTGGCAGAGCTGGGAATGATGGGAAGAGACTGGCTCCCAGAGAAGAGAGGACTGTCTTTCTCTGCCTGGGCAGGTGCTTGGAGAGTTGAGTAAATACTTTAATGTACAGGTTTCACAGCACCCACCTGTTGGCATCTCAGCCCAGTATCCAACTGACCCTTTTCTACTTGGCATTTGTTCCCTGCCTTTCCTCTCCATGGTATTTCTGTTCTTTTCCTCTCTCCTATCTGGTGGTAACCCAGGTTTTTGCATTGCTAAATATTGTTGATTCTGACCCAAAATGTCTCAGTGTCAGAACAGCTGCTCTTGCAGCCTTATGAGGCCATTTCCTGTCAGGCTGTTTTAAGGACACATAAGCATGGAGAGAGGTTTATTGTAGAGTGGGATTGCACACTGAAAACTCTTGGGCTTTCTATCAGGGCTTCTCCTCCTCTGGTGCAGTGACAGCATCCCTGACCCCAGGCTTTATTTCTCCTTGCACAGAATCATAGAATGGTTTGGACTGGATTGAAATGCTAAAGATCATCTAGTTCCAACCTCCCCTGCCATGGACAGAGATGCCACTCGCTCAACCAGGTTGCTCACAGCCCCATCCAACCTTTGAACACTTCCAGGGATGGGGCAGCCACAGCTTCTCTGAGCAACCTGTGCCAGGGCCTCCCCACCCTCACAGGGAAGAATTCCTTCCCAATATCCCGTCTAACCCTGCCCTCTGCCATGTGAACCCATTCCCTCTTGTCGTGTCATTCCACACCCTTCTCACAAGTCCCTCTCCAGCTCTCTTGGAGCCCCTTAAGGCACTGGAAGGTTCCCCAGAGCCTCCTCTTCTCCAGGTTGAACAACCCCAGCTCTCTCAGCCTGTCTCCACAGCAGAGGTACTCCAGCCTTTGGAGCATCATCGTGGCCCCAAGGAACATTTTGATGCACGATGAGGTTACAGGTGCTGAGGACTTGTCCCACTGGCTCGATCTGCAACTTCTCACCCCTCAGCTGCCCATCGAAGGGACAGACGGTGCTCAGTTGTGCACAGCTCAGCGCTCACCACGTAAGGGACGACTTCCCGAGGAGGCTCTCTGCGCCTCTGCGGGCTCTCCTGGCCCCCGCCCGTGGCCGCCTCTCTCCCCGGGGCCGCGCCCGGTCGTGCGCACCGTCAGGCGGCTCCTGGGGACGCGCACCGGCCGCCGCTTGCCAGGGCTCCCCTTCCCTCTCCTGCTTGGTTTGGTGCTTTATGTATTTTTGCGCCCCTTCTCCTCTCGCTCTTATAGGAAGAGGCGGGGGCGGGGGGGGTGGAGAAGGGAGAAATATTGTTTGAATTCACAAAGGGGGGCATCTGGTGCACCTTGCGCCTGGCATCTGTGCTCCTTGTGTCCCGAGCAGCGCGCTCGCACCGGGGCGAGGGGCAGGAGGGGCCGGCGTG
>NW_021940593.1:2231615-2377486 GCF_001715985.3 Manacus vitellinus
TGGGGTGCTGCGCATTCGGGTGGGCTCTGGGGGCCATCGCCCAGTCCTGCGGCAAAGGGCATGGCCCTAGTGCTAACAGGACACTCTGCAGCTCAGAAAACACATGGAGCTTGGTGCATTTTGGAGAAGCAGCGACCTGTACTTGTGCACTTGATCCAGCCTCGGTCAACAAACTGTCCCACGGGGAGGAGCTGCAGGTGCCTCACGCACCCGGGAGAAGGGAGCAAGGGCAGCCAGCGCTGACAAGCAAGGTGAGCAGATCTCACTTTTTACTTCAGCTTTTTGGAGATCTGCTCTTTCTGCTGCCTCCTGGGACCCGTCTGTCCATGCAGAGCCCCCTCGCTTTGCCTATTCACTGCTTTGAGAAGCTGTGCCCACTTTGCTGGAGAAACATAGGCCATGGGGCAAGGTTGAGGACTAAGAAAAGGCTGTGTATGCCTATCTCTGTGTGTACTGTTATAGTCCTGAACGTGATCTATCTGTGTCGTAGATCAGATAGGCAGAATGAAAGACCTAATAGTATTCCTCCCCCTTCCCCCATTTCTGGCTGAATTGTGTATTGTTTTCGTACTCTAACAGTCTGCAAAGTGCCCCAAGGTCTCTGTGTGTGGCCACAGGCAAAACACCGTCATTATTTGGGTGATAAAATCATTTAATGTTTTCCCTGCTAGTCCAGTTCCCCTCTGATATCTCCCTGCAGGAGGTATCATATTGCCCTCTCTATCTGCATATGCCGTGGGACCAAAGCGGATCACAACACACTCACCTGCAAAAGTAGCATTTTTGCAAAAAATTGCAAAAGATAGCTCAGGGTCAGTATGGGCAAGAAAAGGAGTAAGAAGAGCACGAGGGCTCAGTGAAGAGCAGGTATTACAGAACTCCACAAAGATGTCTATACAGCTGATTTTCAGAAAGTGGTCACTTTAGTGGGGTTTACTGCATTGCTGATTCTTTTCTCTGGAGACTTAGGATGCTTCTGGTCTTCCAGCCGTAGGGCTGTGTGTTGGGGGTGGATGTGGGGGGGGGGCAGGCAGATTTACTACCTCTAGAGAACTAGTGACTTCTTTAGGGGCTTGAATGCACTTTTTTTTTCTTTGCCTCCACATTATTAGGTTAATCATTGCTTGAACTGGTTGCTATGGTTTTGGCAAACCCATGGAAACTTGATAATGAAGACTGAAAGACTCCTTTTCCATTTATCTTTTCTCTATGTTTAGTGCATGATGGTCTCATTTCTCTTGACGGGGCTGTCCCAGCGCCAGTGCCTGGCTTTTATAACCACGGCTGCTGTAATGGCCTCTGGACTTTTTGATGTGGAAGAAACAGGTGGCTGCTGGACCTCGACCGTTTCAGAGACACAGGCTTGTGCCCTCACATACTTGCAGGCAACAGGTTGAAAACCAACTTAGCCCGGGTCCTGGCAGGTTTGGTTGCTGAAATCTCACACCAGGTGAACTCAACTCTTATTTTTGCAGCCATGGGAAACCCTTTTTACTACAAGGTGATGTCTTCATGCCTCCAATATTCAGCTTTAGGTCTCTGTTTAGAGAAAAAGATCGTCTAAACATCGGTTTGACTTGATGATCTTAAAGGTCTTTTCCAACCTTAACAATTCTACAATTCTATGATTTTTTTTCAGTATGTAATAGAATCATTTATTACAGAAATAAGGAGACTTTATATACCTGTCTCCCTCTGGACCTTCTCTCTCCTCCATGGCTGCACTTTACTGCTGAACTCCATCTGTAGGGATATTCAGCAAACTCTGGCCACGGAGTCTCCTGCAGCTTCCTCACCAATGCTCTGTTCTGCTCAAGGTTAAAATGGGGGATCGAGGACAAAAACCAGTTGAAAATAGACGCTGTAAATTATTTGAGTGGCTCAGAGAGGCCAGGCTCATTGTCAGGGCCAGGAAAGGGGAAACACCCAGGTCCTTTCCTCAGAGACAGACTCATCCCCCTCCTCCTTGCTCCTGGCTGGCTCCCTTGTGTCTAAAGGCTGGCAAGAAAATGAGGGTGATTCCCATAATCCCAGGGCAATTCCTTTGACCTCAGGCCTCCACTCTGTGCTCTAAATACGGCTTTAAGTGAGTTGCTTTCTGCCCTCTCACATTGTCTGCCTCTGACACTGCAGTCAGGTTTCCCGGAGGAGGAGGCTGCAAACCACTGCCTGTCCCCTCCATGCCACTGGGAACCAGAGGGGGCTCCTCCAAGCAGAGCAGACCCTCTTGCCTCTTCCAAAGGGCATCGGGGCACCCCAGTGTCCCCCAGCAGTGCTCCTGTGCTGGGCCATGGCAGGATGCCTGGCTGTGGCTGCACTGGCCGCATGTTTCTGTGTAGCCGTGCTTGCCGGCAGAGAAAAGGCGAAGAATTGGGATTCTTTCACATGATCAGCCTTCAAAAGTCTGCCTTTCCCCCCCTCCTCCCAGCTATAATGACAATCCAAAGAGTTCCTGATAGGGTTTTAAAAGATGCTTATTCATTCACCGTCCACCAAGCATGAAAATCCAGCTCATTTGTTCATTTGTTGCCATTCTTCGCCCAAACGACCCCACAGGGGCTGAAGCCTGTTGCCGAAAACTTGTCACTCACACTTTTAACTTCTTTTTGTTGTACTTCTCTTTATTTCATTCTTCTGGGTCCCTACCTCCGCCACCACCCCACCCTCTCCTCCGGTCACAAAGGCAAGTCTGGGAAGCTCTTTAAAGCTGCAGTGCCCTCTTTTAAAAATCAATACAAAAAAAAAAAAGCAATGGCTGAAAGGAGATCCCAAGTTTGTGTAAGGAAGGGGGAAACTCCATCGCATCTGCACTGCCTAGAAGGGGAGGGCAGGAGGGGGTATGGCACCGTGTCCCAGCACCCCCAAGCCACCTTCAAGCCTTGCCCGCGGTTCATGTGGTGCCCTCACCAAAAGAGCTGGGCCTTTCTCTGTCAGAGAAAACATAACCTGAGGGTTTAAGGGGCTTTTAAGGAGAGGGCAAAAGCATCAACCAAGCAGAGAGCTCCCTGAGGAGCAGCCACTGGCATGTCCCACAGCGTCCTCTCCTCTGCTCAGAGGCTTTTCAGCACAGGGCTGATGGGACAGCACTGCTTTCTAACGAGACCAACCCACTGCACATTGCCCTTTTGGAGCTGTGGACTTCACAGTGCAGAGGAAAAGTGCAGAAATCAATGTGTATTTCTATTTGGAACAGGGCTAGACTGTGCTAACTAACCTCTGAGCAGGTCCTATCTGCTTGTGAATCCAAGTCCTTGGCTGGCAAGTTAGACTCTTTCCAGCTTTGACTATTTAGTGATGCTCTTCCTTCCCAGAGGAGGAGGAGGTGCATGATAACACCCCCAGCATCTTTCTTCATTCCTGGACACACAGTGTGCTTGGGTGGGTTTTATGGCAAAAGCTCAGTGTTTCCTTTGCTTGGATTGCCCTGCCTCCCTGGTTGTTCTCTCACCTGCAGGGCTGTGAACTTTTCTGCTGGGAGCTTTCTGGCCCCTCTAAGCTCCATGCACCTCCAGAATGGAGTTTGCTGGGGCACAGGCAAGAGCAGGGTGCTGGGGGTGAGGCATTTGGAACCACCTCAGTGACCCCTTCATCGTGGGGCTCCTGCTGGGTCAAAACACGGGGCTTCCCTCCCTGAGGGGCACACAGAGGTTTTGTGCTTAATGGCCCCCACAGATGTTTCTGACCGCATTTAACCCTTGCAGCCAGGAGTTGTGCAGCTGCAGCCATGAAGAATCGCTGCCTTTTGTTTTCATTTAAACCAGAGCTATGACGCTTTGCTTCATTTTCCTGGGGCCTCAGATGTGATCTTGCCTGGACTTTGTGCAGCTCTGTCTGGAGCTGGCCCTGGCAAGGGGAATCACATCTCTGTCTTCAGCCTAAAAGCTGTGAGCAGAATGTGGGTTGCTCGCCCAGGGTCAGCTCATTATTTCAGAGAGAAACTGTAGGGAAATTATTTCCTCCTCCCTTCCCACCCTGTGTTTGCGAGTGGAGCTCACTTTCTCTCTTCCTCAAGGCACTGCATCCCCAGTCTTCAGTATTCAAATTTCAGCGGAAAAAGTTGCCATGAGTATGCCCAGCTATAAAGGCACCTGTCCTGCCCACAGCCCCCTTGCCAGGGCAGGGGCGATGGCAGGAGCTGAAGGGAAACAGAAAAGCGCTCTCTCTGTCACCTCCCAGGTACCAATCCATCATCCCCACACGCTGGGCACCAGGGCCCAAGCCCTCCCGCTCCCTCCCTGGGCAGGCTGTTTCAGGCACTGAGACCTCATGCCTGCAGGACAGGGGGAAGATTAATGGGGCAGGTGCTGGTGCCCAGAGCTGGCTCCTGCCCTGATAAGGTGGGAGCTGAGATAGCGCTGGGTCAATACTCAACGGTGGCCACCTGGAGCTGTGGCTGGAGCACCTGAGGGGCTCCAGGGAGGAGAGGGCACAGGGGGTCCGTCCCTCCACGCAGCCCAGCTGTGTCCTGTGGGAGATGCAGCTGCTGTACTCCACCGCAGCTCCCTGTGCTGTGCTGGTGGAGAGCCCCTGCTCCCGGCCGGACCCCCGGCCTCCCCCAGCCATCTGTTCCCCCTGCCCACTCCCACCCATTGGCTTTCTTCACACAGCCCAGCTCCTGGGGCAAAGCCAAGGTTCCAGCCTCCCCCACCGTTAATAATTCCCGAGGGAGTGCGACGTTCCCATTTATCACCCTTCCTTTAAACCCCAGCTGTTATTTATGTGCCTGCCCCCCTTGCCTTTCCCAGTGCGCTGCTATGCCCTTGCCACAGCCCGTGATGCCCCAACATCCCTGCATTTTGGCAGGAGGGGGGTTTGCATGTGTGTGAGTGCCACCATAATTCCCCCTACCCCCACTTTAGGCACCAGAGCTTGGAGATAAATGGTACTTCTGGCTGCACACATTAAAACCGTGAAAAGGCACCTGTTGCTGGAAAAACTGCAATCCAGAGTTATCCAAAACCTTTTATGGTTTGAAAAAGCTGCTCTGGTAATGAACTCTGATGTGGTTCATTCCTTACCTGCTCCTGGAACTTGGTTTTCTTGAACATTTGGTGTTGGGTGGGTGCCACGGGAGGAGTCTGCCAAATTTTATTACTATTTCCTTTGAGGGGCAGCGTGCTCCTGGCTGCAGGTTACTTACCCCTGCTCTCAGACTCTGTATGTGGGAAATGCCCCTGCCCTGCCCTGCTCAGCTCACATTGGGGCACTTCAGCTTTATTTCAGTGACCTGGGAGACTTATGGATGGGACCAAGGGGGTGCAAATAGCAACTCTATAACTACATTTTTTGGGTGCACTCGGCATCCTGCAGTATGGCCTCTGCAATACCAGAAGAGGAATCTTTTGGACGGTTTTCTTGTTTTCCCATGGTCTGTCCCTGCTCTCCTGTGGGATGCTGTGCTGTCCTGGCTGCCCCGCGCCGGGCTGCGCGGCCGATTAGGGACCCCCTTTGTTACCTAATTGGATTTTTCTCCCCTTGTTAGCCTGCAATGAAAATGTCACGGGTTGCAGGGAGGTGCCCATTCATCTCCAATTAAACTCGGTCGCCTCTCGGCCGAGCCGCGCCGCTATTCACCCCACAGCAGGCAGCTGCCGCTCACTGGGGGATGCAATGGGGGGTCCTGCGCCCGCAGCCGCCCCGTGCTGCCGGGGGAAGGGAAAGATGCCCGTACTTGGCCAGACACGTGAAAGTCTGGGGTCTGGGCAGCCCCGGGTCCTCTCCCCAGATGGTCCCCGTGGCTCGCTGGGGGATTTGCGGGCCGTGCATGGCGGCGCGTTACCAGGAGGTGGTGCTGGGATCCTGCGCCCTTGGCCTTGGCCGGACACGGGCCAGAACGCCGGGCTTTGGGCGTGCTGCCTTTTCCAGGGAGCCATCGGCTGTAGGGGGCTGCAAGGGGAGAGGGGAGGCGATGCTGGGTCACAGGTGGAGAGAAGGGAGCCCTCCACAACGTTCCGCTGGAATAGCATGGTTCAGACCGGGAAGGACCCTTCCCCGGGAGCAACATGCCAGAGAAGGACATACCACAATTTCTGTCTAGACAGCGGTATTCTGGGGAGGTTTTCGGTCCCGTGCTGCTCTGAGATTGCCTAAGCTTGCTCATGACCCCCTAAACCCCATTGGGGTCCGGGGGAGGGACCGCAGGCAAACGATGCTGCAGCCAGCAAGCGTTAGAAACGGTTTCTTAGCTGAGCACTGAGAAGTTTTTTGCACTCCGGGCTCTGGCAGGGTGTTTCATAAATGGCAATTAAAGAGCTGTCAGCCCCTAAATGCAGCCGCAGAGGGATATCCCGTCTGGAAAAGCGGATCTCGGGTCACGTTTTCTTGGCCACAAGGTGCCGGGAGCGAGAAAGAGCCGTAGAGGTGATGGGAAACGGGCTCTGCCGTGGGGTGGGCTCAAGCCGAGCCCTCGGGGCCGGCCAGGAGTGAGCTCAGCTACATAGGTGCTACATAGTTGACTCCTGTATGTGATGTTACCTAAGAAAGAGCAGGGGTTTTTTTGAATGCACCATATGACTGGAGAAGGTGAAATTATTTGCAGCAAACAATGGTGTTGATAACTTTTTTCCGTTCCTCGCTTTCCTGTGAGTAAACATCTATTCTTACTTTTATAAAAGCCTCCAGCAGCCAGGATTGTTTCTGCCCTGACTGGATGCCTCCCAGCCGGGGAAAGAGCTTTCCTGTTGCCTGCCCAAATTCCTCCTCAGTGATCTGCTAAAGCCCAGGGCGCCTTTGCCTTTCCCTGAACTACACTTGCACCCGAAAACCTCCCTGACCTAAACTTAGCAAAAAGCAGATGAAAGAGCTCTGGGGCTCCCCAGGGAGAATTAATGATCTGCAAACAGATGGATACTCACAAAATGGTTTTTTTCCCTTGCTCTCCTCCCCTGTCTGCTGCTGACATATATATTTGGAGAGATGCTTGGAAAAATGTGCCCCTGGGTGTAGGATCCCCAAGAGAGCTTTGGGAGTTTGCAGGGGTTCATTAGCTCTGCAAGCAGGCGATGGACGGGGGGGAGGAGGAGAAGGGGTCCATGGGAGCATTGGGAAGGGAAGACTACTCAAATTTGAGTAAGGAAAGCCTTACTCAAATGGCTTTTGCCAGTGCTGCCTTGGAACTGGGATCCTCAAAATCCACCCTGTGGGAAAGAAAAGCCAAGCAATGCAGGTGAGCTCCCTGCTGCCTTGGCTCACCGCATGATTCTGTCACTGGCCGAGCTGCGAAACCAGGCCTCCTGCTCTGAGATATTTTTATTGCCTGGGAACCAGGGTGAGGAAAGGTGTGGCTTGTTTTTATTTCCCCCCCCTTCCCTATCTTTATTTGGCCAAATCCAGGAAAATGCAGGGGATGTCTTACATTTCAGAACAGCACAACGGGCTCTGCTCTGCAGACGGCTCTCTACCATTCACAGGGCCACGGAGATGCTGCTAATCCTCACCTTTCCCTCAAATTGTCATTTTTCACACCCCTTGTGTGAGAAATGCATGCATCAGGTTCCCTGGACCAGAAGGTGGGGGAACCCTGGGGAGCCCTGGCGGAGGCTGCACTTCCCAACTCCCGCAGGAAGGAGCCGCCCAAACGCAGGCTGGTGCGTCACGGCCAGCGGTTTCTTGGCACACGCTGGGGAACCCCGAATCTGCTACAGGACAATACATCAAGAGGGTGAAGGGAAACAATAATATCTCAGGAAGCAGCCCAGGATACTGCAGGGAAGAAGCCTGATTTAGACCATTTCCTGGCCTGAAGGTCCATGCCATGGCATGGCTATCGCTGTCCTGTCAGGACCCATCACTGGAGGGACTGAATGAGACAGTTTGCAGCTCCCTTCATGCTCCCTTAAGCTACTTATTTAGCTTTACTTTAAGCCAGTTATTTATTACTTCAGCAAGTTGCTCAGTTTTTGCATTTGCACTATTCCCAAGCAGGCAGCCTGGGTGTGTGGGGAAACCTGGGAGAGGTGTCTGAGGGGGGAAGAATACACATTGCTTCTAGCACAGGCAAAATATGCCTCCCATGGCCTGAGCTTGTCCTGTGACGTTTTCCACCTCTCTTTCCACCCGTCCTGGCTTTGACGTGGGTTTTGCCATGGGAGGGCAGCGTGTTTGTCCCCTCTGCTGCCAGCTCTGCTCGCTGCTCTTTGCCAGCTCCTCTCTTGCTGTTGCACCCAAACCACTGGCTCAGGTAGGGCCACGGCAGTGACCCGGCCTTGCTGCAGAGGGAGGGATTTGCAGAAAGCAAATTAAAAATCCGAGCAGCTGGGAGGGGAAGGGGTTGCTGTACTTTTCACCTTGGAGAGGTCAGCCCTGTAAAACACAGACGAGGGAACCCTGTGGCTTCTTGATTACTCTTGGTGTAACCCCTCCCAGGATAATCTCACCAGTGGAAACAGAGTTTGGCTAGGCTGGAGGTGGGGTTGGGAAGCAGTGTTTTTGCCATAGGGCATTTTGGAGTAAAGCCTTGCTTTCACCCTCAGAGCCCCGTGCTCCTCCAGGACACCTATAGGACACCTTGGAGGGGCATCAACCAGGCAGGGACTGTCTCAGTATTTTCATATTTCTAGAAGCCAGATTGTTTTCCCAATTCTTTTTATGTCTTTATACACACATAAAAAGATTTTTTAAAAATTTAGGCTAAAAAAAGTCTTGGCCATGGGGCTCAGCTCTCTCTGGGGCCAAACCACATGGCCTCCGTCAGAACAACCTGAGATGGGTTCCTACCATGGCAGAGCTCCCAGGCCAGCTGAGCAGGGTTAAAGCCTTCCTGGTTTGGAAAAAAAGAAATCAGTAAGATGGATGTATTTCAGCCATTTATGCACAGTAATGCGCTTTTGCTCTAGTATTTGTATTAAAATAGAAGTTAAGAAGCCCTTTCTCAACACTTATTATTCTTTATATGGCTTTCGTGGTTTTATTAACTCCAGTCAGCATTCATAAGTAGTTTTTTCCTTATTTTTCAGCAGAAAAATTTTTTCACCTGGACTAAATGGCTCTGCTCCTTGCTCTGTGGGAGCCTGGGGACTTGTAAAGGCTCTGACGAACCAGCGAGCTGGGTTTTGGGGGCAAGAAGCCAAGGGCTCCCTGCTGCATTTCTGCCTTGGGTCTGTGCAGAGGGGCTTCTCTGTGTCCCCAAAAGGCTGAGAAATGCTTATTGGCCAGACAGAGCTTTTCCTGCCACAGTGAGATGGCATGGAAGCTCCTTTGCTGTGGCAGGGATGCACCCAGAGAGGCCTTGTGCATTCCAGTAATTCCCCCCAATTACTTTAATTTCCATCCCCTCCCCTTTTCCGTAACTCTGCTCTGCTGCGTGCGATGATGAAAGGTATTTTAATTCCCAAAGAAAAAACAGACCATGGAAATCAAAGTCTCTTTTTAGAGCTTCTCGGAATCAGAGAGGCTGGGGGCTAATAAAATCCCGAGTTACGAAGTGCGGCGGGGGCTGAAACCCTCCCGCTTGTCCCACAGCGAGGGAGGAACAGGGTCCCATTCATGGAGGAGCCATCTCCTTTGGGAAAGCCGAGAGGGGAGCCTGGTGATGTACATGGCATGGTGGGAAGGCAAGGAACAGGCTGGGCTTTGTCGGAGTTGCGGCAGCCCGGGCTGGGCGGAGAGGTGGCTTTGGTGACGCCGGGATGTGCCGGGCCTGGCTGGGACCGACGGCCCCGCAGAGGTGCCGGGGCTTCCTGCGGCAGGAAGTGCAGCCAGAGCAGCTGCTTTCCCTGCGCTTCAGGACTCAGTACCTGAGTTAAGCTTTATTGGCCTGGCAGGGCAAATAAAGAGGCTTTTTGCCCTGAGTCCCTACCCTGGAGTTACTGCTACAGCTCAGCCTGCCAGCGAATCCTCGGATGAGTTTGGCCAAGGCTTTGGGGATGGGCAAAGTCTGTGGGCACTAATCCTGCACTGGATCCAACTGCCCAGAGGGGCTGGGTGCAGGATTAACCAAGGCACAGTGAAACACAATGCAAGGGGTATGTGCAGCACAGCGAAGGCAACTCTCTGAGGCCCCCAGGGATGAGCCCCAGCAGGGACAAGACCCCTGGGATAGTAATTAGTTGTGTCAGGTCTTGAGGGCACTAATTGGCATTAATGACCTTGGCAGCCTCACCTGGAGCCTGTCCACACCCATGGGCTGGCTCTATTTAAGCCCAGCCTGGGAGTGTTATTCCTTCCCGCAGCTTGGTGTGGAAGGGTGCAAGTTTGGGGAGAGTGTTGAGCTCCTGCTCCATAGAGATGGGTCACCTGCTATGCTGAAGGGCTGTTTCACAACTTCCTCTGCCTCCTACATCCCAGCTGTTTTGGAGATTAAAGCCCCTTCCTGAGTTGTTGGCATCCACCTGATGGAGAAGCAGCTTTTTGGTAGGAAGAGGCTGGGTGGGGAAAAGTCATCATGGTGTGGGACGGAGAGGGTTTCATCCAGCAAATGTGTTTTTGGGAATGGTGAGCTGTGCCCGATGTGAGGCCAGCGGTGTGGGGGTGTGAGCAGGTGGGACTGGCTGGATCTTTCTTTTCCAACTCCCAGCTGTGCCTGTGCACACAAACCTCTGTGGTGAGGACACAAGGTCCAGGCTTGAAGCAGAGTGGCCTCACCTCTGCTGGCCCTGCTCTGCGAGGACATAGGGCAGGGAGGATGGGAAATAGCTCTTTTATCCATTCCCTGCCATCTGCATAAATACCCAGGAGTGGTTTCCAAGTTATCCTTCCCTTTCCAGTGTGCTCCTCTGGGTCTTGCCTCGTGGGTGAGGAGCTGTGCTTTGGAGGCAGGACGTAGAGGTAAACTAAGGTAACATTGTGTAAGCTGGGTCAGTGTGATGATTCTGAAGTTGCTAAATTACTGCAGGTTATGATATCTCACTTAATGCAGGAGATTTACAGCACATCAGTTCATGTAACTGTCTTTCCAGAGCCTTCTCCATCTACCTCTCCTTCCCAAGCAAATCCATTCCCATATATGCACTGCCACACCCCAGGCAGTGCATATATGGGAATGGATTTGCTTGGAAAAAATGTTCTGTGCACTTGAGAGCCCCAGGGGGTATTTATTTTACTTTAGTTTTTAATTTTAGGACATGATATTTTTCTATATTCTGTCTTTGTTTTTTTGGGGTTTTTTTGGGTTTTTTTTTCCAAATTTGGCATCGGCCAAGGAACATTGCCTGGCCACGCTTTGCAAGTCTGAGTGTGTCTCTCCTGGCACGGGGCTGCTTGCTACAGCAATGCTGGACAAATCTGTCGAGCAGAAGGTGGTAGAGGAGGAATTAACTTTTAAAACACACACGCAGCATGCATGCAAAATATTCCTCCCTAATGCAGCACCTGGGATTTGGGCAAATGACAATAACAGTGGTGGGGCTGTGTGGGATGCACGGCCGGCCTGGCCTGAGGGCAGCAATGGTCCAGCCAACACAGGCAGGGCTGAGGAGCTGCTGGCAGCCATGGAGGAAATGCTGAGAGTTTTTAAACATTGTTATTTTTGCCAATGAGTCTGTTTTCCTAATGGTTCTCTCTGCCTGGTTACCCCACGTTTGATATGTTCCCCTATGGTTGTGCTGGATGTAAGGATTTCATGAGCAAAATGTTAGATTTATGGACTATTTTTTTAAATTATTGTCCCTCTATGTATTGCATTTAAAAATATACCTTTGGTAGCAAGTGGGAAACCTTTCCTGGCCCAGCAGGGGCTGCTCTGTGATGTGCCCACCACCAGCAAAGCCCATCTGGCAGAGAGGGTTGGGGGCAAATTTACCTGTCAACACAAAACTGTACAAACCTCTACCTTGCAGGTGGGCTCAGCCCCTGCCAGACCAGCAGCACCCATTGGGAACTGTAACTTGAGTGGCATTGGGGTCTGGTGACAAGGACGGGAATCCAGGAGCTGCTCTCGCGAGGGGCAGGTGCAGAGAAGAAGCACCATATGTTAAACAGCCCAGAGGAAGCTTTCAAGCCTCCGTTGTAAAAATCCCCCATCTTTCTCCCTGTATTTAATGCATCTTTGTATGGACACTAATTCCTCAAGTATCCACGCCAGGGTTGACTTTTAGTATGTTTGTCCAGGCAGGCTGCCAGCGAGCGGTTCCTACAAGGCTCCCGAGCTCTGACATTTGTTAACGCAGCAGTAAATCACAGCCGCTCTTTGGGCAAGGTTTTTCCTGACAAAACGGCGGAGACGGGAGAAAGAGAGAAGAGAGCACAACAAAATGCAAAGGGCTTATTTATGCCGGAGAAGAGTAACTGTCCTGAACGAAGCAGATGGGAGACAATGAGGGAGAAGTACATCTCTGTTCCCTCCACTCCCCCCTCCTCCCCTATTCATTAGTGGGCTATAACTGAAAGGGGGAAAAGTCTGAGGTACTTTTGGCTGAGGAAGGTGATGAGGGAAGCCAAGCTGGTCAGGTCAGTCATGGAGAAACTTGCTGAGATGTAAAAGTCTTGGGGGGAAGCATCAGGCTGAGTTGGAGCTTAGGTAATGGTGAGATTATAACCCTCAAATCCCCTGTCCCAAGACACTTCGGTCACTCTTGTCCTTTCCCCACTGTATTTTGGGGGAGGATGTGTGACATGGCCCCCTTGGCAGCTGGCTGTGGTTCTGGGTGGAAAGATGGTTTGGGGAGGAAATAACTCAGTGTTATTGTGTGGTGAGATCTCACCTCAAAGCCGCTTCTGTGGCAGCGTCTCCATCCTAATGTGGGCTGCATCCCAATCCCGGTGCTTCAGCCCTTCCCCTCACACCTACCCCCAGCCCTGCTGCAGCATGAGTATTTATTTATCCCTGCCAGCTTTCTGTCTTCCCTCTTTTCCCCATCTTATTTATGGCTGTTGCCTTTCAGCTCCCGGCCACTGCAGCCTGAACTTGGCCATTATGTGTGGCTCGTTGCAGAGGCCATCAATCTGCGGGGCCAACACGCAGCCTGATGGACTTCCCTCATCATCATCAATTTTCCCCGTTGTGCTGGTGCATCCCTTTGGATCTGGGGCAGCTGTACATGTGCTCCGGGAGGCCTCTGCACTCCCACCCCTGGACACCCGCTTCCTCCTCACAGAAGCCTTTTGTGCTGGGATGCTCACAGGCATCCGGTGGGCCTGCTCAGTCCAGATGTCCAAGCAGGGGTTGGGGTAGCTTCAAGGAGGTGACAGGATTGCATTGCACAGAAAAAAGTACATTATTTTGCTCTAAATAAGCACTGTGGAGTCCTGCTTAGCCAGCCTGACATTTAAACTCTTAAATTCCCTATACTAATTGTGCAGGAAAGTTGTTCATATTCTGTATCTTGGGTGCAGGCAGAGGTGGGTTTTGCTGCCTTTGCAGATGATGTCCTCAAAGGGGCTGCGGAGCTGAAGCTGTTGCCTTTCTTGCCCCTGGCAAGACTCCCAGGGTGTTTTGCCCATCACTCTGAGTGTGGGTGCTCTTGAAGTGTCACACCCTGACATGTGTGAGGAGCTGGGGTGGGAGGTGGCAGTGCTTCAACAGCAAATGGCAAAACTCCCCCTGGTTTCAGCATGATGTCAGGGAGAGTTGTGTGGGTACCACCAGCTGCAGGGATGTGTTTTGGGGGGAAGGTGAGAGACACTGCTGAGCTCTCCCTGCCCAGTGCCAGCAACGCAACAGCCCTTGGACTGCGCCAGTTTTTGAGAGGTGCAAATCCCCCTGAGGAATGGCTCAGGCTGCAGGGAGATGACACCCAGCTCAGCACTTCCATTTGTCCCCCCAGCGTCATGGGGCTTTGGGGTGTCTAATGCTTCCCTAAACTCTCCCAACCACCTCTTCCTGCCCCTCTTAGGGGGCAGGAAAGCAGCTGGAAATGGGAAGGCAATTCTTAGTGACTGGATGTTTTCATCCTGATTTATCCAGAATAAGTCAGAACTGGAAATAAGGCACTGTTCAGTTAAAAAAAAAAAGGTTAATCAGGAGAGCTTCTCCAGCCAGGCTGTGGTTTGCTGAGTGCACTTGTCTGGGGCAGAGGGCTGCTTTTTGTGCCTGGATGTCACCTGCAAACTGAGTAGCTTTGCTTTGCATGAGAGAAGTGCTCCCGTGGGAGGTGCTGCTGCCCCATCTCTAGTGAGGAGTGGAGGCTGTGGACTTTGGGGGAGCCAGTAAGGTGCCTGGGGTATTTTGCCAGAGGGATCAAAGTTGTTTGGGCTAAAGCAACACAGGGCTGGCCACTGATCAGACAGAGGCATCGCAGGAGCTTATTTTCATTCGGAACACTAGTCAAAGCCCCAGGGGTGTCCCGTGGATGCAGAGCAGCTCCCGGGATGTTGACTCCTGCCCACGACCAGTGCGAGTGTGTTACCGTGGCTCTGCTGCTGCCTTGTGGTGGGTGACGCTGGGCTGTCGCCGTCTGACCCGCGTGGGGAGGAGCGAAAGCCCAGGGTGGGTCTCACTCAGCTGCTTCAATTTGCTGCCTCATTTGAAAGCAACCCGCGTGGCTGCAGTGGCCTGGCTGCAGGGGTGAGCGGCCAGGGGCATGTCTCTCCTTCCCGCGGGTATTTTTAGGGGTGGCATTTAGATTTGGCGCAGGTACAAGCAGCTGCAAAATGCATGGCATTTCCTCTTCCTGACAGGCGATCCGGGGGAGGCTGGACGATGCCTGAAGTCCTGCTGTGCCGGCTGCCTGCAGGTGACTGGTTTGAAAAGCAGGGGCACTGAAATAATGTCACCCCTGACCCTGCTGCCCAGGAAGGTGCTGGGGTTTGGCAAGGCTGGTGCTTGTGGGTCTGGCCGACACAGAGTGTTCCATGGTGCTGTGCCTCTTCCCCTGAAGACACTGCTTATTCCTGGTTGGGTTATTGCTTCAAATCACCAAAATATTGCTGTTTGCACAAGGTGCTTTTCCAAGGGGCAACTCTAGCTGCTGGCTGCTGTGTTGGGGATTTCTGCTGTTGGTCTGGTATGAGCTGGGAGTGCAGAGCCTGAGCAGGCTTCATGCACCCTGTAGAGCTCAACAACCAATGCCATCACGGCTTGAGTAGGAGTAGCAGCCTGGCCACTCACTGGCCCCACTGCCTGATGCGCTTGCTGCGAGCAGAGAAATGTGACCTGCTGTCTTGCCCTTATCCATCTCTCCTCCTCTCCTTCCCTCCTTCTGTTTCCCTTCACCTGGAAAAAAAATCCACCATCGGAGACCCATCTGGAGAAGTCTTTTAGGAGGAGAAGCCCATAAATTTCCCTCTGGCTCCCCTGACCTTTTGTTTCCCAGGGGAGGCGTGTGGTGGGAGAGGAAGCATTTTCCCCATGGCAGTGACACAGGGGACTGGAGTCTCCCCTTGCTGAGCCAGATGTTACATAGATCTGCAGACCTGGGGAAGAAAGGTGCCCGGAGCTCTGCCTTGAAGTCTAGGAGAAGGATGCTGGCAAGTGGGCTATGAAAGCTTTGCTCTGTCCTGCTGGGGATGGTAGTGGGGGAAATGGCTTCGCCCAGCAACATGTATCCCTGTCCTGTGCGCAGGAGGAGCGGTGGAGGTGAACCTGATCCCAGTATTTCCATTTCACACATTACAAAGTGCATCGTTATTCTTGGATTTGATGTAAAAACTGGAAGCGCTATTCTCTGGGGAGGAAACCTGCAGTCCTGTGTCAGCCCCGGCTGTCACAGCAGCCTGTCCCGCGGCACACACGCCTGGGTTTGGCGCAGACACTCCCTGCGGTGCACCTGAGCCTGGCCTGAACAATACCTGCTTTCTTCCCTGGGAGCCGAGCGGGGCTGCCCTGCTTCCCTAAGGGGAGATTTATGAGGTGTTCGACTGCAGGGGACACTGACACTGATCTCCCCTGCTCGAGAAGAAAGGGAAGGAAAAGGGCTCATTTTCAGTAAAGGCTGAATAGTATTTGTCACAGTGGCACCTGGCTTTATCCTGCTCTGGAGTAATACAGAACAGTGCAGCACTGGGTAATGTCTCTGCCCATAAAAGGTGGGTTTCAAAGCTAAACTCAGCTTTGATTTCTAGCAGTGAAGTATTAATGCTGGGTCAATTAATTCAAGGCTTCCTGTGTGCTTCTCATGAAAACCAGGCAAGCTGCATCCTTGTTCTTCCATTGCACTCTGCTGCCCCAGGCCAGGCAGGCTTGAGGCACTGGGCTATTACATTGCTAATCTTAATATCACCCTCCACCTGTGCTAAGGAAAAGTGAGGGGTGGCCAGACAGCTGTGAACCTGATGGTGTCACCTGGTTCTTCCCTTGATGTGTTTTTGGGTGGACAGGGCTAGGAGGTGTCCCCAAACACAGCCTGAGCAGTGGCACCACTGGTCTGCTCAGTGAGGGCATTCGACTCTTGTTCAAGTCGACTTCAGGCCCAAAAGCTACTGTTGTCTTCCAGTTGTCCCTTAATTTTGCCTTGGGAAAGTCTGGGTCAGGTTTGTATAGGGTTAGATGGTGACACCCTGCCTGGGATGAGGGCAATAAACTACCCCCCCATACTTCTCTTCCAGTGTCCTGGAGGATGCTGCAGCTCCACAATTGTTTTTTAAAAGGAGATTTCTTTGGGGATTCCCTAAGGATAGGTGCCAACTAACCTCCTCCTAAGGAAAAAAAAACAGGGAGTTTTCAGAGAATCTCAAGTGGGCAGTGCTGATCTGTGTCCAGAAGAGTTGTTTTATCCTGAAGGAGACATCCCCACCTCTCTGCAGAGGAATGACGGATGCACCCCAGCAAACCCCCATGGGATTGCAGGCTGAGAAACAAGGTAAGAGTTGCTGTCCAAGCCCCATGTACACCGCAAATGGCCTTTGCATCCTGTCCTGAGCATCTCTGAGAGAGCAGGTCCCACTAAGGCTGCATTCCTGGGGTGGCAGTGGAAGGGCAGCAGTGATTTATTTGCTGAAGTAGCCAGGAAGGACCCCCTTGGGCACGTGGGGGTGTCCCCAGCTGGCTGTGACCCCTCTGAATGGCTGTGTGGGCTGAAGCAGGGTGTCTTTGTCAGATGTATTGCTTGTGAGGGTTTAATCTACCCATCAGATCTTTACTGTGTGTTGGTCTGTGTCCTCCTCCCTGATTTTATCCATGATAGGGATTTAAAAGGCCTGGTTCTGTCCTCCCTCATGCGTGTGTCTGTGCTGGTGTATATAACAGCTTGAGGCCTGGGGGGAGTGTTGCTGGCCACTGTTTCACGGACAACTCTGCACCTGTTTCTCCCCACTGGTTTAAAGCACAATAAAAGGATATAAATACTTTGGTGACGCTGGCTGGGGCCAGCTTGGAGCTCCTGGGCCTTCAGCTGTGCTGTGGCAGGCGCCGCTCTTCAGGGAGGGCAATTTGAACCCCTCGGACTGGTGGCTTCAGGAAGGGATGGTTTAGATTTTGTTTGGGTTTTTTTTTTTTTTTAAATGGGAAAAAGAAAAGCCATCCCAACCCTGTTTGACAGATGTGTTTATGAAAATGTATATCAGTGCCAGAGGGAGGCTTCTGAGACTGCCAGTTATCTCTGTGTGGAGTTGTGGAAGTGGCAGGTTGAACTTTGGTGGGTAGCTGTGCATAGCCCAAGGGGCACTGCAGAGGAAAGGAGACCCAGGGAGTTGCAATGATTTCCCCCTCAGCCTCCTGATGGTGATGGGGTCCTTGTGCCTGGTGTGGGAGAACCATCCTGCACTATTTCCTTCCCTCAAAGGTTCTGATTTTGCAGCTGGGAGATGGAGAAGGAAACCCTGGTGCCCAGGTGTTACTTGTGCTGGTTAAAAGTTATTGGGAAGGAGGGTGTTCCTACTCCTGAAGGGTGGCCCCTGCCCTTGTCCCCTGCTCTCTCTGCAGCACAAGCCTGTAATCCTGTTCTCTGCCATCACCCTCGGTCATTGGGGTGAGAGGTGTGGGAGGATCAGCCCATCCCCAGAGCAGCAGGTGCCCGTGGCCACAGGCCCCCTCTGTCAAATGTCCTGGTAGCCCCAGCATGCTCTCACCACTCTCTAGGGAAGGAGCCTCTTTCCAGGAGATGGCAGCAGCTTTTCGGAGCTGGGACCACATTTCCAGTCTGTTTCTGGGGACAGGCAGCTGGGAGGCAGGAGGAATGAATAGTGGGGAGAGAAGACCCAGCTGGGTGAGAGGAAGAGGATGCTGGGGGAGTTGCAGTAGTGGCTGTTGTGCCTGGGTTGATGGCCTGTCGCCAGTGATGCTCAGTGCTGCCTCTTGGTACTTAAAGGGGTTATAAAAAAAGAGGGAAGAGTGACTTTTTACATGGGCAAATAGTGATAGAACAAGTGGGAAACAGTTTGAAAGCAGAGAGAGATAGATTGAATGTTAAGAAGAAATTG
Organism: Manacus vitellinus; assembly: GCF_001715985.3. Classification (NCBI taxonomy): domain Eukaryota; kingdom Metazoa; phylum Chordata; class Aves; order Passeriformes; family Pipridae; genus Manacus; species Manacus vitellinus. Next base: position 2,249,847 of record NW_021940593.1, read on the forward strand.
TTCCCTGTGAGGGTGGTGAGATGCTGGCACAGGCCACCCCATCCCTGGAAGTGTTCAAGGCCAGGCTGGATGGGGCTGTGAGCTGGTCTAGTAGAAGGTGTCCCTGCCCACAGCAGGAGGGTGGAAACAGATGATACTTAAGGTCTCTGCCAACTCAAACCATTCTATGATGATTCTCTGCTCCTGGGGGGTGGCCACTCTTACTACACTCATCCCTGCTGCTGTGGTGGGGTCATTTGTTTCCACCACCCCATTGTCTTCCCTCCACCTAGGCCAGAGCACCCAGTTTTGCTTCGCTCCTGCCCACTCTCTGCCTTGACCATTTTGCTTTTCTGTGACAAACAGCTGCCAGCAGCCCTGTTGCTTCCCATGGCTGCCCTCCTCACCCTACTTTGTCCCCACCAGTTGACTGTGCAACAAGACCCGTGGAGGGAGGGCTCCCCCAGCCCCAGCTGACACTTTCTGGCCTTGTGGCTTTGCAAGTGGCTCCAGAGACAGCTGGAGGCTCGCTGGGGTGCAGAGATATGGGTTGCTCATAAAACTCCCTGTCTCTCAGTCCTGGTGCCTCAGTGCCTGTCTGCTGCCTGAAGTGGGGAAAGATGGGGTTAACAGAGGGCTGGTTCCCAGCAGAGTGCACCACAGTCCTTCCCTGAGACATGTCCCCATGTGGTGCTGGGCTCCAGTACCGCTGTGGGACTCCTGTGTGAGGCACCAGCCACTGCTGGTGAGATGGTTTAATGGGAAATTTCTCTGGACTGAGTCAAATGCTGTTTCATGCTTGGTGAATGTGGTTTGGTTTTGTTGGAAGTCCCAGCAGAATACAACAGGCCTCAAATGCTGACAGAGAGGGACACGAAGAGACATAGGTGCTATGTGCATCCATGGGTTAGTCACTGCTGTTGTGGTGCTCTTGAGGTCTTACCAGCTCAAAGGCTTTAGGATCATGGCTTTTGAGTGTACATGTGCACTTTGTTTTTCCTTTTATAAAATGAGGATAATTATATGGAAATGCTTTTAAAAGGGCTTTGAGATCTAAGGCTATGTAAGCAGGGACTCCTAGAGTTCGCTGTGATGAGTATTATTCAGTGCCCTGCCACTTTTGCAGCAGGAGGCATCAACTTCTGCGTGCCAGGAACGAAACGAAGGCCACGACTTGGATCTTGGGATCGCTGGCAAATCCTTATGCCTTTGATAAAGAAGAGTCAAGCCCTGCCTTTTAACCAAACAGTGCAATCTGTGTGCCTTATGATGCCTTTTTTTTTTTAAAAAAACCCCAGTGAGTGGGAAGGGAGCAGCCCCCCCGGCGGCGGCAGGGGTGCGGTGGGGCTGCCAGGAGACAGTTTGCAAAGCGAGGGGAGATAAGACGCCAAGTGACAGCCGCTAGTGAGCTGCTTCCAGAGGGCAGGGTATAAATAGACAACAAAGAGGTTTGGTGTCAGAGCAGCTCTCGCACCTTTCTGCTGCCCAGCCCGGCAGGCGCGAGCAGGGAAATGCAGCTGGGGAGCCGGCGAAATCTGCCCTGGGATTTAAGGGCATATGGATAACGTAATGATGAGATAAGGCATTTATCAGCCTGTTGTGGACCTCTGTCCATCTGCAGTGGGCTTGCTCTGCAGTGCTGACTGGTCATGGCAGGTGGCACTTGGATGGACCTGGTATCTGCTCACCCCTCAGCCAGAGCCCGGAGCCGCTGGCTCCTGCCTTGCCTGCCCAGACAGCTCTTACACAAGGCTGTTGCTGTCCTAAAATGGTGTTCTGCTTGTCCCAGCTCTATCCCTGGTAATTTATGGTGATACTTGCCATGTGCTGCTCGAGATCGAGGCTTATCCAGCCCTAACCACCTCTCCTGCAAGGGAATTGGGCTCTGTGTGAGGTCCTGGCTTGTCCCCCTGCCCTCTGGTCAGCCTTGCCTAGGCTTTTCCTGCCCTATTTCCCTCCCTGGCTGGGCTGTGCTTCCCCCTCAGGTGCTGCTGTGCCCAGATGCTCAGTTTCTATCCCGTTTCCTACCTTCTCTCAGCGTAGGAACAAAACCACCAGCCTAAAGATACTGTGGCCACGATGAGGTGTTGCAACAATATTTTGTCATAGCAGCACCAGCAGTACAGTACTGAAAGAATAAGGATGGTGCACCAGCAGGCAGCAAGTCCTTTCCAAGCTTGCTGACAACTTCCAAAACCACCATAATTTTCATAGCATTGCCCGTGGCAGCACTTTGATGCCTTTTAGGCAGCTTTGTGCCTTTTGGGGTCTGGGTTTGTTTCCTAGCTTGCTGTTGCACCAGGCAGGTTTTGGCTCCCACGATAAGCACGTCCTGCCCCGAGTAGTTTGCACGGATGTAAAGTTGCAAAGCACCACCATAAAGACTACAGTGACTTGGTGAAAAGAGCAGATTTAGGCTGAAGAAGGAAAATGAATGGAAAGACGTGTGTGATGGAAAACCAGCCCAGCCTGTGAGCATAGGAGCCCAGGTTTGCGTGTGCCGGTGTAAATCCGTGCCGGCTTTCTCGGCAGCAGGGCATGGGCAGAGGCGTCTGCGGGGGCGTGTGGGGCTGCCGGGGCTTGCAGCGAGCTCAGCTGTGGGGACGCTGCAGTGCTGGGCAGGGACAGACGGGCCGACAGCGGCATTCGGGGCACAAAGCAGGGCTGCTCCCCTGTCTGTCAGCCATGTGAAATTCCTGGGATACGGAGGGTCCTTTGTGTGGGGATCAGCTGTCGGATGGCTGCCTATTTTTAGGATGGCAGATCCCGTGCTATGCAAGGGGAAGGCTGATGGTGAGAGAGGTGTGTGGGGATGCTGGTGCCTCTAGGCAGACCTCACCTGTCCTCCTGTACTGTCATTTATCCCACTCTGTGTCTGGATGGAGGTGCATAACTGAGCAGAGACTCAGTATTTACACACAGTCATGTCTGGTGACGGGTTTGGTCTACTTGCAGAAATGAAGTGGGATATGACAGCAGCACTTCTGTGTGCAGGTGTCTGATGTGTCTTCCCCACTGGCTGGCTTCAGCCTAAGCTAAGGGCAGGGACGGAGAAATCCCTGGGCCTTTTCACTTTCTCTCAGGGTTTGGGGAAAATGGGTGACCTCGGAAAAAGGTTAAAAAAAAAAGGCAACCTTTCTGTGTTGTGCTTGAGGGGAACACTGTGTGAGTACAACTTGTATCAGACACCAGAGAGGCTAAGCCAGGTGTCTGAGGATGTAGTAAATGGGGTTTTATAAACTCCACTGCTCCACAGCTGTGTACAACACCATGTATCTTCCTGTGCCAGTTGCTCTGTTCTGCGTAGATGTACTTGTTCTTTTATGTCCAGGTGTATGGAAGTGCATCTATGTGTACAAATACAGATTTGGGTGTTCACTCATCTCCAGGCATGACCTGAAAGCTTTGCTTTCACTTGAGGACAAGTCATTCATTGAGCAAAACCAGTCTGTGTAACTTTTTTTTAATCTAACATATAGCATAACAAAGTTTTTTCCACCGGCTCGCCCCGTGGATTCATCATCCACACTGGTGATGCTGAGGGAGAGGGAAAAGAGCCCATAGCTGCTCTTTTTAATATTAAATCCTTGCAAGTGCTCTGACAGAGAAACCTCTCTGCCAACAGCCTGCACACTTTCTTCACATGTGCTAAACTGCTCGAGGTGCAGCTGAATTTCTCTAAACAATAGGCATTTGTTTAAAAACATTTTGACGAAAGTGTTACAAATGTTTTGTGTTGGTTTTTTTTTCCATAGGAAGTGAACGTTTATGTAAGTGTCTTTACCTGAAGTGGCGTTTTCAGTTACATGGAATTTACACGTTCGCATTCCTTTGTTATTTTTCTTACAAAAACGTTTACATTTGTTTTGTTGTTTGAAAGAAAGAAATATTTTCTCTGGATTGGGTTTGGGTTTTTTTTGGTCCTCTTTCTAGTAGATAATAAGAGAAAATAAGTACAAAGGAAAACCCTGCAACAATCCCTCAGAGAGAGGGGAATGGTTTTAAGCTGAAGGAGTATAGGTTTAGATTAGGTATTAGGAAGAAATTCTTTACTGTGAGGCCCTGACTCAGGTTGCCCAGAGAATCTGTGGCTGCCCTGTCTCTGGAAGTGTTCAAACCATGTTGGACAGGGCTTGGAGCAACCTGATCTAGTGGAAAGTGCCCCTGCCTGTTGCAGGGGAGTGGAATGAGATGGGCTTTAAGGTTCCTTCCAGCCCAAACCATTCCAGGATTCTATGAACAATTCACCTGCCTCCCAAGCTTGTTGCTGAACATTCTGGATGCCTTTTTGAAGGCCTTTTCCTGTGGAAGGATCGTTTCTTCTGCACTCAGTCCTGATTAGAAATTTAGTATTCTTGAAAAAGATTTCCTAAAAAGGAAGACAATTGCCATATCATCTAAAGCTTATCTAAAAATACACAACCAAAGGTCTGGGGTGATCAGGGTGTAAATGTCCAGCAATGTGCTATTGAGGTGGGGCTTGAAAAGCTGGCTTGAAAAGCCAGCAGGAGCAAAAGCAAGGAAGACTATGGTTGCTTTAGTTTGCTAATTGCATCCATCACCTATCGAGGCTGGAAAAATACAAAGATAGGAAATCCTCTGCTCTTAAACTGCCGTAATTGCTGCAGCAAGTGAACCTTTGGTTTTTACCTGGTGTAACAGTTTGTTTATAACAGGAATGACAAATGCCTGTAGTGCTGGGATGCAGCAGTGTTTGGATTGCCAGACCCAGGTGGGGTACAGCTCCCTGCTCTCCTGCTCTGGTGGCAGCACTTGATGTCAGCACTCTGCTGTGTTACAGCTCTTCGTGGGAATCCTCTGGATTTGTGGAATGACAGAGAGGATGCGCTCTCCAAAGGGGCAATGTCTCAGAGGCTCCAAAGCCTCAAACTCCTGTCAGTTTTATGTTCTTACAGACTTCTGCCCCTATCCTGGAATAAACATACACATATGTACAAGCCTGGGAAGAGGAAGCAGGATCAGTACCTAAAACCTCTCCTACACTGAGCCAGGAGATCCTGGCTCATGAGTTTTTGAGGCAACTTCTGTGAAAAACAGGGCTGCCTGGGTGCCCCTTCCAAGCAGCACAGGTTAGCAGTAAAGCATGGAGCACTTTGTCAGCCTGGTGATGAAGCCTTGACATATGGGGATGTGATGGTCCTGGACTGCAGATCCCCTCAGAATAATGCCAGCCATCAAAAACAATAACGGGGGGAATGAGAAATTCAGGAAGGCAACAGCTCCTCTTTTGAAAAAACAAAACCTGAAACAACAGAAAAAGTCCCAAATCCCCAGCCTTGGTCTGGGCAAAGAAACAGCAAGGGCTTGCCAGCACCAGTGGCTTGCAGCAAAGTCTCGGGGTTTGCAGAGCGGTGGCCAAGGTGTTACGTTTTTGACTCTAAATGAGGTTAATGAAAGTTGCATGTACTCAAATCCCCGTGCGCCACTTTGAAAATGCAGGAGCTAACAGTGGTTATTTATTGATTTCATTTTGTCCCCCTGGCTCATGTGGGAGGTTGGGAGGGAGAGAGCAGCCGCCTGTGTGTGTGTGAGAAGGAGGGGGAGAAAGTGTGTATGGATACACAGAATGTAGGGCTGGCACCCGAGGAAGTTTGCAATTCCCCAGATTTGGCGATTTTTCCAAGCACCAGTTCGGATGGTCCACAGGGGGCCTGGCCTCTATGTGCCTGTGCTTCCATCCTCAACTACACAGCCGTCCTGGGCAGCTCGTTCCACCTCGCCTGCAAGCTGCCCAGAGCTGCAAAAACTGGCAGGGGAAGGAGGAACAGAGAGCCACTGGGTAAGCTTCACTCCACAGGGACACTGGGTCAGAAACCCAGAAAGTCTGAGTCATCATAAAGGTCAATTTTTAAAAATATTTCCCCCCCCTCTAATTTTTCAGAATCTCAGCCCATAAACCTCGGAGGTTCCTCAGGATGGAGGAAGGGTGACTCCTGGTTTACATGCAGCTGTCTGTACCCAAGCATGCCCAAAACATCTGTCATCGGTGGAAGTGAGCATTGTTCTGGCAAGGCTCTTCTTTCTTTGCAGTAAAGAACAAGCAAATTTGCTTATTTGTGGTTAATGCGTGTTCCAGATGGACAGAAATAATACATGACACACAGTCCCACTGTTGCCCAAACTACTGAAGCGCTGTGGAAGATGTTTGCAGCACAAAGACAAGCTGGGAAGATTGTTTAACTTACTGGTCTCCAGTTTGGAGCAAGTCCTTCAGCCACAATATAAATGCAACCTCCCAGCAAGACTAAACTTTCTCACAGAAATGAGCAAAATTCTCAGAGGGGAAGAGCTGTTCTCCTCTGTCCTCCTCCACTGAGGTGGCAGCCTTCATGACATCTTCTTGGTGGCCACTTTCAGGCCAGTGTTTGCCATGAAAGAGCAGATACAGACCCCTTGCTTGCCACTGCAGACAATGGTTTGCCCCTTGTGTCGGTGCTGTGGCTTGTATGCACTTTGTTTATCACACCAATATGCTACCTATATATGTGAATTTTTGCATGGATGCTCTTGGTGAAGCTTGGCCAATTTTCCCACCTGTGCTGTTGCTGAAATTCATGAGAATGGGGGGAGTTCCCATCTTAGTGCCCTGATACTTGTTCAATTTACCATTCCCCATGCTGAATTCAAGCTGTTTCAGGGTTTTGTGTTGCCAAATCCTTTCTCTGTGAATTTTATAGGAGAGGAATAGAGGTTTCCAGAGGAGAAAGTCTGTCTTCCTACACTTCAGTTCACCTAGGAGACCTGCTATGAGGTGAGACATCTTTTCCTGCCTTATGAACCGCCTTTCTGGCAGCAGCGATGTGGTACAAGTAGTCTCAGTCAGGGCATGAGGAACAGAGGGGACTCTGCATGTGCACCCTTTTCCTTGCTGTGGAAGCATGTCAGTGGCTTTTCTGGCCCTTGTGCCCAGTGCAAGCTTCCTCTGTCATGCCTTGCAAAAAGTGACATGGAGAAAGGGGTCACTTTTCATGTTTCAAAAGGAGCTGGGAGGAGACAGAAAGGGGCAAAGCTAAATATCATTAGTGTCTTAAACCTGCGGAGTGACAGACATGTATGATGACCCTCTGATACTCCAGCACCTGTAAAATACAATTATTCTCAGAAGTGTCCCTAAATGAAGAAGCATTCTCTTAGCTGAGCTTTACCTTTCATGCCCTGGCCCAGCACTCTACTAACCAGGGGTGACGTCCAGCCTCGCTGCCTCTACCGCTTCCAGAAACCTATTTTGCAAACTAAACCTGTGCAGTGCCCTTGCAGGCAAAGGGTTACTTGCTAAGGTGCAGCTCTGCCTGATTAAGAGCAACAGCATCTTTCCCTGCAGTGAGATTTGGTTTTTTGGAGAATTCATCATTCCAGAGCGTGACCCTGAAATAACTGCCTGGGCCGGACTTGGGATCCTGTGCATTAACCCTTTGCTCCAGCCTGGCCCCTGGGACCTACTGCCTCTTGCTCCCAGCTGAGTCCTGCCCTGTGCTGTGATCCAGGCCCCTTCTGGTAGAGAACCACAGCCAGGGTGTCTCAGGTGTGCTTGCAGGTTGGAGCAGAAACAGGGCAAAGCCTCCATGTGTCTTATGGCTTTGACCCCAAACAATACGCTGACGGCATAAATTAGGAGTTGGCTCAGGCTCACTTGAAGCTCAGCCCAGGTCTGCTTGAAACTCAGCCTAATTTTTCCTGAAAACAAAGCTGAGTGGGAGAGGAGTGCTGGGTCAGGGAGGGGGTGCTTGGCAGGTCACAGCTGCCTGAAGAGCTGCAGTTTATCAGCTCACAGCAATTATCAGCCCACAGAAGCAAGGCTGCCTGTATGTCTAATTTCTTGCCTATATGGGAGCATGCAGGTGATAGGCAAAGATGCCCTTGGCATGCTGGAGTGAGCTGGGGGTCACTTCTGGCTGCCTGTGGATCTAAACACAAACACCTGAAAATCCTCCCTGATCAACCCACCTGGGAAAATCTTGATTTTTCCCTATTGCTGCCTTTCCATGCAGGTGCTATGTGTCCTAGCTGATGACTGCACCAGCTCCTTGAGGCAGTTCTCATCTCTGGCAGTGCTGCGGTGGGAGAGAGGCAGGGAGTGTGTGGACCCTTATTTCCTAGAAATGGAGAAGAAAAATGATGGAAAAAGTTTATAGAGGGGCTTACTGCTCTCTGGGTTAGCAGCTGGGCCCTAAAATGGGCTGTAATTTGGTGGGTTGGTCTATAATTCCAGGACAAGAGCAAGCAGCAAAGCTGGGAAAAAGCTTTCAAGCTGAAAAATCAAGTAGAACTGGTAAGTTCTCTGTGTCGGTGGGCTCTGCCTCCAGGTTCCTGTTGGGCAGGGGCTTTCAAGTGGAGGTAGAAGGAAACATATGGGTGGGAGGGCACTTACAGAAACGGGGGAGCTCAGCTTGTACTGCTCCAGTGCAGAGAATGGATGCCCAGAGCTGTGTGAAGGGTGCTAGTGGGATCAGGGGCTGTTGTGTGCTTGGGGCAGAGGGGTCCAACAGTGCTTTTTGGCAGCTCTTGCCTCAGTAAAGCTCCTTTGGATTCCAGGCAAGCAGTTTCCACATTCTGCTTTCTGCAGTAATTTTGGTTTTATTGCCTCAGGGAGAGGATTCCTGCAAACAAGTGAAACACCGGCGGGGGGTGATAAAAGGTGCAAATTGAACTGGCCTCATGCAGTCCCTAGGAAGCAGCAGTGGATGAAGAGACTTCCCAGTCTTTTACAGCTCTCTCTTCTTTGTAGTAAATTGGGCTTGAGGTGTTACTGTAAGGAAAACAATAATTTTTTGATGGCTCCATTACGGTTGTGACCATCCCCCGTGGAGAGCCCTATGGACTGGTGTTTTCTGTTCATTACACCTCACTTTGCCAAGACCTGGTTTCCTGCTGGCAGCCTCATATCCTCCATCTTTGTTTTCTTTTATTTCCCTAAAAAAATAGGAAGGTAATTATTTTTTTTCTTGCACCCTTGCTTATCTCTCCTTACCAAGGGAGGGGTGCAAAAGTGGAGGGCAGCAAGGAATCTTAGAGCTCTCACCCCTCATACCTATGGGCCCCTTAGATCTAGCCTTTCCCCTTTTTTTTTCTGGAGGAAGATTTTGGGGAGAAAAAAGGAGGGAATGAAAGAGAGGACCTTCTACCCATCCCAGGGTCTGATGCTGCACCACATCTCTGGCAGGAACCACAGTCCTAACAGGGATCTCTCTCTGCTTGCCTTGGGCTTCTCTTCAGCATCAGGTCCTAGCAGATGCTTTGCAGACTTTCCACAAATGTTTGGGAAGAGAAGCCAAAGTTAGGCTCTTTTGGCAGCATTTCCACAACAAATCCCTAGCTCCCAGGGAAGATGGATGTTATTAACCCAAGCTGAGTCCATGGAGGGGTCCCCAGGCTGGTGCCAGGGGCTGCTGCGGGGGGGCTCGCCTCCAGCCGGCAGTGTAAACTGGGGAGGGGATAAAGGCAGTGGCTCTCCCCCATCCTTGCCAGCTCTTGTTCTCCACAAAGGGCTGAAATCCTGAGTAGCAGGAGCCCCCCCTCCCTCCAGGGCTATCCACTTTCCATTTAGTGGGATTAAGGTCAGACTGTCCGCCCCTGTTTGTCTGGCCCTCCCCAATTTGGCAGGGCTCCTTGCTACTCGATTCTTCCCTTTGAAAGTCCGTGTTCAGCAGTGGTGAGGGGCTTCTGGTTTTGGAGGCAAGAATGTCCTTACTGAGCTATGTCCAGGTTTCAAGGCTAACATTAGACAACAGGGAGGTGACTCAGTCCTTTTGATACATGCTTCCATGTTCCCAGCTGGTGTAGGAAATAAACAGCAAGTGGTTAACATCAACAGTAAGACATATAGAAGAAAATGTTGTCCTAACAACGTTAAATCTATGGTTTAAATTGGGCAATGACAGGAAATTTGGAATTAAGAACGGACGCTTGTCTCACGCTTCTCCATTTGCCTTGGGAAATAAAAATAATTCAGGCACAAAGTGAATGAAATGGCACTGGAAATGCCATATTACTGCATTTCCTGGCTTTTATGGCAGAGAATGAAGAAGGAAGAATAAATGAGGTCTTTTGTGTCCTTCAGTCCAAAGTGATGGCAAAAAAATCCATCCAGGTCTCAAGAGTCAACAGAGACTGAGACCAGTGTTACTCAGTTTTATCATTGTGTTGTGTAGCCATGACACTGGAGAGGTTCTTGCTTTTGGGGGCAATTATTTGTTTCTTTTAGTTGAGCAGCTTATTGAGTTATTTTTGGTTCAGCTCCACTGGGACTACGTGGATGCCAGAGAACAGGTTCAGTACAAAAAAACCCTCTCACATTTACTGAGGTACAGAGACTTCTGAAGGACAGGAATATTTCCAGATCAAAAATAAAAGTGAAGCTGTTGAAGTTCACTTGTGGGTGCTGTCTGGGCAGAAGGTCTGAAACTCTTGCACTATTAAAATAGGTCTGTAAGTCCTGTGTGTTCCTACAAAGTCACCTTCTGGTGCTCTTGTTGATGGCATGGAATGTTTGTTCAATGATCAGCTTCATGGAGGTTGCAGAACAAGAGATGTGGGATAAGGACCAAGAAAGTCAACTGAATGACTGAAAGATTTAGCAGCCTTTAACTATTGAGTTGTTTGGGTATTTCTGGAAGAACCTGCTGGTCCAGAGGTGTTAAGAAACCCTGTTGACAAAAAGGTAACTTCTGTAGACTGGAAATGCCTCATTCATAGTTCAGCAGCTAACTTGGGAGGTCTCTACTAATAGCTTGGTTCAGAGGATGTTCAGGTTTTTTCTCAACACCTAAGAGTGGGGAAAAATCAGGTTTGAAAAGGATGTTGGCTGGGTCCTGGGTCAGGGATGCTGTTTTCTCCCTGTGTCTCAGCATGGAGGAGGGGTTGATGAGTCTGGAACACAGACAGAAATACCAGGAAGGCCTTCAGCCTGGAAATGAATCGTACATGTTACATCGTTTGCTCTTTATCCTCTTTTTTTTTTTTTTTTTTAAGAACTGTCTGTGGACATTTGGAGATTATGCTGTTAGCTGAACGAACAAAAGGGATTAATGTTGGGCTGGTTCATTCTTCCACCCTCCACCCATCTTGGAATTCATTACCATTCATTGCCACTAACCAAAATAACATGGGGACCAGCCGTGCACAGCGCAGCTTCCTGTGTCCCAGTTTCCCCATAGCGGCAGGCTTGTCCTTGGAGACCACCAGGCACACAAGGGCAAGGGAAGGAAGGAGTCAGACTTCCCCAAAACAGCTTGGTCACGCCAGTATCCCAAAACACAAGGCTAGCATCCGTCCTGATTCCTTTTTACTAGAATCAATAAGGGCTGAGGGATGTTAATTTTATCTTTGCCTGTATGTATTTAAATGTGTGCGTGTGCACACATTTAAATGCACATATGTCTATGGGAAAGGCCTGAGCTTGGCCTTGTCCCACTTTTGGGCACAATGTCAGTTGAGTTATTACCAGAGTCTCCTACAGTCCTGAAAACAACCTTCCTGTGACCTGCTCTCCTTCCTGCCAGAGTCAACTGGAGGAGCCACCCCGAGGGTCCTCTCTCCTGCCACCGCATATTGGAGGTACCAGCCTGAATGAGAGCAGGTCATGGAAGAGTAGCTGTACATTTCCAGACGCCAGGAAGGATGAAAGCAAACCTCCTTCCACCAGAAAGCAGCTAAATTCCCTGGAAGTGCTACAGAGGATCCAGCCTGTCCTGAGTGTCCCACTTGCTGTCCCATAGGTGTTAAGCCCATGTCAGAGTTCCACTGGTATCTGCTGGCAGGGAGCACTCTACCTTTGTGTGGGGTGGCAGATGGGATGTCACATCTGAGCCTGTGGGTGTCTGGTGACATAACTCCAGGCAATGTATGGAGACAACCATCTCCCTCTGCCATCAAGCAGAGGGAGCAAGCAAGGGAGCTGCTCCTGCATGAGATGAATCACTCATGAGCCCACCAGAACCTCAGGGAGATCCTCAGTGTGTGGATAAGTCACATTTTTGATGTGTAACACCAACTTTCACCCATGCTGACCCCACCTGCAGCTGAGCTGAATCGTGACCAAGAAGGCAGTGAGGTCCTGGAGAGCAAAGCCAGCACCCAGCTCCCATGCTGGCATGTCATGGGGATGCATTACATCCCCTCCAGCACTGGGGGCTGTGGTAACCATCCTGCAACACTCACCACTGCAAACATTTTGGTATGCAACTTGAAGTGGTCTGGGAATTCGGCTGCCTCTGGGCCATGGTGTCTGAAACAGGGGTCTAAAAAATTGGTGTGCATGCACTCTGTGGCCGCTCAGAAAATGCTGCCAAATTCCTTCCTCCAACTTGCATGCAAACAAACCACTAATTTCACTGCCAGTTGAATGTGCATATCTGAGGGCAAAATTTGGTCAAAATCCTTTGAGCAGAAGTTTTGGCATAATCACTCAGCAGAAAAAGGGTGGGAATTGCAAGTGGCATTTTGCAGAGAAAGAAGAGAGGAAAAAAAAATAGAAATCAAAGCATTGAAAAGCTTTCCAGTAACAAAACTCTTCTCAGTCCTTTAAACAGCACAATAGCTATTGATGGATAAAAAATAAAACAGGACGGCGTATCCTCTTGAATTTATTCTGGTCCCACTGGGCAGTCCTTGGCATTTTTTTTGGAAGAAACCTTTGATTAAACATGTCGTCCAACGTGGAAAGACACAAAGCATGTCATAAAAGCAATTTGTAAAATGTTCTGGGAGACACACCAATGCTGTCAGGGCTGGGGAGCTGCTTAGCTTCACTTTGATTTACAGATAAATACAGTGTGTCTGGGGCTCCCAGTTGCCGACTGCGCGGGCGAGCTCCCGATTACGTGCTGTGTTCTGACTCTGTGGGATTAATTGGGACCACCGGGAAGCGTGGCAGCGAGAGTAACCTTCCTGATTGCATCTTGGTGTAAGAAGTAAGGAGGAGAGTTTGCGTGGAGAGGTGGGGCTCAGCTTCTCCCATCATGGGACTGGGGACATTAGAGTAAGATGAAAGGTAAAGAGGATATTGTAAAATTAGGATTTTCTGGATGTTCCCACACAGGCAGAGCTCTGAGTATTGAACATGGCTGTATCTCCCTGGTTTTTAACTGTGATGCATATTTTAGTGGTTTTGGGGGTTTCTTCTGGGAATTGAAGTGAAGCACGTGGCCAGTTGAGATATTTTGTTTTCTGTGGCATGATGAAACCCATGTGAGGACATTTGCCCTTCAAGCCCATGATTCAGGAAAGCAAATGTTGGAGTGGCCTAGAGGGGGCTGGGGGGGACCTGGCTTTTATAGATGGGGGGCTGGGGGTGTCCATAAAAGAGGGAGGAGGTTTTCTGGAAATGCAAGTGCAAAGGTAACTCATGCGGAATAATTAACTGGTGCTCTTATGGTTGTTAATTACTGGGCTTTCCCTCTGGAAATGTCAGGCACTTTTCACAATGCTATTGTATTTCAACGTAGAGGCTGGGACACAGCGGGAGTGTGCTTCAAGTGTAAATAAACGTCAGCTTTTGGTACAGGGTGAGTTTGGCAGAAAAGCTGTTCTTGTAGGAGCAGGGAAGCCAGGAGGATATGCCATGGAAAACAGCTTTGTGCTGAGGCCTGAGAGTTTTTGGTGTTGGCTATTTTGTTTTGTTTTTTAATATGTCTCAGCAAGGTTATGAAAAAGAGTACAAGTGGATCTGCTGAAAGATTTGTAATATTGAAGAGAAAACCTCACGTGCAACAGATGGAAAGATAAGAAAATACACTCTATGTGTGCATGTGGAGAACAGGGGTGAGGTGAAATTAGCTTGTAAGAGCAAGAGTTACTCATAGGTGATACTTCACCACCCCATCTTATATCACTCTCGTGGTTCAGGCCAACTCTGCGCAGGAATGTAATGGTGTGAGTCCTTGCCAGCAGAGAGGAGCTGTTGAGTTTTTGTCCAGGGCTCGGTTTCTGAATCCAGCTCTAAGTGCTCCTTGATATGCAGCAGGTCTGGATCCTGATCTCCACCTTACTGAGGTCTCTGATTTTTCTAGCCCTGATCTTCAGCTTGCAACTCCTGCCTCCTGCTCCTGGTTTTGGCCAGGGAGGTTAATCCTTGGCTCTCCAGCTTGCATATGAGTGCACAGCAGTGGGGATGTGCGTGTTGCCTCTGTGCTTTTTGCAGGCAGCAGTGTTGTGATGAGGCCAGCATGGTATTTGCTAAAGTTACTGTTCCTGGTTTGGCTTCTGCACTGGTATCCATTGTGCTAACTGTGGGAGGGATTCTCCTTGTTTGATTTCAGGCAAGGAAGCATGCAAGTGCAGATAAGTACCTTTTCCTTATCATGCAGAAGTGAGCAGAAATCCCTGGGAAAGATGAGAGCTCATTGCAGGAAAACATGAATAAAGCCAAGACAGCATCACCTTATGCCTCTTGCTGCCAGCAGGGTCTACTGACCTAATACAGGAAATTGCCAACAGGGAAGAGGCATTTTGAGGGATGCTTCTGGTTTCCAAGGCTTGGGAAGTAGTGTGTGAAAGCACCTCCTCACCCCCAAGGCAGAAAACCACCTTTACCGTTGTACCGTTTCTTGAAGTCAGGAACCTTGGAGGGATTTGTCAGTGGGTTGCTATTCCAGACAGGTTTCTGCAAAGTTTCTCTACTTCTTACATAGATTCTCTGACCCCAGCCATAGGGACTCTCCTTGCTGCAGCTGGAGCAGGAGCAGCCATGTGCAGGGAATGCTGGATGCCCAGGCTTTGCCACTGGAACCTGAGGTAACGGTGCAGGCACTCACTGCCTGCCTTCCCCATGGCTGTTCTTAGCATCATCATCAAAAACTGAGCAATGACACCTTTTCTCATCCCTTCTTCCCCTTTTTTTCCTTCTGAAGAGGCTCAAAGAGCGCGGGTCCCTTCTGTGGGTCTCCTCTCCACCAGCTCACCTCCCTCCCTGCCCTCAATTGAAGACAGCTGCCAGGAAATATTTTTGGTGTTTGGCTGAAGTGAAAACACATGGAGGTGGGGGGGAAATGAAAGGCAGCCTTTACAACTTAATTTCTGTCATTTCGGGAAACTTGGGTTGAGGCAGGGAGAGCAGTATATCGAGCATCGAGTGTTCGTGTGCACAGGGTGAGGCGCTCAGAAGATGGCGGCTTTGTCTGAGGTGAAGTGCCACAGCCCTCAGTGGTCCCTGTGAAGAACTGGGGCTGCTACTTGAGCACAGACACCAGTTTATCCCAAGCATCCAGACCACCAAGGGTGAGCATGTGCCCTCTGCCCAGGGCTGTCAGTGGGGCTGAGAGATCTTTGAGGAAAGGCAGGAATGCCCAGGGATGATAGTGAGGTTGAGGGGTCTCTGTGAGGGGAGGTGGGAACTGCCTGAGGATGGCAGAGGGGCTGAGGGGTCTCTGTGAGGAGACGTGGAAACTGCCCAGGGATGACAGTGGGGCTGAGGGGGTCTCTGGGAGGAGATGTGGAAACTGCTCGGGGATGGAAACAGTGTTGAGTGGTCTTTGTGGGGGATGGCGGGAACTGCCTCAGGCACAGCCAGTTCCAGCTGGTTCTGGCGGCTGCGCAGCCCTCACAGCCTGTTGGTGTGGTGCCTTGGGGAAATTGAGGTAAAAACGGGAGAAAATGCTGGAAAACGGAGAGGAATAAGGGGGGGGAAAGTGAGGAACAGCCCAGTGAGCACTGGGGGGTGGAGGAGGAGGTGGTGGTCCTCCCCTGCCTCCTGTGGAGACGCCATGAAGGGGCAGGTCTGTGCCCGCCATCTTCTCCCTGTTGTGCTGAGCGCGATGTGTGGTGACAGCTGGGCAAACCGCTAACAAAAGCACAACCTGAGCTTCGGCTCAATGTCATTTAATACGAGGAAAGAGGAGGAACAAGCCCAGAACCGTGAAGTTTCCATCTGTGTGGGCTGTTGGGTTTCAGAATGGACAGACCGAGGTGTCTCAGCTCAAGCCTACCGGACACTAAGTTCATGCTGCTGAGTTCCACGCGCAAGGCTTTTTTTTTTTTTTTAGTTCGGTTTCCTCACTGAAAGAGTATCAGGGGAAGTGTTTGTGTGGGTTTTTAGTTTCATGGCACTAGATGCTCTGATGACAACCCAGGTTTAGTGCTGAAGCTCACGGGTTTCTCTTTTCATGTAAAAAAAACCCATAATGGTTCATTTTCTAGGGCAAGAATGTGTTTTGTCTACGTAAGGAGGAAGAAAAGTTGCTTTGGCACTTGCAACTGATAATGTATTTTGTGAGACAACCGGTTTTGACTATAGGCTAGATTTGATAGGTTTGTGCAAAGTTAAATGAAGATAAGATAATTTTATTGCTATTGTGATGTAAACCGAGACACAGCTCTGCCAAGAAAGGTATCCCTCCCTCTGGTATATTGTAAACTCACATATAGTTTATGAATGTGCAGATTAGCCAGTTTAGGGCTAAAAGGGGATATTGAAGACTACTACTTTGGATCATTCATTGTGGTTTTGTCCTTGGGAGGGTGGGAGAATGAGGCAGCTTGATGGACTGATATTGCTGTTACAACAGCATAGCTTTTCACCAGAAACAATATTTAACTGCTTACTGGCTGGCTTCAAACTGAAAGAGGAGAGATTTAGATTAGGTATTAGGAAGAAATTCTTCCCTGTGAGGGTGGTGAGGCCCTGGGACAGGTTGCCAAGAGAAGCTGTGGCTGCCCCTGGATCCCTGGAAGTGTCCAAGGCCAGGTTGGACAGGGCTTGGAGCAACCTGGGCTAGTGGAAGGTGTCCCTGCCCATGGCAAGGGGTGGAATGCGATGATCTTTAAGGTTCCTTCCAATCTAAACAATTGTGGGATTCATTCTGTGACTCTATGCACTTCCAAACACCGCTCCACACAACCCTTGTTTGGTAGGGTAGCCCCAAGAAATCAGTCAGATGAGGATATTTATGAAATAAGTTCCCTGAGAGAAGGAGCTTTTGATCCACAACGGATGCTTCTTGAAGTGGAGTGGAAAAAGGTATTAGACTGCTGCTGCAAACCTGCCTCTGTCTATATGAAGGCAGAGCAAGAAGAGAGAGCTGGTGTGTGGCAGGCAACAGCTCAGCATTAACAGATTGATAAATATGCCTACTACTGAGAGGATACCACTGACAGAAATTGCAGACAATTAGTATAAATAGTGGAGGTGTGAACTCCAAGCCAGGCTGGGATTTTTCAGTGACTGTTGCCAGCAATGGGCTGTGAGGACTCTTGCTGGTGCTGAGACACATCTGACATAGACACAGCAGCATGGCTGGCCAATATGCTTTTGTCAAAAAAACATACTTTATTTTTCATTATTTCTTTCTGCATTTGGGTATTTTTTTTTTATCAAAACCATCACTGTTTTCTTTCATTTTTCCAAAGGCACCAAACAAACAAGCCTTTAAAGTGAAACAAGTCTGAGTTTTCTTTTCCCTCAAGAAATTTGTTTTCCATATTTTCAGAAACCAGTTCTTGCTAGTCCCTGCTGCTAGGCCTCCCAGGCCTGTGTCAGGGGAGCATCAAAGGGGACAGGGCCTGGGAGGAGCTGTTTACAATCTGAGAGTTTTCAGGACCAGTTTTGGGTTCACTGTGCTGCAGTTTCCACACTTTCCAAGATGCTAGTTTTTGGGGAGAATCGCCTAAGTTTGGCTTGGATCTTACTGTATAGCTGCCTAGTCCTTCAGACTTTTCAATTTTTTAATTTAATCCAGTGCAGCAATTGAGTATCAGCCCTGGAACTCTCTTGCACACCTGCAGTGATTGCTCATAGTTTAACATGTCAGTCCTTCTGCGTATGTTATTTTTTTCATGTCTGCTTTTGCACACATTATTTGATTTACTCTGCAGAGAAGTCCAAGGACTTGGCCACAGCAGCACAGGAGTCCAAGGCAGAGCCTGTTAAGACCACAGTGTCCTTTGTGAACTCAGCCAGGAAAATATTGCAAGCCTGCAAATATCCCAAACAAACAGAGGGCAGTTTCAGAGAGATGTGGGCAGGGGAGTGAAACCAAAACAAACTACTCCTTTAAAGTAATATATGGCCCTGGTCTTTGCTGCTGTGGACTCTGTGTAATTGTTTGGGCCGGAGCTGAAGTGGCTGTAAAGTGCAACCACTCAGATTTGATGGTGGTTTACACTTCTTTGCTAAATGTGCATCCCTACAAGAGGTACTGGGAAATGGAGACTCGGGAGATGCGTGGGCACTGTTAGGCTGTGCAGGGGAGACCTGGCAGCAGATCTGCTGGTCTCTGCTGGGTGTTGCTCAACACCTTGGCTCTCCCACACAAGAAATGTGCCTGGCTGAGCCTCTCCATCCAAGCCAGCCACTGTGGTCTTGTTCTTGTGTAATGCAGTGCTCGCTGTGAGGCCCATCAGGCCTGAGTCCACCCAAATGCTCTTAGCTGCAGCACTGGCTTTTAGGTGTGGGCTTCACAAAGTCTTCCAGGAATGATCTTGCCCATCCACAGCATGACTGACATTCATCTGATCTTCTTTGCAAGCTCTGGTTGCCCAGAGATGATGGCCCCAAGTAAGCTTGTTCTCAACCTTTCCCCAAAAAGCTAATTTCAGTCCCATGCATGTTGCTAGGCTGACAGAGCCTCTGAAAACATGAAGACACTTAGGAAGGGCACAGGGCATTGCAATGGGATGGTTGTTCTTCTATCAGCTTCAGAGCATTAAGAGTGAGGGAGGCTTACTCATTAGTGTCCCTATGGGCTTCTCAGGTCTCCCTCAGCACCACTCACTGCCTTTCCCTGGACGACACATGGCACATGTCTCTTGGAAGTGTGAGTTGAACACGAGCAGGCTTTTAAATACTGTCCTGGTGACAGGAGCCTTTCCAGATGATGATGAGGATGTGTTTGTGGGTACCATGAGGTTCAAGACTTGCAAGGTAAGGGTTTGATAACTCTGGCTTGAAACTCTTTGTGGTTGACGGTTTATTCATCTTTTTTTCCTTGACCCTGGTCAGCAGTTTATCTTAAAGCAACTTATAGTAGCCTTGTTTCCCTGCAGAGGAAAGGAAGCAAGACTCAATGAAAGGCATTCACTGGTCACCAAAGGCCACCAAGCAGCAGAGTGGCATACGTGGGAAAAACACCAAGTTGCCTATCCATCAGGCCACACAGCCCTAGAATTATATGTGCCTTGTAACAGAAAGGCTAAAAGGACAAAAAATGTCCCGGGGACCGAGAGGAAGCCCCAGACTGTCTATCTGAGCTCTTGTGTGAGCTTACACCAGCCACTGCTGCAGATGATGGGTATCTTCAATGCCGTTTCCCTACAAGCGGTCAGCCCCTGGCATTGCACCTGCCTCTGAGATAAAGTTTGTTCATCTCAGCCTGAGCTGCTGTTCCCAGCAGCTCCCCAAATTGGACACATGGAACAGGGCAGCTCAGAGACCTGCTCCCAGCCACATTTGGGGGCTGCCTCAAGGCACTTGCCACCTCACCTCACTAGCCCTCAGTGAAGCAAATGATAGCTCAGGCTTGTCGCTGTCAATGGCAGCATTTTAACACCCTGTGGCTGTCAGCAATGTGAGTGTCCCATGTGTAACGTGCCACTGGCCAGACCCTGGCTGTAACCTAAACCAGGGTTGAATGTATCCTTGATTCTGCCCTGGCAGGAGACAAGAGGATCTTGTGCTATTCAAATGCAAAAGCAGCGTGGTGTTTGCTTTCTTAAAATTGTTTTTGATTTGGGTTGGTGTTAAAACAGGTTGAGCAAGCCCAGCAGAGAGAGTCACTCTTGAAAAAGGCAACCTGAAAGGACTTTCCCAGGGAGACCAATCCCTAATCCGGCAGTTACAAAGCTGCTGCAGCTGTCGAATAGGCTTCTAGGAAAAACAACAGGACAGCGAGGCGGGGCTGAAAGCTGAAGTGATACAGGTGATGGAAAACAATGCTGCCTCACCAGGAACTGAAGTGACCGTTAGCTGTAAAAAACCAAATTGTATGCCAGGGCATGACTTGGGACCTGAATGCGCTGGGATATCTGCTGGTGAGTGCAACTGGGTTTTCCATCTGGAAGGCATGACCCAGAAGCCAATTTAAAGTACAAATTAGATATGTCTCCTCCCTGAAATGCAATAAGGACAGGGTGGTTATATAATATAAACCATTCTTGGTAATTTAGTGGTCCCGAAACAACAAACAAGCCAAGAGGGGAAAAAAAATGGTTTGCAGAAGAATTCAAACCGAAAGAGCTGGACTGAGGAATTCAGTCCATATGATCCGGCAGAGATGTGTGCTGCTATTCCTGTACTTCTTGAAAGGAAACTGCCACCAGATCCTCTGCTATTTTCTGTCCGCAGGGCCCTACTGATAGGCGTGATATTTCAGCCTCCACGCTAACCCCCCATGCTCCAAATGTGCAGGGGCAGTTGTGTGCTCAGCCCAGCAGTGTTCTCCAGTGTGCCCGTGACAGGCAGCTCTTTCCTTGCTGATGCACAGCAGAGCCCTCAGGAAAGGCAAACCTCTGTGGATCACACGGGTTGTGTCAGCTTTGCCCTGATCCATTGCAACATCCACTGACATGGGCAGGATGGGCATTTCGGGAAGAATGTCTTCATTGAAAAGGGTTGTCAAGCGTTGGAACGGGCTGCCCAGGGAGCTGGGGATCTCATTCCTGGAGGTGTTCAAGAAATGACTGGACATGCACTTAGTGCTGTGGTTTAGCTGGACAAGGTGGTGATTGGTCATAGGTTCGACTCAATGATCCTGGAATTCTTTTCCAACCTAAATGATTCTGTGATTTGCAAGGTGGGTGGTGGGCAGCAATGCCTCCAAAGAAGGGGTTCCATGCTCTCTCCCTGCTGACCCCTTTTTAACAGAGAAGTGTATTTTATTCACTGCATTGGTAGCAGCATATGGCCAAATTAAAAAAAAATATAATATTTTGAGCCTGAAGGAAGTGAACCACCATTTCAGGTGAATCCTTCAAGGACCATTGCAAGGTGTGTTTACTACTTAATATTGGTCTACTAAGTATATATGCTTTACTCCCTGCTGTTTGAAATCAGCAACAGGCCTCTCAAATTTGAAGCAGGTATGAAGCACTCACACAAAGTGGATAGCACTGGTTTATTGAGGAGAAAGAGGAGGAATGTTACAATGCATCAAGATGCAGTTTCAGATGCCTGTGGTAAAAATGGGGGGCTTGGCTTTGCCGTGTAGAGACTTGAGTTTTGTGACCAGAGGACCAAGCTCTCCCCTCTTCTCATTGGGACCTGTCACAATGGATTCCCTTTTTCTGGACTGGCATAAATCTGGAGTGACCACACTGACGTCAAGCTGCCGTGAGACCTAAGTGCCAAAGACTAAGGAGGCTAAAAAGAGCTTTTTTCCATTGACTTTAATGAGTCCCAAGCGAGAAGAACTGGACCCTTTCTCTTAAAACAAGTTCATTTATTGGCACTCAGCTTCAGACATGTCCCTTGGGTGCCGAGCCTGATGGGGATGCAGAGCACTGACACTGCACATCCTGGAGCACTGCAGCCATTGTGTGAACTGGTCTTGCCAAGTGTGCCTTAGGGATGGAAAAGCATCTTTCCATAGTCCCCTTGCAATGCTGCTAAAAGGAGACAAGCCCCTGGTAGCAGGCAAAATCCCAAAAAGCTGGAAGAGACTCCATAGGTGGCTGAAGGTTTGCTGATAGAGCTGCTTTGAATAAAGCAGGTTAACTACCCTGCCAGGAGGGTTTACATCAGGTGCTGAGAAAGCAACTGTGGTGGGAGCCATGCTGCTTCCTGACACCATCAATCTGCTTCCAAGGATGGCAGCTCATGTCCTTCCTGCTTTGCTTTGGCTTTGCTCTCCCTCACACTGGAGTGCCGGGGGGATCCGCAGGGAGCTGCGGCGTGGGAGGCAGAGGGCGCAAGTGAGGGCTTTGCCCTGCGCAGGGGAAGCACCGGCGTTGCAGAAGGACATTAGCAGTGCTCCTTGTCTCCTGGCTTTCCTCTGCGAGCAATTTCCAGGGAAATTGAACCCGACTCCGCTCCATTAGCCACTAACCTCCTGTCCGCCGGGCCTGTCTTTTGCATTACGATGGAGCAGAACTGTTTTGCTCGCTGCTGTCAGGGTCTGAATCAGCTTTGATAAAAGACCAAGTGCTGGAGTGAGAGGAAGTATTTACCCAAAGTTGTTTTCAATTTCCTGAGCTTGCTGTATCCATTCTCCTTCACTTCTGGACTCCAAAACAATCAGTCTTCTAGGGGAGCCTCGCTTCATTATTTTTGCTTCCCCTAGTGCAGTTGACACTTAGTCTGGGTTTCCCAATCCTCCCAGCTCTGATTCATTAACTTCAAAGTCCATACAAAGCTGCTGCGGGTTCCCCGGCTGCTTGCACAGGGATCCCCGCCTGCCCCGGCACTGTAGGGCTTGGTTTTCCTAGACAGAGCTGTGACACAACTCTGCCAGCCTCTGCACATGCATGTGGCATCTGGTCTGCCCTGGGCAGGATTTTGGGGTTTCCAGATCACCCTATAGCGTGTTCACCCCACGTGTGGGCTGGTTGTCCCAGGTGGGTGGCAGCTTGAGCCTCATCTGCATCTGTCAAAGGTGAAGGGTTATTTTAGCGATGTGTGTGGAAATAGGCAGTGGAGGATTAATGGAACTCTGTACCTGGCAGAGGTGAGGGGGAGGCAGGATAGCCCAGCTGTGCAGTGAGGCTAGAGGCATTCAGCAGTAGCTTCACACCAAACTGTTTAATGGTAAATCCAAATGCAAATCAGTGCTCTGGCTTATCAGTGCCTCTCGTGCCAATGCACCGCAGGGAGCACCTCGGTGCACCAGTAACTAACTGAGCACACAATGCCTGAGCTTGGCCTTACCAGAGGGAGGTTTTCTGCTCAGCAAGGAGCTGAGGGGGAGTTGCTGTTGGGAACAGAGGAGCTTTTCTCCAGAGTCCCAGCCTTGTCCTGGAGAACATTGTGCCCTACTGATTTCCTGCCTGAAAATCTCACCCTTATTTTTCCACCTGGCTGAGCAGATTTTGAATGTTCAGTCTGAGAACCTCTTTGCTACAGCTAATGCTTTGTACTGCTCTAGCTGTGCTGAGAGCCTGTAGTGGTGCTCTGCACCAGGGGTTTCCCAGGTTCACCAAGAGTTTCCAAAGCAGCTTTCCCAGTGTAGGCACATCTCAGTCCTGAGCAAAACACATCTCCCCCAGGCTGCTGTGGGAATTTTTAAGCTTGCAGCATATTGGAGAATAGTACTGTAAGGGTGGAGGCTTTTTCTTGTCTTATTTGTAGCAATGTTGTTCCTTTTAATTTACCATCTCTTTCCCACCCAGGTTCTGCAGGAACCAAGATAACAGCGAAAAACAGGCTAGAAGAGATGACCTTCTCTGCAGACTGCAGCAGCACTGAACACAACCCATTAAAAATCAGCTCCAAACACGGAGGAAAAAACCCAACAACAAACAGAAAACCCCAAACCACTGCTGAAAAGAAGTAAAACATCTCCATGTGAAATGCTTCTTGGCTGTGAAATGCTTTTTCTGTGAGAAAAAAGTTCCTTCCGCCATGAAGAAGAGTGCAGAGCCTGGTTTGCTCGGAGCCATTCCCCTCGTCATCTGAACAAAAGGTGAGAGGTTAGTTAAAAACACAGGGAGAAGCGTGGGCAACTTAACTGTGTGTCCACCACTTGCTGCCTCACTGTCCTCCTGCAAAGCCTTCCCTCTGCGGGGGGTGCGGGAGAAGGGCTGGCCTTTCAGAAGGATTGGCCCCAAACCGTGCACAACCCGGGTTTGCTTCACCCTCCCTTGGAGGCTGTGAGCCAGCCTCTGCAGGAGCTGCTGGTGGCTGCATTCCCGCCCTGACGCAGCCCAGCTCTGCTCGGTTGTTCTCACACAGCTCCGGGGACAGGTTCCCAGCACTGCGGCTGCACGAAGCCAGTTTGGCTTTGATGGGAGGGAGGCAGCAATGAGCTCAGGCATTTCAGGGTTATGAAAATATAACCCCCCAACCAGATACTACGAACTCTGTTTCTTCCCTACTTTCCTTGCTGCTACCAATGCTAGGAGTTCATATTGTGCAGTGAGCCCCTTTGTTTTGTAGGAAACCAAGTGATTGAAAACAGCCATGATATTACTATGCGTGGACAGTACATTTTTTCCATGTATTTTCATAACTCTTTTCCCAAAGGATCAAATGTGTCTTTATTCTATAACTCTACAATGGGTTAGAGCAGCTCCTCAGGCGGGAATTGTTCTGCTCCATAGGCTACTTAATACTTCCTATAAACAAATGCCAAATTGGGTAGGTAATACTCAATATTACTGACCTTCCTAGCAAAGTATGTGTAGCTGCCCATTAGAGAGACAGGGGTGGAGATACCTATTGTGAACCTAGGGCTAGAGATGACAAAATACTGGTTGTGGGTATTTCTTTTTTGTTACTGTTGGGTTGTTGATTTTTTTTGTTGGTTTTTTTTTTGGTTTGTGGGTTGGTTTTTTTTGAGTTGTTTGTTGGCTAATTTTTTTATTTTATTTTTATAAAAAGCAAGGGTGTGTGTTCAGCTGCATTTCCCACAAAAGAAATGCATGGAAGCTTTGATCTCAGACCTCTATTGTAACTTAGGCATCTCTGCTACCTAAGCTAAAATCTATCTAGTTGAGTTTCACAATAATGCTATAGGATGTATTTTTAAGCTTGCATTTGCCTGCTTGCTTTTGTCCCTAGTTAACACTATGTAATTCTCTAAATATTGTCTAAACTTGAACCATGACATCAAGACTCTTCATCAGAGCAGGACCTTCACAGTCCTTGGGATGGGAGGTTTCCACTCTGCCCTTTGAGAAAGAGCTGCTTGGGGCAGACAGGGCACTGGTGGTGCCCCATGGGGACCCTAGACCAGTGGCAGATGCTGCCAAATTGTTGTGGAGGTGACATTACCCCACCATAAGCCTGGCAGTCTCTGGGACATAGAGCAACTTAGGATGAGGGAAGGTCTGTGGCAAGGAAAGGAAAAAAAACCCAACTAAATCTCTCTGCCTCAGTATCCTATTTGTGTGAGAGCACTATAGCTGTTCTTCACAAGGGCCTTGAAAACTGATGTGAGTTTTTCTATTCCCCCACTGCTGTTTCTCTCAAGCAGCCCCCCTCAGACATCCTACTCTCACTGCCTTGCCTGGGAGGGACACGGCTGCGCTCGCCTCGGCCCCTTGCAGTGCTCCATGTGAGCAGCATTGTGCAAAGGGACGGTCTGCAGACCATGCACTTCCACTTGCAAGAGTCCTCCCCTGGCCTCGTTTTTTTACTCTCCTCCCTCCTCGCCTTTGCGCTCAGAAAACATCTGTTTCCAGATGTTGTTCTTGAGTCTAATAAACGCAGCGAAAGGCCTTGAGTTAATATATTTACAATAGCTGGAGATGTCGGCTGCTAGTTAATGGCTCATCGAGCACACTAAGACCCCCACGTTTCCTGGGCAGGGGGAGGACAAGAACAGAAAGGAAAAAGAGAACTGGGGTGGGGTTTTTCCTCCCTAGTAAATGACCTGAAAAGGGGAAGTTCTCCTCAGACAGTTTTGGAGGTCGCTGGTGGGATTGAGCACACAGCCATTTCCATGCAGTTGGCTTCAACTTCCAGTTAGTGACAGGAAGGGCACATTATTTCTTGAAGGAAAGGTTGTGCTTAAAGCGAAGGAAGGTGAGGAAAGCCTGCTGCTATTATCCACCCCTTTCCAGGCCAAGTGAAGATGAGCTGTAGATACCTGGCAGGCTTGAACTGTGCTTATGGAAGTAAGAACCTCATCCGTGCGCAGCCCTTCTATTTCTGGCCTGTGGCATGGCGTGGTTCATGTCCACAGTGCCTACCTTGGGTCAAAGAGGGTCTGTTGCAATGATACCACATTGTGCCCTGCCTTACACATTGTGCCCCTTTATGAGCACTGTGTGTCCGTTGCAGAGCAGTGCTGGGCAAACTTTGCCCACGTACCAATGCCCCCTAGAAAGCTGAACTGGCAGTGCCAGCAACAGACTGAGCAAGCCAGAGGCTTGCCAAACTCTTTGTCACTGATCAGTTGCCCCAGTGCCATGTGCTAGATGGGAAACTCTTTCTCTGAACAGAGGAATTCAGCTGCTTTGGGAGGTATATATGGTTATATTTGCTCCAGATATCATTGTATGTTTGTGCTGAGGTCCATAACCGCCCCAGAGGACCTCCTAGAAGTGGCGGAAGTGTGTGGTTACTGTCCTTGTAAAGAATTGCATCAACCTCCCTGAGGAGAGAGGGATACAGCCTCAAGCTCAGCATATCGAAGGCGGTCTAAGAGTCACCGGTTAGTGAAATCACTCCTGATTGTAACGGAGCATCTGCTTCTACTCAACGAGCCTCAAGAGACACAAACCTGCAGGAGGTTTCAGGCCGGCACCCACCTCCTCGGGGGCTGTGGGGAGAGCTGAAGGCTGAGCTGTGCTCACCTCCTGGAGCGATGACTCCACATGCTGGGGCCCGTCCCTGGAGGCAGCTCGTTTGTCGAGCAGCGCTGCAGACGAGACATGCGCGGTTGGCTCAGGTTCGTAGCTAAATTAGTCCATTTGTATTGGCATGGGATGACAGGGCTCCTTAATGCCTCATGGATAGAAAAATTGCCCTCCTGCACATCTGCAACTAAGGCTTCCGCATGAAACCCGGCTGAGTGCGGCTCTCCAGCCTGCGGCATCCATGACATACCCCCTAAATGAGCTGATCAGCTGGAGAGGGGCTGGTGGGGAGTCATTCAGCCGATGCTTGTATCTGGACAGCAGGGTCTCTATCACAAATAAGAGCGAAAGAGCAGAGACCTCTCCTCAGCCAGTGTGGGGAAATGAGATGTAGACACCCAGCAGATTTCCGTTTTCAGCTTAGAGGGTGGCTTTTTGTGATTTTAGTGCTTAGACTGGTATAAAGGGGACATAGAGAGAGACAGCCTGAGGTGAAACAATGTATAGCACAGGCAGGTAGCTGCAGTCATCAGTAGCTCAACCTCAGTCTTAGTGTTCTTCATTACTCTCTAGGATGCTCAGCACCCCAGTTGCCAACTGACATTTCCCCGATCTCTGCTTCCCAAACACTGCATCATCAGCCTCTAAGCATCTCCTCTTCATTTCTTGCTGTCTGCTTATTTTTTGTGATTGCAGATGGTATCTTCGGTAACTCCATGGACCATGGTTTACCTCTGGAAAAGCCACAGCCTCAGGGACTCCTTTTCCTTTTGCAAAGAAATTGGCTGCTAACGTAGGGAAGAGACCGAGCAGGGGGTAGGAGACGGGGGTGGCTGCGCCTTCCGAACAGACACCCAGTGTGTGCCAGGTCTGTGGGTAACACGTTTCTGCCCTGCTCATATGAGAAACTGTTGAAAGGCTGCAGCCATCAGAGAGGTGTTTTCCATGCGTGCCGGAACAGCAGCGCAAATTGGAGCAGCGAGATGACAAGAAACCTGCTAAAAGAAATAAAGAAAGGATTTCCTGCCTTGCAGACACTAAAGCCCCGTTTTGGGAAGCGAGTGGCTGTGAAAGGCATGAGGCCATTCAAAGAATTGGGGCTGTGTGCTACCGGGTCCTCCAAGGGTTTGTCTGGTGGAGGAGAAACAGCTCATGCTCGCGTTAACCTGCTCCCAGAAGGTCTATTTCTTCCAGCCCTCTGAAACAGAGACCGGGCCAGAGATGAATATGAGTTTTCTCTGCCAGTAATTTCCAGCACAGACTGCACGCAAAATCTTCATTTAAAACGTGTAAATGACAGCGAAAGAGCCACAAGGGAGCCAGATTTTAAGAGACCAATTTGCTGCCTGGGTTTTAAGGACTGTGCACCATGGTGAGCCCTGTGCTGCTTTGCTGCTGAGCGTGCTCAAGGAAGGGATCAAAGAATGGACAGACAGACAGGCAGGGGCTCAGCAGAGCCTGCATGTCACCCTGGAGGATAAAATATTGTATGTTATGCTCAGAAAAATTGGGAGAGGTGGGCCTCCCTTGCTCCTGAAGAACAGAAAGAGACTTTGTTTCCCAGACGCGTGGCTCGGAGCTGCCCTACAGCACGTTTTAGGGAGACTGCTCCCTGCCAAAGAGGGTTGTCTGTCTGGTGCCCTGCGCCCGCCGGGACACGGAGGAGATGACGAGAAGCTCTGCTTCACTAGAGGGCCTCAGCAGATTATTTCCTCTGAACGCCCTTGGCAGGCTGTACCCCCAAATCAAGCCCCAAAAGTTCCCCCCTTGCACTGCAGCTCGCCTGCCTGGGGTGTTTCTCCCTGTTGCCCTTCGCTTATTTCTTGCAGAGCCCTCAGCTGCCAGGTCTTGTTTCCAAATGTTTCCCTCTATTTCTCACCCTGCCTGGCTGATCTCCTCAAAATATCAGGGTCAAAATACCCCGCCGCTGGTGCCTCGGGGATGCCCCAGGATCTGCGTGAGGGACGCGACAAGGCTTTTGCATCATCCCATAAAGTGCTCTCGGCTGCGGGGAGGAAAGGAAGACGCAGGCTGGTGTGAGCCCAGCCTCTGCTTTACAATCTCTTTCCTGCCACTATAAATAACCTCGGCGAGAGTCACTTCAAAGGAAGGGCTGGCGGCGGAGAGGTGCTTTGGGGACCGAGCGGGACAGGGGCGTCCCACTGCCCGATCCCACCCCGGCGCTTTGCATAAATAAATAAATCATGCAGCAAGGGAGAGGTGGAGAGAGAGGGCGAGCAGAGGAGGTTACTTTGGGAAGCCGCGCAGCTCGCTCATCCCAGCCCCGTAGTTCGAAGGGAGTGTGTCATGTTACAGGGGAGCCACGATCAGCCAGAGCACAACGTCGCCAGAGCAGCTGAGAATTACCTCTCTCTAATGGGGACTTTCATGTGCAAGCTCCTGGCCAGTTTGCGAAGGAACTGAAACGGGCAGCTTAGAAGGAATCAAAAACCCCCCAGCGAACCAAAAGACAGAAACACAGGAGGAAAAACAAAAATCTTGATCAGATTATTTTTCCCCCTCGCACTCTTTGCTGCAGTTGGATCTCTTTTTTTCTGCACCTCTTTTATGTGTGTGTGGTTTGTTTTTATTTTTTTAAAGACCCCCCACCCCCCCATCCACTTTTGTCATTATTGCTGTCATTTGTCATTTGCTGGCACTGGGATCCTCTTGGATGCTCTTTTTCTGTGCCTTCTGGATTGTGCTTCTCGGAGTAGGAGTGAGGCTTTCTTTATTCTATTTATTTATTTATTGTTTCTCAGGACAGGGAGGGAATGTTGGAGGAGAAGAGCTGGAAAGGCGTCGACGAAGCAGCTTTTGACAGGGGGTGTGTGACTCCCCCCAGGACCGGCGATGGGGAGAGATGCTGCCGCCTCCCTCTCCTGCTGGGCTCGGGGCTGCCCGGCGTCTCCCTGCTTTCTCTGGTGCTGAGCCTCCTGCTGTACTTTCGGACCTCCGATCTGCAGTCCCGGGTGTCCCACTTGGAAGCGGACAGACCCACACAGCTCCCTGCCTGGCTCTCAGCAGACCAAATGGAGACGGCTATTTTGGGAAGAGTTGACCAACTGCTTGATGAGGTCGGTGTCCTTTCATTTTGCATGTATAGTTTGCAGTGCTGTAGATTTTAGGCACGTGCATGCTTGCATAGTTGTGTTAGCCGTTTTTTTCCCCCCCTGCCTTAAAAACCTATCTCTGCACAAGTGATGCTGCTTCTAGGTTGAATTCCCTGTGTCTCCAGGTCCCTCCCACCTCTCAAACTCACCTGGTGTTTGCTTCTCTCTTCCCTAGCCCACACTGTGG
Source organism: Manacus vitellinus (assembly GCF_001715985.3). Lineage (NCBI taxonomy): Eukaryota > Metazoa > Chordata > Aves > Passeriformes > Pipridae > Manacus > Manacus vitellinus. Next base: position 2,279,529 of record NW_021940593.1, read on the forward strand.
CTGAACCCTGCACTTTGCAAAGAGGAAAACCTCATCCCTGGTCCTGGCAGGGAGGGAAGAGGTTAAACCTGGGGATTCAGTGTGTGTCTGAGCCCCAAGAGAGGGAGAGACATGGCACATTGCAGCTAGGGCTTCTATGGGAGGAGGTAATTGCAAACACCCCAGTGTTATGATGGGCTGGCTTTGCTGCTGTGCCAGCCTTGACCCCTTCTACAGCTCCTGGCTCAGGAAAATGAGGCACACTGGCATTGCCAGGATGGCTTCTGGTACTGCCAGAGCATCAGTGCAGAGCATATGCCTGTGTTATGCCTGCTTGAGCCCCATCCAAGCTCCACTGGACCCTGTGGGTTTTCCTCTGAGGATGGGGGAATGCTGGTGCTGGCTTCAGCAGGTCAATAAAGAAGCAGATTTTTGTTGGTGACACCCTTTACTCTGTTGGTGCTGCTGGGGGCTGTCTGGGCTTCTCTACCCTCTGCGGGATGAGTATCCTACAGTATTCCTTGCCTTGTTGGGCTTTGAAGCAGTGTTGACATGTCTGGGAGCAGATGGTGGTTCATGTCTCTGAACTCTTCAGATGGGTCCACACTGACCTGTTCCCACAGCTCTGGGAGAGGCTTGGGGCTGAAATTCAGGGCTGGAGCTGTTTCCACCCACCTCTCATTTTCTCTGTTTACTCCAGCTTTGGCTTGAGTCATGCTGGAGAGATCCCTGGGGCTAGCCCAAAAACTGTTTGTGTCTGAAAAAAACCCCTCTTGTGCTGCTACTGCCAAACGAGGCGAGGAATGGAGTGATCCGAGTGGTGGCTATAGGGACCTGCCTTGGGCAGTGCTGCCTGGTACCTGGGGTGACCTCGGCCCCCCTCCTGCTTTCCAGGAGCGGCAAAGGTCTGTGGTGAGGAGTTTAAACCTGCAGCTGACAGGCTCGGCTTCTGTTTATGAGTCTTGTGAGAGCAGTCCCTGGATCGGCTGGGGTTTGCAGCCAAAAGCTGTGAACCTCGAGTTAGCAAACAACGCAGGAGCTGAAGGATTTGGTTTTGAGTTGTCTCTTTAGATGAGGAATAAGGGGAAGATAGGGTCCATGGGGTAGTACCCCACTTAAAAGAAGGTTTTTGAGGAAACAGAAGCATTACAAGTGGCTGGAACTCCTTCCTCACTACCAGGCAGGGGATAACGTCCAGCGATCCCCCTGTTGCTGCTGGCATGAGTCTGCTGGGAAGTCGCAGTTTATCTCTACCAAGTGATTTGAGAAGTGCTACAGGATGCCTGCCGGGAGCAGTGCCCGAGGCCGGATGGCCCCCTGTGTCCTGCGGGCTCTGCTGGCCACGGCACCTTTCCGCCTTTTTATAGCTCGGCTTAGCGAGGAAATGGGGCTCTCATGGTGCCCGTGTGCCAGGCAGCGCCCCTGTTTTCTGAGCAGCCCCTCCTGTGCCCCTGGGCATGGCACAGTCTCCCTCGCAGCCGGTGTGGGGAGCAGCCGTGGAACAGGAGCGATGGCTTGAGGGGCCAGCACTTGCTCCCGGGTACCACCAGGGTTAACAGCTCCATGCTGGGTCACAGCTTCCAAAAGAGCTTGGAGGAAAGTGCCAGAGCCTGTGGAGGAGCAGGGATGCCTGGCCCAGGTCTCCTGTCCCTTTACACCTGGGAAGGGCTGCTGCCAATGGAGAGAGGAGAGCTGTGCCCCCTGGGCAGGAGACCTTCCCCAGCTCCACTGCCCACTTCCCCTAGGCTCCTAAACCTCAGGTCTCCACACTCAGCCAGAACCACTGTCATGGGCCAAGTGGCTCGAGGTCCAGGGTGGGGGTCTGCTGGTGGACAGATGGTGAGATGGCATATGGGGCTTTTGCTTAGGAAAGAAAAACAAATCCCCCTGGTCCTCCTCTTCATTGTGTCTGAAGTGGGGCTAAGTGGGATAGGTCTGGCTGGCAAGGGGCAAGGATGGAGAAAAACGGGGAAGATAAAGGGGAGCAGGAAAATGATGGGAGAAAAAAAATAAGGAAGGCAAAAGACTGTTCTGAGCACGACTGGAGGAGAGGGGCTGTGAATGGGCTGCTGTGATGGACGTGAAATTCATTCCCCCCTGCTCAGACCCTCGCTGCCTCTCATTGCCACATCCTCACAGAGTTTTCTGGTGTTTCGACCTTAATGGGTTTCACAGCTGCCAGCTCAGTGTTATCCATCACAAAATAAAACAGCAAAGCTTAAAGGAACCCCAGCTTTGGAAAAACCTGGTCTGAGGCAGGCAGGGAGGTGGGAGGTAAGGGGAGCCACGGCACAGGAGCACATTTCTAGCTCTGATGGCTGTGAAGATCAGCTGGAGAAAAATGAAGAAGCCAAGTCTGTAAGGGCTAATATAGAGGAGCTCTGAGGTTATGCTCAAAACCGGTACTGCTCTGTACTCCAAGCTGGAGTGTGTAATGCTCTCCAGTCAGTGCCCAGGTGTGCCCTGGATGTTCCCAAGGGTCTGTGAGGGACACCATACAGAGTGCAGTGAAAAGTGCAAAATGCCAAAGCTCTGTTAGGTGCCTTTCTTCTAGACATGCAAAAATAAAGCAAACTGGCAGGGAGAGGAGATGAGTTGGTTTGCTTAAAATGTTAATTTTAAGGCAGTTGGTGGGGGTGTTTTCTTGATCTTGGAGCCTGGTTTTTGAGCATCACTGGTGCTGTGTCAGTGTTTCCATCTCAGTTCAGGAGGAGCAAGGAGAGGGCGGCAGATGCTTTCCCAGAGGCAGCCTGACCAGTGCTTCACTTGCTACTGTGTAAACCTCTTGCCTGGTGTAGGCGAATACCCGAGGGGAATTTCTACCAGACACAAATTGGCTGGGTTTTCCCATAAAAACATCTGTGCAGAATGGGCCAGAAATAGATAGTTCAGGGGGAACTTTACCTTCACGTAGGAATTCCTCTGCATTTATGGGACATCATAAAATCATACAAAGAGCACAAATAAACTCATATTCGCAGGAGAGGCAAAGCTTTCCAAAGAAGAAAACAAGGTCCTTTCCCATGCTGGGTAACATTTGGTACTATTTCATTTGCCAAAAGCTCATCAGGGTGGAGAACAGGATGGATTCAGTGCTGCTGCTAGGAAAAACAATCCCCGAATTTGTGAGCTTGTAGAGATAGAAGTGTGTATGTGTAACACAACAGCAGGTATCCTGTGCAGCCTGGAGGAAGGTCAGCTGCCCCTCTGCACCGTGGTGAGCATGCTCAGCTTCTCAGGGGTTTGTGTTGAAGGTATTTGTGTGACTTTAGTGATGCTGAAGGGATTCAGGGACTGTGCCCGTGAGTGGGGAGGGAGCATCGATCCTCACTGCTTTCCCAATAGTCTCATTTTGCTGGGATTCTTTCCTTACTTGTGCAAGCAAAGGAGGGACAGCTGAAAACTCCCTTTCCCTCCCAACTTAAAGCTTTTTTTCTTCTGCTTTTATTCAGTATCTCAAAGCACACTGCTCAATTCTACTTCCCAGTGTCTGCAAGCTTGCTCTCAACCTGGCCTCCATCTTCAGCTTAGCGTTTTCCATCCCAAAATACCAGATCTATTTTTTCCTTCCAACTTCTCTGGTAGCTAAATCCTGCTTCTTTTCAGCTGCTTGCAATCCCTGCACCTAGATGGTGTTATTTCCAAGCTTTTTGCTCTATCTGGGAGGACTCCCTGCTTGCTTTTGCTCTGGGCCACATGGTCCCGTGATTCCAGGAGCTGGGCCTTTAAGAAAAAACAGTGAAATTGGAGATAAAACAATAAGAGTTAACAAAACCACCCACCCTTGAAATCCCCCTGATGGTTGTAATAGATTATCTATTTAAGATGTGTTTCTTTTAGCTGTTGGAGATAGTGGTGGGAAATGATTTCACCTTCCCTGGGTGACTGCAAACAACTGGGAATGCTAAAGAGCTATTAATCTGCCCCCTTTGAAAAAGTGCCCTCCCTCTCCCCTGATCTCAAGTGCCCCTCCAAAACAGACAGGCACTTGCAAGGTTTAGGAGACCACAGCCATGGTCCTTTAATGCCAGAAGAGTTCTTGCTTTCTCTGCTCTGTCTGCCCTTGTCAGCCCTGTCCTATCATGCTTGCAGTAAGTTCACCCACGGGAAAACCCCACGCTGGCTTTACTGCCATTCCCAGCACGTGTGTCAGCCCAACCCTCCTTGCCTTTCCCTCTTGCAGACAGAGGGTTTCCCCCTTTCCTTGATGCTCAGTGATGTGTGATAGCTCCCTAAACACACAGGGGTGCCCAGTCGGAGCTGGTCAGCTCTGGCTCCAGCGCTAGCGAAGGCTTTTTCAACCACGTTCCTATGTGCAGAGGGAAGGTGCAGCTGTTATGTCACTGGAAAACATGACAGGCAAGAGCAAGCTGGCTCTGCTGACAAGGCAATCCTCTCCAGAGGAAGTGTTTTCAGCGTTTCTGCCAAGGCAAGAGGGAACCAGTTCCTGCTCTTGGTGTTACATGCTCCAGGTATCCCCCAGGTGAAAAAGCAAACCCCAGTTCCCAGGAAGGAGATCACAAAGCCTAGACTTCCAGAGCCCCACCTCCTTTTAATTTTGCTTACACAAGTCAACCTTGCCCTAAAATTGAATGGTTTTGTGTTGCCTGGGAATGAAAGTTTTCCCTTGAAAACACAATTTTTAGAGGGAAGCCCATTTGTTTTGCTGTCCTGAGCAAAGGCAGCTGCTTATGTTGGACCAGGCGATATTTTGTACAGTGGTATGAGGGAAGCAGAAAAGGACAGAAAATTGTTTTGTTTCACCATCTCAACCTAAAGTTGAATTGAGGTCTCCAGAAGCCAAAGATTTTTTTCTGTGTTTCAGTCCGTGTTTAATAGACTGTGCAGGAAACTGAACTCCAGGTGCTCCTAAATTCCTGGTAGGGTTTGCCTCCCGCTGAAGGGGAGCAATCCCACGGCACCACTGCCCTTTGTATTCCCCAGGGATGTGCAGAGCTCTTGGACTCAAGGGAGGCACCAAGGATGGGGAAAATGCTAAATGCCGGTGAGTGCCTGATGGCTGATGGTCATGGTGCACAGGGCTGTGCTCCCATCCCTGCCCAGCAGCTCCTGCCCTTCCTCCTGAGGGGCTCCCCATCCTTAAGGCTATTTCAGTAGTCCCAGGTCTTTCCAGGACTCTGACCCTGCAGATAAAGTCTTGGGGAAATGTTATTGCTCCGGTTCCGTTCCCGGTCATGCTGAAGTCCTGCTGGGTCATCACTTCCCTGACAAGTCCAATTGCTGCTCTTCTCCTTCTGTGCTGGCACGGCAACCCAGCCAAGGCTTCTTGCAGCCCACCCAAACTTGGCCCTTTCCCCTTAGCCCCTCCAGTGCCTCTGCACTCAATGGGGCAGCGATCTGTTCCAGGTTTCCTTGCAGATTTCTGTCCTACAAAGGGTCCTGCTGCAGCCAGGGTGTTTGGATCCTTACTGGTTAGGAAATGGCTTTCTGCTCCTGCCTTTGCAACCCATCATCCCTCCCTTGTGCTGAGGCCGATTCCCAAACATGGGAAAGCCACCCAAATGTGGCGGTCTGATGTTGAGACATTTTGGTTGGCATGTGTGTAGATGGAAATGGGAATGTGTATGCCTACATACCAGTGTGAGTATCCAAATAAAGGCTCCTCTGTCCTGTTTGTGCCCATGTTTGACCATTAGCACAAAGTGATTCAGTGCTGCAGAACAGAACTGTGCCATCGGGGAGGTGGCAGCTACATGGGAATGTGCCCAAATGCAAAGATTCACATATCAGTGCTTTTAAACTGAGAAGGTAAACACAGATAAAAATGCTCTATGGAAACTGGCAATTCTCACCTGAAACCCCCTCATCACCCTGATATCAAATCAACTCTCTATCAATGTTTCAGCACTGAAAATACTCAATTTCTAGTCAGTCACAACAACCCTTACTGCTTTTGACTTGCAATAAGGAAGCCAGTCATTTCAAAGTGAAAAAAATGGAAGTGTTCCAGCCAGTTCTGCCTTCCCTCATCCAGGCAGAACCAAGTTGCTCTACTTTTTTCCTCTCTAAAAGGAATTTCCCCCTAACTGATGTGTTCTTTCAGGAAGGTGCTCGATTACTTGTGAAAATTAAGTCATTTCTGTATGATCCTGGGCATGGGCTTCTGTTGCACCCACTACTTCTTTTGGAATGTTGGCCCAGTTGTGAAGTAGGTCAAACAACAGGAAGGTGTAACTGGGATGGGAAGCTGGGCTTGAGGGTTAGAAGGGAACAGGGAGTGAGTCATTAGCGCAGGCAGCCCAGCAGCTCAGCCTTCTCAGATCATCTCAAATCATTAACCAAGTGTACTTTGCAGGTATTAATGAATAACTTCTTTGGGTTGATTTGCATTTTCTTTAATAAATTACAGCTATTTTAATACAGTCTATGAGGGGTGGTGGGGATGCTGTCCCTAAAGCACATTTGGCTCAGGACATGGGTTAAGTTTAATGACATTTCCAGTGAGGGAAGATTCGGTGACCTCAGGTGGACTCTATTGGCCCTTTAAGAGATACACAGGTGGGCCCAGAGAGCAGGAGACTGACATGCTGGCACCATTAGAAATCCAAACTCATGGGAAATGAACATTCTGATGCAATTTGACATTGTGGAAGCTCTTGATAGCTTTTGTTCTGTTCTGCACTTGGAGAAAAGTTAAGTTTCACAGCCTCTGAAGGTTTCAGGAGATGCTGTTGCTGTTCTCAGTTCACCTTCAGCCACAATATTTTGGTGGGACCCTCCTGTCCATCCAGGTGTCTCCATGAGCATAAGGAGCCACAGGGGGGAAGAGTACCTGCTTCAGATCCTCGAGTTTTGTTTGCTGAGTGAGTCTGCTGAGAAACGCAGCTTTTTCACAAGGACACAGTCACCAATTTATTTGCCAGTGCCAGCTCTTGGTTTTGTAATGCCTGTAAGGACCACATTTGGAGGCCGTTACGAAACTCCCTCAGCCTGCTTTTAATCAAACTCCACATTTCTAGTTAAATACTGTGAACTTTAATGCCTTTCTTCATTCCCAAACTGTTCTGCCCTGTCTTTCCCATCTCTTGGGCACCACCCCCCCCAACTCCCACTTTTCCAAGAATTTGAGGCTTTGGTTTCAATGGTATAAATTAATCCTTTTCCTGTTTCTCCTCTCTTGACAGAAATTGAAGTTTCACTTGCCGAGACATCGAGAAGTTCGAGACACACACCAGCGATGCAACTGCCCGGCAGGTAGGGATGTGGGGAAAGCTGGCACTTTGGAAGGACCTTTTTTGTCCACATCTTATTGAAGGCTTTTTTAATGCTGTGTCGTGTATGAGTGCAAAGTTGTGCACGTTTGCATAACAGTGCGCTCTAGATATGGGAATTCGATGTGGAGGGGTGCGCAACAAGTTTGGTATGTGCCTAAATACCAACAGGTAACAGGAGCAACAGGGCAAGTGTCAAACGTCCAGATAGATTCTAGACAGACAATAAAGAGAGAAAGATAAGCTCTAGAGGGCAAATATTCCCAGTGATTTTAGACATCAGTGTTGAAGTGGGCAGAGTGGCTCTTGGGGAGGTGCATCCTTCTTGGCTGGTTTTGGAAGGTTTGAGACATGTAGGCTAGACCCAACACCAAAGCTGAACAGATGGATTTTGGTGAGCCAGAATGCCTCTGGGATGAGAAGATTTGAATTCCTTCGTGTTGTACCACTATCTGAGGCATCTTGCAGAATAACAGCCTTCTGCTAGAACTGTTCATTTGTGAGGGGGTTCAATGAAGTGGTCACTCGAGGTCCTACTTGTATAACATACAGAAATATTATGGGATTGCTTAATTGCATTATGTTTTTAATCATGCTAATATCAAAAGGCTCTTTGAGACACATCTGAAGTGGTTTCAATACAATAAGTGACAAATTGCTATGGAAAAAACATTTGTGAATGGCATTTCATTCCATGACTGTGAATCATTCAGCCTTCCTCATTGTCTTTTGATGCATTGGACTGTGTAGAAAAAAAACAGAGAAGTGCCAGCTACCACTCACATCCTCAGCTGAATTTTTGGGAGAGTTTGAATTTGTATATCCAAACTGGGTATCTGAAGCTCATTTTGCAAAGAAAGAGGCAGGGGAAGTTGTGTCTGGACGAGCACATGCAAGCAGCATTTCTATTTTCTGTGGTTTCTCCTTTGGTTCTCTTTGGTGCCCAAGGTGAGGTGTTTGACAGTGTCTGGTGGTACACATATCAAAGTGTATTCAAATATAGTCAGCAGTGGGATAATGGTGGAAATTATGGGGGGTTGTCTTTGCTGTAAGTAATGTCTCAAAATCATTGTATTGAGACCTGTGTAGAGACATAGGAGGCAGTCTCTTGCCACATTACAATGGATTTGCAAGGTGGCAGCTTGTGAAAGCAAGAGGTAAAGTTGTACAGGTTTATAATGGAAAAGAACTAAAATCCAGGATCCAGACTTGTAGAACATTGGAAAAAGCCTGATTTGACTACTCTGGATCAGGACTGTTGGACTTCCTTTTAGTCCCAGAAAGAAACAACTGGAGCTATTTTAGTTTAAATTTAAAAGATAGTACAAATGAAATGTCATCTAAGTGCCTATTCTTCTAAGTATCTATTCTCTAAAGAACAGATCAAAACTGAGCTCAACTGTTTTTAAATGTCAAACTTTTTCCTCCAATGGGAACACAAATCATAGCCCTACTCCATTTTCAAGTTCTTGCCTAGACTCGACGTATAAATGCCATAAAACCACAGGAATGAATATCCTCCTGGTGTTTCTGAGCCAGCTTGGAGAAGGAAACTTAGAACTTGAATGCAGAGCAGAGAAAAAAGAGATTCACTGATTTTTGAGGCCATCTGAATGTGACCCCCTGCACCAGGCATGTGATAGATGAATTGCCCAAGTATTTCAGCATCAAGGTCATAATACTTGGTTACAGATACCCACATCCCGTGGGAAGGCTTGGCAGCAGTTGGTGATGGATTTCTCCTAGCACTTGGGTGCCCACTCATCCAGTTAAGCTCATAGTATTGCTGAATGACAGCTTTGATTCAGGAGGACTGTAGTATCATCTCACTCATAAAGGTTCAGGCTGCCTTTTTACCTGTTAAACTTGCTCATCTTCATCAAATATTCTACAGGTACGGGTACTGTGTGTAAATTTTTCCCCCACCCTGTCACCTAATCTGTCGAGGGAAATGAGACCACGGTCTAAAGCTGATGTTGTGGCAGGTGAGGTCTTGATTGTCTTGGATCAGTGCAGAAATGAAGGCACCTTCAGCCAACTGCTGTCTCTTCTCGGACCCTTTGCTCCAGGGTATTTCCCTTTGGTCTCCAGGCCAATGCAACACAGGCCACCTGAACGCACTGTCCCGCTGTTTCAACGTGGTCTCTCTTCCAGCCCGAGACCTTGGGAATCCTTTTCCCCCTTGTGTTTAAAATGCCCCAGGGACCATACAATGTGACTTTTGCGGGAGACCAAGGTATTCAGAAGCGTCAAGATGTTGCAAGACTTGGCGCATGCCTGTTGCTTCTCACTGGCCCACTTCACTGCCTATAAACACATCGTACTCCTCAGCAAAAATAAATGTTTATCAGAAGTGACATTTGAGTTCATCCCGAGCTGCGAGCCAGGTCCCTGCATGGCAGAGAAGGGGAAAAGGAAGACAAGTTCATTTGCTGACCTGTTCAGTGCGGATGTGGAGGTCCAGGGCAGTGTCACCCGTTGGGCAGTGTCACCCGTTGGGCAGTGTCACCCGTTGCCATAGAAGAGCTTCAGAACACAGGGGGATGTGAATGTAAATGGTTTGGAAACGCTGGGAATAGGAGAGCAAGAAGGTTGTGAAGTGTGTGACTGTGCTGTGGATATCTGAGTGTGTGTGATAAGGACTGTAGGAATAACACGGTCAGGAAAACAGCACAGCTGTATTTATAGCAAACGATAAGGAAATATAAGTTTCCTTTGACTGGGAAGCTGCTACTTCAGATCACTTGGGCTGGGGGTGGGTGTGGCTACCTGTGACGCCTCGCTCCTTGGCATTGAGTTTTTTGAGCTCAGGGGTCACAGTGGGCTTTTCCAGCAGTGTCTTGGCAGGGAGGACACAGCCTCCAAGTTTAGCACAACCTTTCTGGGTAATTAATCATTCGGTTCCCTCTGTCTGATAGGTAACCTGCGTGATTCCTTCTGTCCCCACTGTCTGCCAGACTGACCTGGGACAACTTTGCACAGGTTGGGAAAGAGACCCTAAGGCTCAATGGTAGTAATGACTGTAGCTATTCACCACCCCCAGAGCCTGCGCCGTGCTGGGGCCAAGTGTGGGGAGGGAACTCAGCACAGGTTTGGTCTGAGGTTTTTGCATGCTAGGATGAGACTGGGGGAGGTTTTCTGGGGCTGAGCAGATGCTTTTCCATATGGTATGTGGATGTGGTTGAGAACTACCTGAGGCTGGAGGATCCTCTTACAGCCAACTGGCCTCCCTTGATTTCTTCCACATAGTAACAAAACACTGTGAGGGAAAGCATTGTCTTTCAAGTTGACAGAGCAAAAAAATCTAAGCTTTCTGTAGATTAGGTCTAATCTAAGATTTCCTTAGATTTTTTCTTATATTAGGTCTAATCCAAGATTTCCGTAGATTTTTTCTTAAATCAGGTCTAATCCTGATCCAGTTACATATCCAGACTGTGTCTGCCTGGACAGCCTCAATAGCCAGAGATTACACCAAAATCCGTTCCCACAGCCGTCCTGGTGGAGGTGGGTGCTTGTGTATTTTGTATACTGTGACTTTTTATTAGACCTTTCCCATCATCCTCTCTTCAGCTCTGATTTTCACAGTCCCCACGTGGCTGTTTTTCACTCTGCTGGCTCTCTGCTCCAGTCTTCAATATCCCTGGCTGCTTTCTGTCTACCCCCACAATGCTTGTTTTGGTCCAGTTTCTCCTTGGGCAGGTTAGGAGCCTGCGGTGCTGGAGGCGGTCAGCCATGCAAGCAGGGAAGCAGCTCGGAGGGATGCCGAATGACTTTTCCATCTCTCCCTGTGGCAGCGCTCGCGGGCAGAGGAGGGACCTCGGCTGCAGGAGGAGGCAGCTCCTGGGAGCTGGGACTGGCAGTTCAGAGGGAGGTTGCACAACCCGCCCACAAACCGGGCGTACCTTTTGCTGTTACAGGGGCTTGGAGGATGGTGTGGGGCCAGCCGCAAGGATTTTGGCAGTGAATGGCAACTGGGGTATTCTCGGGAATGTCTGTAAGACTTTACAAAGGAATGTCCCCTAGGCATTTCTTCTGCAAAATTCCACCCACGTTCCCTGTCTGCCCCAGCCTGGGGCACAGGGAAAGGTGCTTGGCCACTCTTCAGCTGCGATTGACCTTACAGAAATTACAGCAGGAGATACTGCAACTCAAAAATGTTGCTGCTGTTCCCCTTCTTGCAGGGAGGCCTGCAGAAGTCAAGGTGCAGTGGTGGCCCCAGTTGCACCCGGGAGACAAGTGCCACATGCTGTGCACACTGGATCCAGGCATTCTGGTCTCCCCCTTGGGCACCCCCCCGTCCATGCTGTCCTGACCCCTCGGCACACTGGCAGCTGCTGGAGGAGCCCAGCAAGAAACAGCGTAGGGCATCAGTGGGGCTCTGGCTCCCACCCAGGATGTGTCACCCAGAGCCAGCAGGGCCAGCTGACGGGAGGCCGCAGGATTAGAGGCATATCCTGACCCCTGCCTGGCCCCATAGGCAGCTGCAGAGGGAGGAAAAAACGCTGGGAAAGGCAGGATTAGGGGTAGTGGGGATGGCTGAAGCAGGGGTAGACCTCTGGGCAACATGGGCTGAGCCTCAGCTCCGCAGCATGCAGGCAGAATATTGCATCCAGGTAGATGCATCTGTTTCTCCCTTGGGATTCATATCTTCTCCCCAGATGTCTCTGTGGAGATGAGCCAAAAAAGGGGACAGTGACTGAGTCTTGCCTGCTCCCCACATCCCAGCTGACATGCTCCTCTCTTGACAGGTTGTTTTCATGGCTTTTATATTTTCTTGTTGTCATGTTTGACATGATCCTTTTTCAGCTTGCTGGGGCTGCTTTGGCAGATGATAGAATCACAGACTGGTTTAGGTTGGGAGGGACCTAAAAGATCATCTCCTTCCGACTCCCTGCTGTGGGCAGGGACATCTTCCACTAGACCAGATTGTTCCAAGCCCTATCCAGCCAGGCCTTGAACACTTCCAGGGATGGGGCATCCACAGCTTCTCTGGGCAATCTGTGCCAGTGTCTTAATGCTTCTCAGGGGCTCCCGTGAGATGAAAAGCCTGAATGCTCTGGTGAGCACTGAGAGGTGGAGAAGGTGTTTGGGATCCCTGGCGTGGGGTGAGGGTGTGGAAGCTATTTAAACAGCAGCAGCCATGAGCCGTGTCGGAAGCTCTGGCTCAGAGCCATGAGGAGCATGAGGTGGGAGGATGCAATGAAACACCCATCCCCATGGCCCTCCTGTCAGGAGGTGCAGTGAACTAATTGAAATGATACAGTTTTGTGTTTGACCCCTTTTCAGGATGGTAAATCAACGTGGCTTCCTACGCTGACCGTGAAAAAGGTGTTTTCAGCTTTAAAAGTGTCTGAACACAGCTTTTTGACAAGTGCTAACAAAAAAAATTGGAAAAGAGGACTTTTATCTCAAGCAGCCACTCCTTGCCAAAAGCTCTGACCTTTCTGATTTGCCTGTTTTCCCTTGAATGCACTGGCAAAGCCCTCATGGCCAGGCTGGCTGGAGAGCCGGGATCTGGAGGGAGCAGTGCCCGGGCTGCTGCGGCACCACCGCAGCCACAGCAGCGTGGTGCTGTGTCAGAAAACGTGGTTCTCTGGCACGCCATCCTCATGGCACAGCTGGGAGAAAAACTGCAGCATAATCATTGCTTTAATAGTACTCCTCCTTTTTCCCCCCCTTTGTAAGACATCTCCCTGGGAATTCCCTGAAATTTAAATATATTCCCCCATCCACATATTTTGGGCCCTCCAGAGTATACACACACTTCAGCCTGGAAGGTTGTTCATGCACCCTGGACTGCTGGCTGTATTTTTGGATTGGGGTTTGTTTGGTTTAGACATACTGTTGTTTCATTTGTTTTGAAGATGCAAACCACACAATGAATTCCACAGATTCTGTGAGCAGTTATGAATAGATGAGGATGAACAATTCAGGAAAAAAAACAAACAAATAGTTTGCTTGGTCACTTAACTCTCTTTCTCTGAACATGTAGGCTGCTGTGCTCTTGCACAACTGCCTGGAGCAACTCGAGGAGTCACCCCCACCTTGGCTCTTGTCACCTGGAGGTTGCCATATCCATGGCTGAGGGACAGTAAGAAAGAGGAAGCCAGGATGTTCCTTATGCCTTTAAGCACCATCTCATCCAGCTTAGTCTGTGTATGGGATTTAAGCTGACTTTATTAAGGAGTGTTTAATTGATGTTAATGAACCTGCTGTTGTTGTCTCAGTGCAGACTAGGAGGGCTTGCATATGCCATTAGTACAGCTGTGAGCATGGCCTGGGCTGGAGGACTTAGAACAGCCCTGTGGTGCTACCATGCTGATGGAGTTTGGATGGCAAAAACCTCGGCCTCTCCCTCTTTGTCTTTGGTTTGGATGGCAAAAACCTCGGCCTCTCCCTCTCCTCTTTGGTTAGAAACAGCCAATGAATTGAAAAGGGTGGGCTCTGAGGCACAGTAATGGGCACAAGTGCTCAGCAAGAGAGAGGCCTGCTTATTCACACTCGTCTGCTTGTTGGTATGATTCCTTCTTGCCATTCTCAGGCCTGTGTCTGGGACACCCCAGGGCTCCTCTCTTTGTCCTTCTATGTGTCTTCTCATTTTAAACTTTTTATTTTAGTTTTTATTATTTTAAGCTGGCTGGAAGGTGGGAGGAGTTTGCTCCAAACACACAGAATTGCTGTGGGACTTTTTCTCTGGCAGCTGAGCTCTGCCCAAAGGTGCAAACAGGTGAACCTTTATGTTCAGGCGTGCATGAGTCCTGGTGGCAGAAACATTAATTTTAATGGTGCTTGTATATTATAGCCCAGGTGTTATATCCCAGCCCTGTATAAACCTTGGTTGTTCAGTACAGCCATCTATGCAAAACCATAGATAAACTAACCTCTTCTCTAGGCAAGGGTATGGTGCAGAGAAAGACATTGAGGATTAAATGCACGGGAAGGAGATTTCAGAGCAGATACCCACCACAGTGAGCTCCAACTGGAAGCACAGACTGAGGCAGGAGAAAAGCATTGTGGTTGTGCTGATTTTTATCAGGTAATGGTCCCACTGTGACCTTTACTATCCCTATCCAGCTGTGTCCGAGTAACAGATCCAGTGGCCCATGGCATCCTGCATGCAGACCAGGGCCTGACAGGTTGCCTGTGGGGCAGCCGGGATGCATGTCAAGGGCTGCAGCAGGGAGCTTCTGCATATTTGACGGGTTTGTGTACAGATGTTTGGTAGAAGTGTTTACACCATTGCGTGCCTTGTGCTTACAATGTATATGGTACATATGGGCATAAATCAGCGCCTTGACAAAGCAAGGCAAAAACATCCCAGCTGGCTGAGGAAACCCGAGGAGCACATTTGCTGCTACTGTACGGCGACGGCTTTGATTGAGCACGAGCGTGCTACCGGGGTGGAGGATTTTTCCCAGGCCTGGGCTGTGTGCACATGGCCGGGCTGGTTTGCGTCAGCCGCTGACGCACGTCCGGGCGCCCGCGACGCGGGCCTCGCGTGTGCTGAGGCCTGGCAGCGCTTGCGGCGGCCGGGGGAATGGGCGAGCCCGTACGACGGTCACGGCCGCCAAGCGCGGCGGCGGCGCGGCGCCCGGTGGCGGCCAACCCCTTGCGCAAAGCGTGGGCGCCCGCCAGCCGGCAAGGAGCACCGAAAATACCCGGCATGGGCCAAGGGGGACGTCGCAGGTGCCAAGTGGCTCACTCCAAAGTTGCTTGTGAGGGGACTTCGTGCCAGCGCCAGTGGGACATGCTGCCATGTGCTTGAGGGCAATGGGGAAGTAAAAGGTGGGCTGCTGGCCTAGCCAGTGGCAGGGGGGGGCTGCTGGTTTTAGGGTTAGGTGTCCCTGTGGTGGGGCAGAGAGGGGCTTTACGGTGGGGTAGAGAGGCTCGTGAGGAATCCTCCTCTCCAGGGTGTATGGTTTCAGTGTGGTGATACCCTCTTGGCTCTTCCGGGCATCTGCCCACACCTTTTCCCTGTGGAGACCAAGGACCAGGCTGATTCCCTAGTGCCCAAGGGTGTCCCAGGACGCAGATCAACAGGAAGAGTGGAGGAGCAGCTTTCCTTCCCCCGGATCGTCTTTCAGCCCTCGTGCCAAGCTGAGGCCACAGGTACGCTGACGGTACAGGGGCAGAGGCAGCCTTAAAAAGGGAGAGGTTGCGTCATGTGGGGCTGGGCAGGCTTTGGGAGGCAGAAACCTCATCTGTTAAACACATACCGCCCCCCCTCCGCCAGGGAACATTCAATCCTCTCTTTGATGGACGTCCAAGAAAATACTTCTTCCACATCCTAAACTTGTTAGCACCAGTTAATCATCTTAACCTTCTTCCCCTCTGAACGCACACTCCAATGAGTTTCCCATCGCTGGCAGCTGTTAAAGATGCAGCAACGCTTTTCTCACCGACCTTCGCAGGCGAGTGTGCAGCCATTAATTATTGAACATCCAGGCTGATCCCAGGTGGGAGAGCAGAAACCCATGTCTTCTGCTGAAGGCTCTTCAAAGTGACTGTCCAGTGCGTCACTTTGAGAGTGGATGCAGTTGATGCAGCTCTCCCCTTGCAGGAGCTGGACCAAGTCTCTACCCCTCTGGGTCCTGCCTCACTGACATTCATAAGCATAGTAAAAGAGAAGCCTGGAAAATATTTGTCTGCATTAGAACAATGCTCCCAGATTAATGTTGCAGAATGCCAGCAGCATGACAACCAGAGAGTTGGAGAGATGTGCTCACATGAGGGGGCTGTGCCATGCAGCTGGTGAGGGGAGGGGGGCTGGAGCATGACACCTCCTAACTGGGCATTTCCATTTCATCTGGCTATTTCTCCCCTTTCCTGTATGAAAACCCCCTTGTTGCCCATTGCATGTCTTTGATTTTGCCTCCAAAATAAGCTTGTGTTTGAGATAGAGGAAAGGTGACTCCTCGGTGCATCCATCCCCTCTGCAGTGCCTGTGGCTCCAGGGGGGCAGTGGTGCCCTTTGATGCTATCTGGCTCTTGTACACGTGGGACTGGGAGGCAGCGTGCTCGCACAGGCTCCCTGGACCAATTCACCCCCTCACTCCTCCCACCGGGGCCGCGATGATTCCTGCTCTGCTTGCCCATCCTGTTCCAGCCTGGCTGCTGCAGCTCAGTGTCCGTTTCTTCCTCATGTAATGTCTTGGGTGAGCAGCATCACAGACGGACTGTGCAAGCAGGAGGTAATTAAATCAGCGTATTCCCCAGGGAGGGGAGGCTGATTAACAGCACATTTTCCCCACGCCGGGGGGCTGAGACACACACGGGCAGCAGTATCAATCGCTTGCCTCACTCCTCTCCCTTAGGATGTCTGGTTTTTTTTCTTTTTGCTTTTCTTTTTTCCCTTCTTTCAAAGGGAAGGTGAAGATTATATCAGCTGAACTGGAATCTGAACTGACAGAGCTTTGTGCGAGGGACTTGTTTATTATGATTTGGTGTTGCTCCGGGCAGTGTGTGCGCCTCACTGGGGACCACCCAGCTATCCCAGCCACACCAGGCTCCCCTTGCCATGCGGCTCAACCAGCAGCAGGTAGAGGACCATGGGGCTGCTTTGCCTTTGGGAAGGGGTCTTACAGAGGCCAAATTTGATTCTGGAATGTGGCACTGGGTGGATGTGGCCAGATCCTGGTGGCTGCTCTTTTCTTGGCCTTCGCCTCTGTCATCTGCCACTGCTGTCCAAGGGAGGAGATGTTGCTGGAGGCAGTGGCAGCTGCTGGGAGTTCTGTGTTGGCCTCGTCCCTAAGCTGAAGCACACAATGGGCTGGGATTTTTTTTTATCCTTTTTTATTTAGTTTTTAAATATTAGCTTCTTATTAGAGTAATTTTGGCAGCAAAGAGGGAGTAATTATGTCTCCCAAAAAGGCAGTCATTACCTACAGATTAACTTCCCCTTAAACCCTACTATATACAAGTGCCACACAGATGAAAGAGGGGTTGAAACCCCAAAAGCAGCCCACAGAGCTTATGGGTCTTTGGCACTGCCCTGGCCACAGCGAGGAGCCATGTCTCAGCTCTCTGCTCACCAGGAAGTGAGGTACCTGGCTCGGACCTGTCAGAAACCCAGGGAAAAGCTGTGGTATGGCAAGGCTGTTTGCCATCCCCTGTGCAATGGGATCTAACGTGGGCTTAAAAACAGAAAGAAAGGAGAGGGGGAAAAAAACCCATCTATTTTTGGAAGATGTAGCCTCATGTTTTTTAGTTTATCCCAATGTGTCTAGGGATCTTTTGCTTATGGATGACCTGAGTGCTTATGGAAAATGCTTTTTTTCTGGGAAAAAAGGAGGAGATGGGAGTTATCAGGTGTGGTTGTGCATAGTTCTCTCCTTGAATTCCAAAGCCATCCTGGATAAATCCCCATGCTCTGTTATTGCACTGACCCCTATCTTAATGGGCAGAGTCCTGGAGTTTCTTGGGACAGTGATGGGAAGTGCCTCTCAAGTCCTCTAGGAAGGGAAGCTACAAACATGTGACTCTTGGACTGGGGGCTGGTGTGGTGCATGCACTATCCCCAGCCCCACATGGTTTAGCATGCATTCAGCCATTCCCCCTTGCTCTACATGGGTTTCTCCATGTGCCTTTCCCCTGCAGCAAACTGCTGCAGACCTCAAGTCCTCATTCCTCCTCTTTGGTCTCTTTTGTTTCTAGAACAGTGAGGATTTCCTGTTTTGGTAGGACTTGGACCTCTTTAGTGGTGGCTGAGAAGCCTCAACAGTTATTTACCAGGTGTAACACACACCCCATGTACTTTGGAGAAGTTTCTCTCTAAATGTAATGCCCTTTTCCCCTTATGCCCTCAGGGCCTTTCCTTTTGTCTGGGAGGAAGAACTTCAGAGTAACTGGTTTCTAAACTTGCTTGGGTTTCTTCCAAGTTATTTTTTCTCTGCCGCGGGGAGAGGGGAAAATATGTCTTTTCCATTTTCATTGTGCTCTCTTTTCTTTTTGAGATTATAATGGGATCTCTCACTACCTTAAAAACTAACAACCTATATGCCTAAATAAGAAAAATCTTTTAGTCTCAAACAAGATGGAGGTTCTGACAGAGTTTAGCAAACTTATTGAGTCAAATTTGCCATGTTGAGAAGATGAGAGAATACAGGTGCCTTCCAGACCGTGCTCTGAGGGAGACAGCATTGGTTGGGGTTATTTTTTGCCTTTCCAGTTCGATGGCTCTCTCCACAGTGTGTGCTCTGCAGAGCATCTGGTTTTGGCACTGGGGGCGGCAGGGAAGGGATCCGCACGCTCAGTTCATTCTAGGTAAGGGGAGCCGTGAGTCCTTCGTCCCTGTGAGCCAGTGCGGGTTGTCTCCATATGTGCAGCTGTCCCAGCCTGGCTCCCACCAGGCAGAGCCCAGTGCTGGAGTAGCCAAGTGAAGCCAGCCTCCCCGAGTTCGAGACGTGCTAAGAAAGCATCAGCTAGATTTGGATGAATGAATGAATACTCTCCTCTTCCTGCGCCATAAAACACGCTGAGCAAACCCACTTAGGCTCGTAAACTCCATCACATTTTTCCTTTTGAAGGGACTAGCACCAGCCCCACTCTCCTCCACATGCTCTGTTTGGAAGCAAGGCAGTGCATCAGGAAGGAGCCTGAAGGAAGAATTTATGGTGTCTCTAATTAGTCAGTTTGTTCCATCCTTGAAGAAGAGGATAACGAGCGACAGGGATGCATTGCTGGCCTCTGGAGGAAGAGTGCTGTGGCTTAGGCTCATGTCCAACTGCTGATAGGGTAATTAGTGGTAACTGGGAGCTATCAATCATCTTGGGTGGAAAAATGTCTGGGCGAAAGGAAAGACCCTCCCAAACATTTTCATAACTCAAAAGGGTGTGAGACAGGGTCTGGAAGACAGTACTGGCAGTCCGTAAGGTATTTGAGGAAGGAGTCTATTAAAAGATAAATTGAACACAATGGCCTTTTGTTCGTCCCTGGGTAGGTGACAGAATTTGCTGTTATAAAAACTGAAAAGTATTTTGGAAGGAGGAAGGAAGAAGAAAAGAGTTAGCAGATGGAAAAGAGGGAAGAATAACAAGAATTCGGGGGAGAAAAAAGTAACAGCGCACTAGTTATTAAAATCAGCTGCTAATTGCAAAAATGATATAGGACAAAAAAGAATTATGCAATTTGACAAGTAAATAAAACATGTCATTTGCATTTTAAGTGCATGATCAGAGAATTTATTTAAATAATTATTAGATATAGTAAGGTCCAACTTTCTACTTTTCCCAGACAACCACATTATGAGAGAGATTTCAATTTTCAGCAGGAAGTAAAAACGCCATGGATTTGGGTTTTTGCTTTACCCAGTCATGATTTACTTTGGCCAGTTTTCCCCTGTTGTTCCTTCCTAATTCTGAGGCTCTCTGAGGAGTAGGACTTGTGCAGGGCCTGGCCGAGTGCTGAAGAAGTGGCCAGCTCCTCGATGGAGGAATGTCAGACTCCTCCTGAATAACCAACTGCAGTTTTCAAACTGGTTTGGATCTCCAGAGTTTTCAGACACCACCTTTTTAGTCCTACCATGGAATAGGATGTGTTAGCGAATGTAGGGTGGGAAATGCAGAGAGATTATCAAACATCTACTCTGCCAAGAGTAGGGTTTTGTTGGAGTGGTAGCTCGCTGCACTGGCACGTGTGTCTTCAAGCTAAGAGTTGTGAGGTGCTTCTGGAAATGTCCAGATATTTGAGGTGGATTTCAAAAACACAGAAGGAGCTGGAGAATTGGTGGGGTAGTGCCCCTGGAGAGCAGGAGCTGGGGAAGAAGTTGAGGAAACTCAGCAACCTGGCAGGGAAACTGTTGGAAGCATGAGGAGCTACAGGAAGGGATCAGCTAAAGAAAATAACGAACTCCTCAGCAAGCTGAAATTCAAGACAGGACAAAAGTAAAGCTGAAAGGATTTAAAATGTATGGGTATGCAAGATGAAAATCTGAGAGCCTAGGGTCAGGTAGGACTGTGAATGACACTCGAGAAAATGCTAGAGTTGTTTATTGTGAGTGAGAAGGAGACCTTCCTTCTCACTGGAGCATAAATGCCAGTCACACCAGACAACAAGGACACCAACTTCCTGAAGAAGTCTCTGAGCCTTTGAGGGCTTGTGAAGGACAAGTGACATGTCAGAACACAAGGGCAAGGCAGAGGTGGTGACAGGGAGGAACTTCGTGTCCCTCTGTAAGACTCTGCAGATAAAGTAAATAGACAGTGTGTCTTCTGCCTTCACCACGTTGTGTGCTGTTGACTCCTGCAGTGAGCCAGAGACCAGGTTACTGTTTGAGAACTACACTTCAAGGTGCAAACGGGCCACTGACGGGGAGCAACGAGAACAACCAGGTCCAGAAAACATGGCTTCTGCAGAGAGACTGAAAGAATTAGGTTTTGTTTAGTCTAAAGGCAAGGGAAGACTGTGGGGAACAGGACAGCAGACTTCAAACGTGTAAGAGGTAACCGCGAGAAGGAGGGAAATAAAAAAATCTGTTCTTCAAGTTTGCTGTGCATCAGAGGTCACTGACTGACTTAAACAACAACACTGGAAATTTTGGGTAGTCTCTAAGAAAGATAATAAATATGGTCTTATGAATCAGGACTTGGGTATCGCCTGGACTGGATCACTAGGGAAGCATGTAGTGTCATCATCCCCAGAGGACAGCAACAGGTTAGAGAAATATTTGCCCAAATGGGTTAGGTAGAGGCTTTTTATTCCTTTGGTTGCTTTGAAGATGTTCCCTCCTCGATTTCGTGTCACTGTCATTCCACAGGAATCCTTTAATCTCTGTTTGGTTTGCTCAGGGGAGGCAGAAGGGGAAGAGAAAGGGGATAGTCAAGAGCAGCAGTTTTGGGCTGGTGGTTTGCTGTAGCCTGGGGGCACGTGGGCTCTTCGGCAGAAGGTGGTGTAGCGGAATGAGCCTGCCACCATAAGGTTTCAATTTACTGTCCAGGGGTCCGCACCGCTACTGGAAAACCTTGAGGGGGCCTCCAAGCATGAAAACCCACTGGGGGAGCTGACCCCGGGGGTCCTTCTCTGCTTTCTGTGACGCTAAGTGCTTCAGCATGGCAGGGACAAATGCGATTGTTTGCTGCTTGGAAAGAGCTTGCTGACCCACGGATGCCTGCCCAAAACGAGCATTGCTGCCCAGCCCTGGCCATCCCTGCATCTCTCCTCTGGCAGTGCTGGAGGTGCTGTACTTGTCCTGGTGCAGCAACGCTGTGTGGGCCATCTGCTCTTGACCCTTTCCTGTCCTTTGTTTTCACAAGGGGCTCTCCCAGATGTTTGTCAGACTATTTCTGCTTGCCTATTGTTGAACCCTTGTCTTTAAGCACTTTAATCTGCCTAATGGGCTGCCTGCTGTTATGCCAATGGCCCCAGTTATCCTCATCAGATTCTTCTGGCTCTGGAGGCCCACTGACTGCCATTGTCCTTACAGACATTTCTTAAAACAAGCAGAGATGCTTGGAGATACACTTGGAATCTAAACTAAACTCCACTATCAGACCCTCTCTCTTATTTTTGAGACTGCTGCCTAATCATGTTAATTTTGCTGTGAGGCTCCACCTCGGTGTTCACTTTGTTCATGGCATCCTTTGGACTTCTCTCGGTGCTCTGCTTGTGGCCTTCTCCTTGGCTTGGACTGGTGGTGGTGATGGTGTGCCGGGATGCTCAGAGTGCCTGAGCAGCGACTTTTATCCTCAACAGCTGCTGATATTAACTGCCGAGTCTCGGTGATGTCATGGGTTTGATTTCGGAGGCGAGCTTGAATGACTGGCATAACCTGGTGCCTCAGCTTAGCGTTGGTCAGATTTTTGGCAGTGAAATCCTGTAGCCCTTTTGCTGTCCAACATTGCTGCAATCCTTTGAAGAACCTCTTGCCACTCTGCAAGGGTGTAGCCGAGAGGGGAGTGTTCTGGGGACGGAGGGGCCTGGCCTTTGCAAGGGATTCGCACTCTCTGGAGTGAGTTATAAACTCAGATTGGCTGCTACTGCTGACAACACCTGAAGCAAAATTTCTGGAGGTTGTGCTTTGGGTTGTCACTGTTGCTTAAAATTTTTCTTATTATTTTCAAGATTTTTCTTGTCTTTAATTTCCCCTGCAGCTAATAATGAAGCTCTCTGAGTTAACGTCCCTCTGCCTCCCCTTGTATCATTTGTCCCCGGATGGAGATGGGGAAAATGGCTCTTCATGGCTATGAGTACTGTGGGTGTGTTGTTTGAAAACTGTAGTGTGGCCAGTCTCTAAAACAGGCCCAAGCCACCATTTGGGCTCCATGCACCCAACTGGGGTCTGCCTGCTCCAAAATGGGATCACTCTGCACTGGACACCCAGGGATCCAGGCCACCCTGGATAAGGTCATGCTCAGGCCACTGACATTTTAATCAGCATTTCATAACTAATTGCCTGGCCACAGCTATCTTATTATCAATTAACATAGTCCTGAATGTCAGGAAGTAACTGTATCTCTCTAACTCGCTAAGGCTGCCTTCTGGGTCTGTGAAATGGCTGGATTTCCTCACAGGGATGGATTACATGTTTACATCTTCCCTGCTGCCAGAGTGTGTAGTGCGGATGACCCAAGTAAGCAACAATAATGTCTTCATGTTCTCTCTCTGTCCTCCTCATCTTGTGTAAGCTAAAGAGGGGGGAAAAAAATCCCTTGTGTGTGAGCTTTTGGAGCAGGCTGGAAGACACCCACATTGCAGGCACTGTACTGCCTGAATCCAAGAAATTAGAGAGAAAAAAAAAAAGCTCCAGCATTTGAGAGCCTTTTTAGAATGGACATTTTTCCAGACAGCAGGAAATGCCCTTAAATGGATGGGATCATTTCAATGATCCTTTTGGTCCAGAGAGCATTGCTGTCTCTCAAGCTGGAGGATATCTCTGCCATCAGCAGAAGGTCTCTTACCAAACTGACCTGCTCCAATGCTCCAATCTTTTAACATCTGCTATTTTGGAACACGGGACTTTCCGGATTAGGATAAATATGACCCACTTAACAAAACTAAGCATCCCCTCTTGTGAGGCTGAAGAGAGTACAGCATGGAGGGTGGCTTTTTATCTCTCTGTGTGGGTGAGAGCAAAGGGTTCCTTATAGTTCTGTTTTCGTTAGTCACTGGTTGAACGGGCCATGTGGAAGGTCAGGTGAGGAGAGGGCTCTGTGGCATGGCCTTGCTGTTCATCGCAAGTGTGTCCCTTCTGTATCTGCAGTAAGGTGGGTTTAGCCTATCTGCAGACTGTGGCTGCCCATTTACTCATTTGGGCTACAGGGAAGGCAGAGCTGCTTTAAGGAAAGCTTGTCTGCATAAAAACCAGAGCAACTGAGAAGGGACAGTGCAGATGGTGCTAATTTCCAGAGGCCATATGTTTGGAGGGACCCCGGGTACCCCTACAAGAATTCTTTGTTTTCTCAATGTTCAGTTTCAAAGGTGCTCTGGGGGTCTCCTCTTTGCAGGAGACCGCTGCTTCCTCCCACTCATCCACTCCCGACACGTTTGCTCTGTCCCCTCCTCCGTCCCCCGCTGCTCGCTGAGCCCTGCAGCTGGATAAACAGCGATCCAGTGCTTACAGCCCTCCGGTGCCTTCCAGCGAGGCGCCGGCACGGAGAGAGGCTTCCTGAGCTGCCCGTCGTGGGCGGACGGCCGTGCTCAGCCCGCGTGCCAGCGCCAGCATCGCTCCAGGCCCAGCAAGATCAGGTTCAAAACACATGGCATCTGGAGGTGCTAATTGCAAATAGGGGTTCTCTGTCTGTGCACGGCTGAGGGATTTGGTGGTCTGGGAGCTCTGGGTCTGTCTGCTGCCCGGGCTTAGCTATGGAATGGGCTTAGAAACGTTCGCGGTAGCTTTGATCTCTGCTCTGTTGACTCATTGTCCCTTCTCTGTTGACTGTTTGTATGGAAAGGGGATCTAGCTCTTCTCCTGTGCAGCACCACCACTATCTCACCCCAAAAGAGTCTGCTGTAGGGAGAGGAGGAACGCCCAGAGGCGTGATTTGTACTTGTGGCTGTTGATAATATTGGCTCCTGGTTGTTTGTGGAACTCTTTGGAGTTCACCACCATCAGGAGCTGGCCCACTTGGGGGCAAGCAGGCCTGTTTCAACACAGCTGCCCCAGTCCGGCTGGGGATGCAGGACACTGGTGACATGAGGGACAACGTGCAGTGGTGTTGTGGTGACTCTGTTGCAGTTCAGGTGGCTTTTGTGAAGGCTCCCATGCAGCCTGGTGGACTTGTGAGTTTGCCCCCTTGGCTTACAGAGTTGTCAGTGTCCCTGACCAGGCCAGACCTCTGGCCAGGGGCAAGTCCAGTGCACTGCCCAGGAGAGGCTGGCTCAGCCTGGCCACCAATGGTTGGAGCAGTTGGGGGTGGAGGTGCACATATCCCTGTCCTCCTTTGCCAGCTACTACTTGTTTTATTAAGAATACACTTTAGAACCTCTGCTCCACCTTCTTGTTTATCACTGGGACAGAATATGACCAGTGCATTTTGCTGGAGCTTTATTTTGCTTTGTAAAATCCCCAGTGCTTTGCAACAGCTTATCCAGCAACACCTCCTTCCTCCCCGCTGTCTTTGAGACATCTTGCCTCCTCCTCTTCTCCCTTTTCCTCCTCCTCCAGCCCATGTAAGATGATGTTGCTTTTGGAAATGACTCTGTCTGGGGGCTTCGCTTTCTCCTGGGTCACATGGACGATCCCGGCATTTGAAGCCCAGTCCCTGGATGGTCTCTACCAATTGACTTATTGCAGCCAAGACTCTGTCCCTGCAGCTCCCTGATGTGTGTTTACACAAGACTGTGCAGTCCCCCCTTCACACAACCATTAATTTTATAGAGGGCATATAACAGAGATGGGCCTCCACTATGCCTCCTGCCTTTGATCTGTGTGGGGTGTGTGGCCTGGTGGGCCCAGAGCTGCCGGCAGTGCTGATTTACTCTGCTCTGTGGACAGAGCTTCTGGAGCAAACAAGAGCCTATGTTTTCTCGCAGTGGTAATAGCAATACCGTTACAGGCTGTGCTGCTGGCTGGGTGTGTTGGGGCTAGAAGGGCAGGGATGGCTCAGGGTTTGCTTGTCTTTAAGTTTTTCTTTTAATATTAGCTCAGTAGTTTGGCTCATGCAAGTCGTGAGTGCCCCAAGCCCACGCAGGCAGGTAGGCGGGTTATTAAGGGTCTGCAGTGTTACTAATGGAAATAAAGTCCGTGTATTGGCAAGCCATAAGCATTGACCTTGTGACAGGGCGCTCACTCTGAAACAAAATCTCTCCAGAACAGTTCTCTCACAGAACTTCATTGTCATCCAAGCCAGACTCAGAAAACTTTCTTTTTTTTTTTTTTCTCCCAGTCTGGCATAAATTAGGATTCCTGGATGTGAGTCTGACCTTGCCCTCCAAAATGAACTCTCTGATGAGGAACCCTTTTGTTGTTTAGACTTGATGTACCAAGTAGGACACTGACCTCAGCATGAACACTGGTTGTGGGGCAATTGCCAGACCAACCAAATCTGGGTCGCCCCTGAGATCCTGTCCTAAATTTGATTGGAGTTGAGTTGTTGAGCCTTCTGGCTGTGAGTGTTGACCTTAGCTCTCTCTGTCAGTCATCACGAAGGTGCTAAGCTTTATTATTTTTTAACCCAAAGGTACCCTTTAGAGGTAACCTCTTCTAAATGAACCACGATGAAAGCTGTGTCTAACAGTGGCATTTGACAGGGCAGTTTTAGGTCACCAAAGCTTGATAGCCAAACCATTTGCTGAAGCCCCTGGTATGAAAGAGTCATGCTAAGTGAGAGATTTCCAATGTGGAAAACGTTTGTTCATCCAGAGTCTCCGGTTTCTTTTATGGACTTTCAGCCAGGGGCATTTTCAGGATGACGACGTATTCCGCAGGTGCTCACTGTGACATCCGCCTCCCGTGCAAGGAGGAGGCTGCTGCCTGTTATCTGTCAGCTCGCCTGTTATACTGCTTAGCCTTAATTCTTGGCACTCTGTATAGAGAAAAAAAAAAAGAAAACAAGAGTATCTATAAAGTATGGAAAATGTAGAAGCCCCTGACAGTTGTATGGTGTGTCTTGCTTCTCCCACAGAGAGGAAACCACAAAATAGTGAGTCCAGGGGTTTCTTTCCACACACACAATATCTGTCAGGATTTTGAAGAATTTTCTGGGAACTGATGAAAGAAGCGTGTTCTTTAAGCCCTGATATATACTGTACAACTGTTCTGTACAAGGGAGTTGCAGCACTCCACACTGGCAGGTTCCAAAAAGCTTTCCAAAATAAAAGAAACCCCAAGGACTTAAGGGAATTTCTTCCAAGAGGGCAGATTGGCTTCTATTGGAACATAGGCAGAAGCAAAGGGGAAAATTTGCTTGTATTAAAGAGAAAAGATACCTGATACGTTTAATAGCTGTAGTTTCCTAATTACCTTTTCACACCTTTGCAAGATCACCAATGCTGGTTGGAAGTGCACAGGAATTTTAGCAGCAAAGGGGCTCTTGCCTCCCTAGATTCAACTTTTTCAGTCACCAGGGGTGGCATGGATGTGAGGTGGAGTCACACAAGTAACAAGACCCCCACTCATGTGTGCTGAAGGACCAAACCTGTGTGTAACAGCGTCAAGAGCCTGACTTGCATGGCCTTCCTGACACAGGGCTGTCAGAGGCTGCCCTGCACTCAGTGATTATTAGCAGCTGCTAATTGTGGGGATACTTTAATTAACAAGCAGAGAGTTGGTGAAAGTGCATCAGCAAATGGGAGCAGCCTCAGGATCAACCCCAAAAGATGGTGCAATGTTTTTATCTAGTCCTTCTGGTTAGCATTTATTACATTAAAATAATTAATGATTGTTAATTTTTTTCCTCTCTTTCAGGTCCGCCTGTAAGTACCAAACCTCTGTGGTTTTAGAAGCTGTTGACACAGAGTTTGTGGGGCATGAACTGATACAGTCTCCTGTCTGTGGTGTCTGGTGTGGTAGTCAACTTTGCAGTCCTGGTACCCTGAGATCTCCCAAACAGCAAGTACTGTGGGTTGTCAGGATCTATACTGGAGTGGGATTTCTCTTGCCTGCAATTCAGCCTGTGAGGGGGAGATAGAGTGAGCCAGGGATGGGGACACAGCAAACCCATGGGGTACAGGTGTCTGTGTGTTACCAGTTGGCCCCACATACTCCGGGGGAACCGCCTGCATGTGCTTCACATGCACTGGGTGCCACACACTGAACAAGACGTGTGTGCAAAAAAGGGAAAGACAGATCACAAACACATGGCAGGAGCTGAGCTGGAGGGACTTGTTCCCTGCTACTTCACCCAGGCTGGCTGAACTGCTGAGCTCTCAAGTATAGCTGCACAGCTATCAATTTCCAAGGAAAAATTGTGTTGACAGCTTCCTTTTCAAATGTTAGCTAATGTAAAACCTCAGTGCAGATGATTTAGGCTTCAGGAAAATAGCTAGGTTATTGCAGAAATTTTCTTGTAGCTCTTAAGAGACCCACAGTAAACCAGCAGCAGCAATGCAAGGACTGAGGCCATGTATCTCTCAGGATTATAAAGAAACACTATATTGTCTCTAGCACAGTCCTTCCAGGGGAAATGGTTTATATTCGTGTACAATAGAGTGACTATAGTGGGTTTCTGTGGAGGAACATGAGAAGTTAAACATACGGTAGTCATCTTTTGTCTGTTCATGCAAAAATGTCTTAAACAGTTTGCAGATGACGTTCTGAGGAGAAGTAGTTGCTGTGCACAACCTATTTTCTTTCCCATTTCATCAAGCTGAAATGCTATAGACTGAACTCCCCCAGATATACGAACACAGACGTATTTAATGACAACAATCTTCCAAAAAGTTGCACCTTCTAGGCCAAAAGGTCTGAAAGTGTTTCACAGCTGGAAGCCCTGATCCACACAAACCTTCAGCTTATCCCAGGGGCTTTGAGGATGAGGACAGAAGTGGATGTATTTCAGCATTAACTGTGGGGTTTTGGGAAGAAAGCACTGCTTTGGAGGGGGCTGCAAGTGGAGTCCATCCATGGCTGTCCCTCCTACTCCAGCCTGGGCAGCCAGACGTTGGCATTAAATAGACGGGGCGGGCACAAAATTGGTGGTGGTGTTGGTATGTCTGTTATTGCTGTGAGAAATTAAAGAGAAATTAATAGCTCAGCACAGACATCTCCTAGAGAGCAGTCAGTGCCTTGTGGGGTGAGGAAGACGCACGCTCCAGGCTTCCTCTGCAGCACTAAGGGTTAGAAACCTAATATTGTAATGAGAGATTGAAGCCTGGCAGAAACACATGAGACCACCAGAGAAGTGCTGACATTATTTGCTACTGTATCCTGGCTTATTGTGACCCCTGAACCTGCCTCCGCATGCAGACTTCCAGGACAGGCCATAAGGAGTGCTACAGCCAATGGAAATAATAAGAGGAAGTCAGGCAGACTGAGTGTCGTTAGCCAAGGTGGAATTTGTCCTGGGATAGCAGCACCCTCATCTCATTCAGGACCTCTTGGGTTTCTGATGGCTGGTGAGCGAAACCGCTGCGAGCGAAAGTTCACCTCTGAAGAGCCAAATGGAATCCTCCATGTCACCATAGGAAATATTTTCCCCCTCATATTTCTTGTGATTAAAATGGGAATGGTTTTATGAGCAAACAGACCTGGGCTCCTGCCTGGCTGACTGTCATATGCATTGTTCTGGAGAGCAACCCCAAAGTGCCGACCACCTCACATCTCTCTCCTGTTTTTGTTTTCCATCTTGCAAAACACAGCATGCAGTGTGGCAGGGCTTAGCTCTCAGTGCTGGTGTTGGCTTGAGTGTGGAGGTGGGCAGAAGTTCTCACTAGAAATGCACTGGGCCCTGCTTGTAGTCTAGGACAAGGAGGAGAAAAGCCAGGGAAGTGGATGAGCAACATCACAGCAGCAGAAGGGGTGTCCATGCTCTCCTCTTGCCCAACTGATGCTCCCCCCCTTATTCGTGAAGTCAGTTGAGGCTTTGGTGAAGGCAAGGGCAACCCGCAGTCACGTAAGATATTTGGTGAGATTGAGACTAAAAGGGGCAAAGGAAGGAAGGAAATTATGAAATCGTGCAATAGTCCAGAGGTTTCCAGACTCTTTCACTGTCTGGACCACATCCGAAGCAGAAGATCCTCTCATGGACATTTTCTCTCCCATTTCTGATCATGCAACATTTCTGTGGCAACTGCAGCAATTCCATACATGAAAAAATAATATTTAGCAGATGGAAAGTAAGGAAGAAAGTCAAAGCCCTGTAATTAGCTTGTTCTCCATGGAGTTGCAGATACCTTCAGAGCCCGTGCAGAGAGCTGTGGGCAGAGCCATGCCAAAAGGAGAGAAAACTTCACAAGCAGGAGATTAGGAAACCAAAGCAATCAGAGCTGATGGTCAAGGAGCTGTGGAGAGTTTTTTAACCATTCTGTTTCCTAAACCCTTCCATGTGATTTCATCTCTTTATCAAGCCCTCCCTTCAGAGTTTGAAGGTAGTTTTTGCTGTTTCTGTGTATTTGTCCCAGGGCCTCACAGAAAGGCCTGGGCTCCCAGTAGGTACTTCATTCTTTCCGTCTCATCCCCTCATTCTCTCTGTCTGGCAGTACTTTGATCAGGAGGCCTCCAGCATTCATAAACTGGGAGAAGTAAGTCTGGCATAGAAAATGTGCTGTGGAACAGAGTATTGCAAACAGGACATGGCTCATGCAGAACAGGGACTGCAGGAGCTTTGTAGGACCAAACCTGAGGGTAACATAATCCCCATGAGCCCTCCTATGTGTGGGAAACACTACTTTTGAAGATACCTTTGTCAGCTTCAGAGTCTGGTTGAAGAGGCAGGGTGTGCAGTATTCTTGCTGACGGGACTTGCTAGTTGCAGCAAGATTTAGAAGGCCTAAGTCACTCTGGGACAAATGCAAAAGTCTGTAATAACAGTATCTGCATCTGAGTTAGTCATGAGTGAGGAAGGAGTGTGGGTTTTGGAGTTAGAGCTGTGTGCTTTCCTGGTGATGGCTCCCTGCTCCCCAGGCTGCTGCTCACCTGGAGACTGCACGAGTTGCAACAGGCAGTTTCCTAATGAAGGAAATGCAAACTGTGCTGCTGGCTCTCCCCTGGACTCAGGACAGAGGCTGCTTGTTGCCTTTCGTGCTCCTCTAGCTCCAATGTGGGAGCTTCAGGTGGCTTTGTATGACTTTGTAACCAACCTACGTGGTATCATCCACCCACGAGTTCTCTTTCCTGGCTCCCTGTCACAGACAACCTTTCCTTATAAACATCTGGCATTTATTTGCTGTCCTACTGGGAGCTCCCCCTTTGCTGTTGTTGCTCGGAGGGCTGTAATGCTGTGCAGTCACATACCAGATACGGTGCCGTCATGTACCACTCCGACACCAGGTACTCACGGGAGACCTGACACGGCTCAGCCCTGACCTTGGGCTCTTCCTGTTCAGGCACCAGCCACAGCAGAGCCAGGAGAAATTAACTCAGCTTTTACCTCAAACCACGAGGGAGATCAGCCTGGGCTCAGCTGTGGAGGAAAGCAGCATTTAAGGGACTAAAAGCAGAGGAAAGCTCAGCGTTACGTTTTCCAGCAGCCACAAAGGAATCCCAGGGCAAGATGCTGACACCAGGAGTTTTGCTCGCTGCTGGCACACAGAGATAGGCAAATATTAGCAGGACTGAGAACCCGCCTAAAACCTTGGAAGAAAGAAGTTTCCCATAATATGTCATGGACAAAATTTAAAATCAAGCAGCTGTTTAGCGTTTGATCCATCTGCAAGGGATGCTTTTGCAGAGCATGTATTGCTCTTCAATTTATCAAACCATGGGCTGCATGGGAAGGTATGCTCCCCACACCGAACAGCTCCACAGAGGGAAGTGGCTAAACTTCCACCAAGGAACGGTTTGATCCCAGGCAATAATGTCGGAGTTTGGGTTGTACAACCAGAAGAACCTTTGTGTACACCCAGAAAAATGAATATAGTGAAGTGCCTTCCCTTTCCAGAGATTTCAGAGTATGTTCACATGCACCAGAGCTGAATGTGGGGGAAGGCATGAAGAGGTGGCACCGATGAGGCCGGTGTCTCCAGCTGCAGAAACCAGAAAACCAGGTTTGTGCCCACAGACACAGTCAGCCATGGGCAGGAAAACTCTGTTTTACATAAGGAAACCCCAAACATTGCTGGAAACAGAACTGAGAGATTATTATCATGTCATTTTTGCAAAATATAGAGCAGAAGCTGCATGACTGCTGAAGCCATAATCATCAAGATCCTTTAGCAATGAGCTGCTGTCTTCCAGATCTGCACAGCCTTCAGTTTTGGTGACCAGGAATGCAGAGGGGGGTGGTTTGTGTTTTTTTAATTGCATAGTTAAATTTAACTGCAAGAGGCAGCGAACTGCCTTGTAGGTAAGTGGCTGAAGAAAATTGCCACCGGTCCTGTGTTCATGTGTTTACGAGGCTCTGTCCAGTGTCTCCTGACCCACAGTCATTCCCAAAACCACTGTTGGGATCGTTCACACCCTGACAACGCACTGGGAAGTAACTCAAAGGGGTAGAGGACACTGAACACAGCTGCTCGTATGTCTTCTTCCAGACATGCTTTTTCCTGTGTCAGCTTGTGTTCTCACATTTTTCTGTTGCTTCTGGACAGGACTGTATTTTCAAGTCTAAGAGAATTGTGTTTCAAAGTGATAACTCTATAAATAAGTAGCTAACACCCAGCTGACTTTGGTCAAGAAAGAGAAAAACGTGACAGTCGGCTACTTCAGGAAGCCAGTTCCCAGGACCTGGATTTTATGAAGTGTTGGAAATTGGGATTACACTTTGTTTGACTGGAGACTCTTGTCCTTCTTTTGCCACCTAAATTGCAGTGTGTGATTTCTGTTGTGAGATTTGCTGGTTTGTCATATATACACATGAACTGGTGGCTCATACTTGTTCTTAAAGACAGGTTTGGGCACATGCAAATGCACTTTCCTCTCTTTAACTTTCTTTCTACCCCTCAAAATCCCTCGACACTTGCACCACAGCACAAAGCTGCTGCTGTGGCACACTTCATTTGTGCTGTTTTATAACCTTGCTTTTGGTTAGTTACCAATTGCCTCTGATTTTGCCTTAATTGCCAGGGAGACAAAGGTGCGATGGGGATCCCTGGGCGGCCGGTAAGTCAAAACCTCTTGTGTGTGCCTTATCCTCCCCATTCTCTTCCAACCCCCAGGATTTGGCAGGGGGAGCTTTCAGGATGGTCCTTGGCAGGTGTCAGTGTTCTCTCTGAGCCCCACATCTGAGGGGCTCCCCTTGTTGCAGCAGGGTGACCAGCCCTGCAAGCCACACACGTGCCAGGAGGGGTGTTTCCATTCCCTCTGCTGTGCTATCCAGGTCCTCCTCTGGTTCAGCATCCCCCTGGTTGGGTGCCTCCTGCTCCACCTCGTGCGCTGGCCAGGCTTGCTAACTGTGGGCTTGCTAACACGCACCCCTGCCTGCCACCAGCAGCTGCCCTTTCCAGATAATTGTGCCCTGAGTGAAGGGGACCATCCCCTGCCTGGCTCAGGGCTGTATTTTGGAGCTGCTCCTTGCTCGGGCATCCCATGATGAGGATGGGGAGGAGGGGTGGGGCAGGAGCTGAGGCCACCCTGCTCATCCCAACCCCATAGCCAGGGTTTTGGGGTGGGAGAGCGTGCCCCTGCCGCTGACGCCTGTGTTTGTCTCTCTTTCTCTCTTCCCTGCACCCTCTTGCATGTGGCTGCGGTGGGTGCCACTGACCCAGGGACTAAAAGGGCAATCTGGAGAGAAGGTGAGTCAGCTTCTCATAGCCTGTAGCACCCCTAGACTCTAGGGCCTCCTCTAGGGCCAGCCCAAGCTCCCTGGTCACAGTCATGGCCACTGCAGTCAGCTTTGGGCTTCCACACCCCCAGGCTGCCCCATCTTCCGTGTCAGTGCAAGTATATTTCCCAAATTCCTTCCAGGCTACTCAGCCTCTGAAGACGCTGCGTTTCTTGTTTATGACAATTTACTAACAGCATAAGAGCCAGCGGGCACACGCAGGGCTTCCCTCCAGGCTTCCTGGGTTTTAACCATTGACTTTCTTCCCCACTGGCAGCTCTGCTTGACCTAATCAACCTGCAGCTCCCCTCCACCTCCCAGGTTAGCCTGATCCCTGGTGCAAGCAGGAGCAAGGAAGAAAATGGCACAGCATGCTTCTATTTCTGACACAGTGGGACACCATCTCAAAGACTGCTTGCTGTGTAATGAGTTGGTGTTTTGTGCCCACAAAGAACTGGTGGTTTGCAAAGCACCCTACTGCTGGCCCCTGTTTTGACATTTCAGTGTTAGCGTATTTCCCCCAGAGCTGTGAGTACTTCCCACCCGTGAGAACAGGGAAATGGAGGTGTTTGGGGTGTGTGAATAACTGAGTAACAAGGTGTAGGAATTAGGATAGGGATGAATATTCACCTGACAGGGGCATCACCTGTGCGCTGCCATACCAGGCCTATTTGCTCCTCTTCATAGTACATAGAGAGAAAAATACAACAGGGAAGGGTAAGGTAGGAGAGAGATTCTCCTTCCTTGCTTTCACTGCTTGCTCATTGGAGCCAACCAACATTATCCAACAGACTAAGATTTCCCCACCTGAAGCCATCCTGCTTTTTCTCTGCATGTCCTTGCATTTTTCTCTGGCGAAAGTTTTCAACATGAAGGAACAGCAGATACATACAAACAAACAGTGGAAAAAATCCATTGTCCCTGCTTCCCCAAAGCACTCTGTGAGAGCCCTAGGTCCTTGGCAGGCCACAGCTTTGTTTTGCAGAGAGCTCTGCTTGCTTGCAGGCTGCTTGGTTTATGGGATGCTCCATCCCAAAGATCCCCAGCCCTGGGCACTTCTGGAGCTGCCTCTCAGGAGTACACTGTTTTCCAGAGAGAGGGACATGTCTTGCCCATCGCACGCCGTGGGTGGCAAGGAGCTGGAGAGGCAGCTGTTTTCTTTTCCAGCAAGCACTTTGCTCTGTTTTCATCCACATCTCAGCTGAGTTTGAGAAGTACACAAGCTGCCCACAGCTCAAATTTCCCTGAAGCCCAGTACCTCCCTCCTCCTTTTCTTTCTTCTGCAGGACACAGTCCTCCTGGACTCACAGTAAGGAAACAGCAAGGGTTTCAGGCCATCTTTCACACTTGCAATGGGGCAGAACCTCTGTTTTGCCAGAAAGTGTTTTATGTGTTTATAGTTCTCCTTGCTGTGCAGATTCCATTTTCTGGCACTTCTGAGCGGCTACAAATGACATCTCTTTTCTCCTAAAGTGTGAGGCAAGAGCCGAGGGAGGCCAGAACAGCAGCTGCCCCATAAGCCCTGAAGGTCTCACACCTGAGGCACCCTCATTTAACCCCAGTCTTGACAGGAGTATCATTGTCTTTGTATTTTCCTTTCCTCCTTTGCTCACTCCCCTTCCTCTCCCTCGTGTCTCTGCAGGGTGCTCCAGGAGAAGCCGGCATGTCTATCATCGGGCCCCGCGGTCCGCCTGTGAGTGGCTTTTTCTCTCTATTTTTGGCTGATGCAGGATGTGGGCAGGTTACTGGGAAAGACTGAGGAGGGGCACTAAGACACAGCATCAGCTGGAAAGAGCAAAAACCCTGTATAATGTGGTTCCCATACTGAGCCAGCCTTGGTTTTATACTGCTATTATATACTATATATAATGAAATTACAGCTCATTCTCCAGAACAAATAAGGAAGCCTTTCCTTGCAAGGAAACCATATTCCTGCATTTAAAAGGAAGAAGCATCCTTTCTTCTTGCAACAGGGCTGCTACCACTTTTGCAGAAAATGCCTGGCTGATCTCAACCTTAGTTTCTTCAGCAGGGGACAAACTCCCTGATTTTGATGAAGGAGCAGGATCAGAGCTAAGCTGATGAGTGGAGAACTCACAAAGATGAGTAGTTTGGAGGTCTTGCCAAGTACGCAAAATCTTGAAAACTCTTTGTCAACACATTTACTGCTATCTGGGCAGTCCCTTAGCTGTCTGGGGCGATGAGGAAAGTGCAGGCAGGATTATGCATCCTGTTCCAGCAAAAGTGTCCCTGCAAGGTGCAACGAGTCAGCCAGACAAAGCTTTTTGCAAGGATAAGGTCATAAAAAAAGACCAAGTTGAAGGGTTGGAGTGTGTTTACGTGCCCTAAACACTGGGTGTTTCTTACACTGCGGTTCAGCTGGCAAGCCTCTGCTTTTGTGAGGGTGCAGCCAGTCCTCTCCACTCCATCCCTGCACAGCCTCCACCAGAGATTTCCATGAAAAAAAGACCTGGAGATTCAATTCTCTCCCTCCCAGTGGGCACTTCCGATTTTGATTAACCTGTGAAGAGCACCATCCTTGACCTGCAGAGAGGATGGGCCGCTGGAGCCTTTGTTTCACAGCAGAGGTCAAGTGAGAGAGACCTAGGCAGTGAGAACACTTGGCTACATCTGGCTTTCCAATTAACTTTCCAAAAGCCCCATGGCAAGTGTTTCTAATAACAAACAGCTTTGCCGGTTCCCAGACCCACCTGCCTGGGATGCTGGAGTTTGAGAAGTGACAGAACCAAAACTCAGGACCCAAACAATATGCCCAGCAGATGGTCCCTGGCCATATGTCCAGGCAAGGAGGAACAGCTGGCAGGTCTCTCAATGCCAAGATCTGAGCAAGACCACCCTGCTCCACAAACAGCAGATTTTGGAGGGTAAGTGTCCTGTGGATTTTGCTGTTTCTCCCAGGCTGTGGCTCTCAGCCTTCTGGACAGTGTAGTTACAATAATCGGAGAGAAAAGCCATCAGTCCCTGTCCATGTAGGTCCTGCAGAGAGAGACAGGCATCACTGTTTTCTTGAAGGACACATGCCTGGTTTGCAGAACAGTTTTTAATGTCTGCTTTGGTGCTGCTGCCTTTGCTGTGGTTTGGGAAAGTGCAGAACACGTTGCATCTTCAAAGCAGCAGAAATGGCAAATGGTATCTAAAATGGGGCTTTGCCTACACCAGTCAAAGCCCTGATATGCCAGGACTGGCACAATTCCACACTTTTCCCGCTGCAAAGCCTACTGTGAAGATGATCCAGTTTCCTGGGGAGCTGGTGATAGGTCAAAAGGATGGCTGAGCACTGAAGACAAACACGGAAACCCTGGCCAAGGGGCCACTCGGAAAGACGTGGGATGACAAATAGTTTCCAGATTTTTGTTTGGAGGTTGAAGTTTTTGCTCAAGCTCAGAGCTGCTTAACTTCTGGCCAGAGAGGGACAGTGCAGCGATAGTGGCAGAAACAGACAGTCTCCATGATTTGGCAGCTCCCAGGATTGCATTCTTCATACAATCAACATTTTAAAAAGAAGACAAGGAAAAGCAGCCACCCAACAAAAACAGTCTCTTGGAATCACTCACTGCTGAACTGTTGTCTTGGCGTGATACTGTGCAAATCACGCTGCTGTCCTCCAGAGAAAGAGGCAACAGTCTGTAGTCTACAGAGGAAGCCAAATTGCACCATTTCCAGGTTTTTCTCCCTAATTCTTTTTTTAGCACTTCTTGTCCGGGGAAGTGTCCAACCGGGAACCAAAACTAATGAATTGTGGCTAGGCTCTTCTTGCTTCTTGCCTTTTCAGAAGCCAGCGGTGGACAGATCCTCTAATTTATAGCCTATCTTCCCTCCTGGTCACTGGCCAACAGGACCAGGTGGTTTTCTATGTATCTTGCAAAGCAAAGCTGACCAAGTTCAACTCTGCAGAACTAAAAAGCCAGTGCAAATGCGATAAGTTCCTGCTAGCATTGTGTACAAAACCAGAACTGCCAGTGCAACATGAGGCATTTTGTGGAACGGGCACATCCCTCAAACCCTGCAAAAGGACTGTTTGGCCCCATCCTCTGCAGGGTTAAACATTCACTGAGTCTCTCTGCAGATAGAGGGAGGAGATGTAACCTGAAGGTAAAGGTTTCCCCTGCCAGTGTAGCTCTGAGGTCTCTCCCAAAGGATGCTTATTGCTTCACTGTGGCAAACCTCAGTCTCACAGCCCAGAAAGCCCGTTCCCTCCTCCCCCTTCCCTTCCCTCATCACCACACGGGATCGCTCTGGTTAAGGCAGAGTTGCACACTTGTTTATAGCTCTTTCCTGGGAAACCCTTGTGGGACTCAAACAGTCCAGTTGTGGTGTCTCAAATTGCTGAAGAAAGCATTTTCTTCCCCAAAATGGGAGAGTACATAAGGAACCTGGGCTTTTTGGCATCGTAGCATAGCTTTCAGGGTAGGCAAGATGCCACAGTGGTCACCTGATGAGCATGGTACAGGATTTACCTCATCCTGCTGCTTCCATCTACATGAGTGCTTCAAAATCTGCTGAAGTCTGGACCATATGGACCATAAACTTCCTGACTTGGCTCACACATTTTTTATTTTTTATTTTTTTTTTTTTTTGAGATTGAAAATCCCTAAGTGAAGTGGTATCTTTACTGGATACCCACAAATCTACGGTCACTGTGACCTGGGGTGTCACAGGTCCCAAAAACTGAAGAACTGGGAAAAATTAACAGCCAGGACATTTTCTTTTTTGTCTGTGTTTTTAAGTGGGTGATGAAGAAGCTGCCAAACACATCCCAAGCCAGTGTTTGCTGTACCTGATCCCAAACTGGTAGCCAGTTCTGGCTAGCTAGCAAGAGGTGGGGAAAAGACTTGGTGCTCATGTTCCTCTCATCACACTACCTAACTCTCCTTTTTCTCTTAGCTTTCAGAGGACCAAAAAAAACCCAACCAACCAATCAACCAAAAAAACCAACAACCAAAACCAACCAACCAACCAAACAAACAAACAAAAAAAAACAAACCAGAAAAGAAAAACATCATCTCCAGAATTATTTGTGAGGAAAATGAATGTGCTGGGACTTGAGATTAGGGGAGGAGGAGAAGGGGGATGGTTGTGTTTAGACACCAGTGATCTGTGAGGCTTGTCTTGCACAGAGCAGCACCCTGCATTAAACGCCTCCGGTTTATGGCAGCAAGAATTGCCATAAAATGAGCTCAGCCTCTGGAATATACTCCAAAAGCCTAGCATATGGGCTAGGGACACCCATTTAATTAATGTAAAAACTTCAAGGAAACTGCTTGCAGTCCAAAATGGAGCTGCTCCAGCATTTTCTTGGCCCTATACAAGCTGGAGTGGGGATGAGAGATTTCCCCTCCTTCCCAAGACACTTTCCCCTTGGAGGAGAATTAGGTGTCTCTTCAGAGAGTACTAGGATAATTGGTCAGAGGCTGGAGGAAAGGCTCTGTAGAGAGTACTTAGGGTCTATCAAAATTCATTTCAGTTCCTCTAAACTGCTGTCTCTGTTTCATCCTTCCCAGGGACAGCCTGGAACAAGAGGTTTTCCTGGATTCCCGGTAAGTGTAACTGTTAATTTATGAGGTACGGGTGTGTGATGTTACTAGGAAGCCTCATTAGTGCCTGCTGTATCTCATCATTTCTTCCTGAAACCAATTACCTGATCTGATATCACTGGAAAAAGTAATTCTTTCTTCATTTGTTTTTCTTTTTTTTTTTCCTTTCAAGTGATACTTAGGGGGGAAAAAACTCCAAACCACACAACTCCAGAAGGAAATTAATTTAAAAAAAACCCCAAGTGTTAAAATAACATAGGTGAAGCCAGATCTGTTCGATAAAAGAAAACTGTCCTAAGAAATATCCCCCAAAAAGAAAATAACCCCTAGGTAGATGAAATTCCAACCTTAATTGAGCTTTTAGGTGATATTCCAATAGCAGGAAGTGCCTGGGATCCAAAGGGGGCCCTACATGGTCAGGGTCAGCTGGGGACTGTGCTGGGCCGAACACCCTGGTCATGCCAAAGGGAGAGTACATAAAACATGAGAGGGAATTCTTCTGAAACACTGTTGCAGATGGGCAAGGGAACAGAGAACAAGCCCAGGAGAGGACAAAGCAAATTTCATTTCAATCCTACAGCTGCTGGCAGCACTCTCTGAAGCACTGAGGCTGCTGGAGAACTCAAACCGTTGCTATTTATTCATATGCATTTATCCTGGACAACTAGGGAGCCTAAGGCAAACACCCCCCACACCCCTGCTCCCGCCAGGCAGCTCAGCTGCTGCTCCAGGACACTGGATGTGCCAGAGCAGGTCTGCGGGGGGAGACTCTCCTGCCTGGAAAATGGGAGGAATTGGCAGCCTCTGAGCTGTCTGACCAGGCTCCGCGGCTCTGCCCTGTGCTGAAAGGGGGGGCTGTGAGCTGCCCCGGGGCTGAGGAGAAGCAGATCTCCCCGGGCCGTTGTGGTCTTTGGCTTTTGGAGGAGCAGAAAACAAATCAGCCCAGCTCATGAGAAAGTGCCGAGTGGGACAGCGCTCTGTGGAGCCTGTTTCTCATCAAACAGTACCTTCAGCATGTGCTGAGCTGTGTGTCACCTCTTCCCAGGGACACTTTTATTATTTTATCACTTGCAAAAATGCCTCTTCCCCAAAGGCATATGCCCTTTTAAGTTGAAGTCTTGAGAAAACTGCTGATTTTCAACTAGTTTACTGGACACCGTAGGATTTTAAATTTTGAGGGCTTTTTGCAAATTGCCTATGAATCCCTCCTCTCTTCCCTTCTTGTGTCCAGCATTGCTGCTGAAATGGGCTGACAGTGAGCAGGTCCCTGCTGGAGCAATTGGGAATCTGGGCTTGTACTCAGTGGGCCAGGTACCTGCCAGGACTCGGCCAGAGGGCAGGGAGAGTCACCTCACCTCACCCCAGTCCGTGCAGTCTCATGGCACATGGTGCTTCCTGGGGCAGATGGACAGACACCCCGGGAAAAGCACTTCTCATCATTTTTCCTTTTTTATTTCAGGGCCCTATTGGCTTGGACGGCAAACCGGTAAGCAAACAACTTCTCTGCAGCTTCCTGTCCTGCCTCCTGCTAGGTCCCACTGCCCTGCCAACCTGTGTCTTATACAGTATGCTTTTAAGGGGACTATTTTGCAAAGTCATGCATGTGCATGGATTAAAAGAAAATTAGGAGATTGGCAGGTAGGAGGATGCCACAGATGCCTTGGGGGGAGATGCAGGAGTCGGGAGAACTCGGGAAGGCAGAGTGTGGCCTCTCTTTTATAGATCTAGGCAGATCTATAAAATAGCACGTCACAGGGAAAGCCTTAGCAGGCACTCCCAGCCTGAATCAGACAGCTGCCTCAGCCAACAGCTTCCTTTGAAGTTGACCCTACAGCATCTTTCTCTTCACTGCTTTGCTGAAAAGAGCTGCAGTAGAAGAGGGAAGGATCCTAAAGATCTCCATGAGACCTCCATGCTGTCCTTAGAGCCTCCTCATAATCAGCTTTGTAGTAGAGAAGTAGAGAAGTTCTTCCCATCCTTTGGAGAGCCAGGTGCAAACACAGCTACTTCCCCATGAACCCAGCAGACATGAAACCCACAGCTCCATGTAGCAGCCACACAGCCAAGTTCCCCACCAACTTCCTCTAGCCATGCTGCAATGGAAAAGGAGCTGGTAGCTCATACCTCTGGCATCTAATTTCCTGCAGCAGGATCCTGTTTTTGCCACGAGGAACATGATCCCCAAGAGAGACCCAGCAGCCTCTCTCTTGTACTGCTCTGTGGGTACACACTGCACCCAGCAGAAGCTGTTCTGCCAGCCCGAGGGGGGCTGAACTGTGTCCCAGCCATGCCCTGCAGAGCCTTTTCACCCTGTATTCAGCCCCCAGAGCTTTGTTCTGAGCATTCTGCATAGCAGGGAGTGGTGTCCTCTTAGTTGTGTGAGCAAAGCTCGGCGCTGCATCCCCCTTTGGAGGTACCTCCCGAGGTAAGGGGGAAGTGGGGTAAATCAACATCTTCTAGTGACTGCGGTGGCCGAAGCTGATGCATATTTTCCTTCTTTTGCAGGGTCATCCTGGACAGAAGGGAGAGATGGTAAAAATATACATGTTTGTCTGCAGGTGATGGGTAGGTTTGAAATGATGTTGCCTCTCAGCTGGAAACAAGCTCATAGGCAGGGTAGCAATCTTCGTTCAGCTGATGCATGAGCTGCATCCCTAATTCTGTAACTTCATAATAGCAGTGCTGGGATGCACGGCTGTAATTTTTACATTATGGCTATCAGATTCATCATGTCACAACAGCAACTCTCTAGTTATGCCTGGGATGTGTTTTCCTTGCACTTAGCAATTATGTTCTTTAAATATATTCTGGGAGCTGACATTTTTTGTGGTTGGCCTCATAGCAAAAGTAAAAGTTGATGGAAAGATTTCTCAAAACCCATCTGGCAGCTTTCAACTTATCTAACAACAACCAAAAACCCCCATATTTTTTGTATTAAATGTGTTTCTCCCCCCCCTTGAAGCTCTGTTTCATATGTGCATCATTCTTAAAATGCATTTGGTTGAAAATGATAAACTTAGGCCGCACTTGATGGAAGCCCAAATGCGGTCTTGTTCCTCTTGACATCTCTGATGATGAAATCCCAAACATGAGTATGCCGAGCTAGCAGCTCTGTAGTCACCTTCGCTCACTGGAGTGCTGAATGTTTTCTTCTGCTAATTCTGTTTTTTGAGCCCGAGTGTCAGTACACCCCTCTGGCAAGCACATGTTGAAGATCCCTGCTCCCCACTCCCATTGTGCAATCCTAGCTCAGGCTTCAGTCCTGGCTGCTTCTGGTTCCATCCCAGTGCGTCGGCCGAGGAGCCGCGCTGTCAACTGAGGTCCTGGGAACAATAAGGGTGTGTTTTCCTGATGATTTTTCCCCTCTCCTTTTAATAATTCCCCCCTGCAGTGCAGCCAGAACATGTGTGCATTTTTACTCCTCCAGAGTAACAAAAAAAGGGAGCCCAGACTTCTTTTGGGAGTTTTCTCCACAATTGTTTTTAAAAGCTGAGTTTTTCACCTACTCCATACACTGAGAGTTGTTGTCTTCTTGTCACTGTAAATGGGAAACCATCTCATGCTCACATATGTATTTCTTTAAAGGGTGCTGCAGGTCCCAGGGGACAACCTGTAAGTATCCAAGTATCCCATCTCATCCCTATCCCATGTCTCCCCCAATCCCTCTCCCTTGGCATTCACTGAACTCCTTAATTTACTGAGGCCTATTTCGTCACTTTTCTTTTATAGGGACCCCCAGGACAAAAAGGAGAAAAGGTAAATTCAATGGGAGACATGTTAAGAATTAAATGTAAAGAGCAGAAGGGACTCAGTGGACTTGGTGCTGCTTGGTCTGACTTTGGCTGAGAAGTACAGCAAGAGCAGAGGGCTCAGGGGATAGGTGACAGGAGGAAGGCTGTTTGT
This sequence comes from Manacus vitellinus, assembly GCF_001715985.3. Taxonomy (NCBI): domain Eukaryota; kingdom Metazoa; phylum Chordata; class Aves; order Passeriformes; family Pipridae; genus Manacus; species Manacus vitellinus. The sequence goes on from NW_021940593.1 coordinate 2,321,991, forward strand.
CAGGTGCAAATTGGTATAACTGCACTGAATTTGATATAGTCACAATGATTTACACCTTCTGGATCTGACCCCGTGTGCCTATTTCAGTCCCCTCTGTTTGTGGTTTAAACTCTTTCCTTTTAATCCTGTTCTTTCACAGGGTCAGTGTGCAGAGTACCCGCACAGGGTAAGTCATTAGTGTTATTATCCTCTGTCCCGTGCCTTCCTGCATGTTAATCCTCCCTCGTTTGAATGGCTTTTTGTTGTAAGTAGAGATCGTCTCATTAACAAGATGCGTCATCTGGGCCCCGAGGGCAGCGCTCGGCTGATTGATGTGTTTCACAGAAAAGCAGCAGATAAGGTTTTCCAGGAGGGATGTTGGTTCTCCGGTCTGTTCCTGCCCACCGGGGCTGACCCCTAGATATCTGCTGTCATTGCTGCTTCCTGGAGATTTGTGCTGGAGAAGGGAAGGTCTTTGTCCTCACCCCAAAACCCAGTGAAACCTGAGGTTTCTGGAGAAGTAGGGGTCACTCACATCTTGTGCTGCTGCACCAGCTCCGTGCTGCTTCCACAGCCTCTGCGGTGGTTGTGTGGCCAGGAGCAGTGTGGGGTTTGCAGACCTGGGGGAAACTATCATCATCCCTTCATTTTTTCTTCTCCCTCATGGTGGTTTCACCCCTGCATAGAGGCAAGAGGCTGTGCTCCCTGACCCACCCACAGTGCTCTGGCTGGTCCCTGTGCCGGTCCCCAAGCCTGGGGGACTTTCTGCCTGCAAGGAAGAGGCTGAGAGGGAGGGTTGATACCAGCAACCATTTAATGAAAGCCAGGATGTTGCCCCACTTGCCTCTTCATTCTGGCCTGGCCAGCATCCACAGCCAAGAGCAGAGAGAGTACATCATAGGGTTTGAGGGGATTTAACCAGTTCTAAAAACAACCAGAGTGCTGAAAATCCACTGGAAATGCATTGGAACGACATCATATGAAGTGGCTGGAATTTGTAATCTGGGTGTACAGGGAGACAGGCTTAAGAGCTTTCTGTTTATTTTTGACGGGCCCCTGGATAATTAGCTGGGCTCTGGTCCCTGGCCCCGAGGGAGCAGGGCTGGGATGCTCGGAGCAGCAGAGCCAGTGGAGAGAGAGCTTGGCTGGCAGCAAGGGAGAAGGGAGCTGTGCGTATGTGCCAGTCCCGGTGCAATAACAGCCGGTCAGCTGTGTTTATTTAGCGAGCGGGCTCACGAGATTGTTATGTTAAAAAGAAGCTAACAACAGTGCTCACCGAGCATCGTCCTGGGTCATGTTACAGCCCTTGGCTTCCACTGTCCCCAGCGCTCAAGGTGAAAAGCAGTGGCAGACCCAAAGCAATACTGGGAAGGGAGATGCAGCTGCTGCATCCCTGGAAGTAGCCTAGGCTCGGGCTTGGGGGCAAAGGCACGCTGGTTTGGTGGCCCGGATTGTAGGGTGACACACTGCACGGCTGTGACAGCGGGAAGGGGATGGGTGCAAAGCTTCACATCTTAGCAGTGTTTCCTTGGCTCTCAGGGAGGTACTTTTGGTTGCATGAGGCAGCAAGTTCAACATTTTCAAAAGCCTATGAGTTGTTCCAAGGCAGAGACATGCTCATGGGAAAGGTGACTGTCCTCAAATCAACTCAAGAATGGGCTGTGCTGAAGGCTCTGGTCACAGACTGTGCAAGCTCAGGGAGCCAGAGGCACAGACCAGTCAACAGAGGTGCAGTTCTCTTTCTTCCTCCCTGAATGAAAATTAGGATGTTGTAAAAATGCTACACAGCTGACTGAATTGCAATTTATTCTTGCTTTTCTGTTTGACAAGGTTCTTTGTCAGATGTTCTGGGCGAGGAAATGAAAACCAGCATCCTGAAAAACCAGGGATGTTGTTTCAGTTTTGTTTCATCTTTGTTTTTGTAGGAAGGAAATACAAAGTCAGGCTATATGCCTTGGCTCTTGTTGTAGTTTCCTATTTTTTTTCTGTATAAGTCTGTATGGCCTGCACTGCTGTGAGGGACGAGCCCAGGCATTGGGGTGAGATGGCCACTCGAGCTGCTCGAAGTGCTGCTTTGGGGAAGGGGGGACGAGCTGTGCTCCGTCTGCTCTCAGAAATGCCGTGTGTGTCTAACTGACCCCGTTTGTCTCACGTGTCTTCACTGTTCCCCAGGAATACCTAAGTACCACCCTTGCAGCCCTGCGCTCTAACCAGATCCTTACGCTGAAGGTTTGTGGGTAATAGTCTGATGTGACCCAGTTCTGAAGCAAAGGCATGAGGATGTGACTCCAATATTGCACATTGCCTTCTGAAAAAACTTCCCATTGGGACACAGAGGAGGCAGGGCAGGAGCTGGGTGGGAGAGCCTTCAGATTTCTTCTCTAAACTTTCCCACTTGCACCTGAATCCATTGCTGGGTCTTGTCTCGCCTCTGTTTTTTCCTCCTTATCCTTTTCAGCATCCTCCTTCTGCTTCTCTGTGAGGTGCATAATATTTCAGATACCCTTCAGCGCTTGAGGAGCCAGTCAAAGCCAGCTCAGCTGGCTCTCCGGAGCTATGGGGCCTCCTGCACTGTCTTTTAGAAAGGGATAGAATTGCCTTTGGATAAAATCAGCCCAGCTGAGTTTCCAGCAGCACTGCTTCTGGAGCGATAGCTTGTGGCTGTCAGGATCGAAGCATTCAAACACAACCACTTGATCACAATGCTGCAATATTGGGTTGCCTCTTCTCTTTGCAACAGGACTGGATCCTTGCTTTCACTGCGCACAAGAAGGACAATGTTCAATGGGATTAAAGTGCACTGCTTGGAAGCGTGCGGTGACTGTGGTGGGAGACGGGTGGGCACACCTCTGGGATCCGAGCACACAGCTCACACGGGGAATGGCGCACGCGGGCACGATTTTGTGTCTGAGCACAGAAAGCCTCTCCCTGTGTAAATCAAGAGCAGCTTCAATGGAAAACTGATAGCAACAGGAAAGTGGATCAGGCCAGAGGAGCATTCCTGGGCCTGGAGCCGGCACGGTGGGTGCCAGGCTGACAGCAGCGTGCATGCAAGTGGAAACTGGATACAGCAGAAGGATGAACAAATGCTCCTGAGCTTTAGTGCATTTGATTTCTGTGTGTCCGGGTCAGCTTTGTACCCTAAGGCAGCATTCCTGGCTATAAGCAGTCAGAGGGTGATGTTACTGTTGAGCAGAAAAAGCAAAGCACCGGCTACCAAGGCAATGTCCTTCTGCAGAAAACTGCCATTTGGATAGTTGCCCCAAATCTGATGATGAGAAATTAAGAGAGACAGTTTCATCACTGCAGATCTTAGCAGAGCCAGTGGGGGTATGTCTTGCAGTGAACAGTGCCTAAGGATATCAGCGGAGCTGAGTTAAAAACCCCCTGGGTAAGCTGTGTTTCTGAGCAGAGGAAGCTGTAAAAGCTCTGTACAGTGGGAGCATCGAGATGGTGAGTGGCCACCCTGCACTTGCCAGGCTGGCACTGCCAGTCCCTCTGTGAGCAGCGTGGGGAGCTCAGAAGTCTGCCCGCAGGTCCCTGTGCTGTGCTCATGCTGGGCTTTATTTTCATGGCAATCTCTCTGTTCCCCTCTTCTCTGTTCTCTCCCCTGGCTACTCTCTGACTCTTGGTGCCCTAATGGCCTCCTTTGCCCTGTGACCTTCTGGTTTGATCTTCTTCAGCTGTTGCCTCTCCTCAATTCAGTGCGGCTGGCTCCACCTCCGGTCATAAAGAGACGCACTTTCCAGGTAGACTTCTCCTCCTCATTGCCTGTTTCTAAGCTTATCCTGATGCTTGCCATTAATCAGCTTGCTACCTGTCTTTCTTCCCCTACAGAGGGGTTTCCAAGAGTTTCAGACAGAGCTGAGGGACTTTCTTTGAAGCAGAGGAAATCTTTGATGTGATAATGTTGCTAAAAAGAAATGCAGTGAAGCCAGTTTTTTAAACTGAAAGAAATGGGCCATGAAACTGTTCTTAGGGCTGTCGACAAGCAGCCTCCTCCCTAAAGGAGTCAGTTCCTGCATATTCAATCTCCAGAAGAGGTTAGAAACCTCTTGCTGAAATGCAGCTAATGTCTGTGAAATTTAACTGAGATGAATGAATAGGCAAACGCTTCTTCTGAGGACTAGTCTAGTCTGAGGCACTTGGGAAATGTGTTTAAATAAGCTCTTAGAATGGTTTCATTAAGTTGCATTAAATCTTTGTGTAAACACATTTATTTTTGTTTCCAGGACCATAATTCATGTTTAGTTTATTTTGGGAATTAATTCATAAAGCGAATTACGGACATATGAATAGTGAATAAGAGTGTCCATAGTCAGAGTTCATGTGGCTTTTAATGAGCCCACTTTAAGCTCCCTCATTCCATCAATTGGGATTAACTCTCCGTGTGGACAAACCGCTGTACTTACCCCGTGAAGTGTGCTGGGCACTCTCTATTAAGTGGCTGGGTTTTGTCACCCTGCTGCCTGTCTAGACAGTTGGATGCTAGCAGGGAACTGTAGGATGCAATTAGAGACCTTTACCATGAGGTGCCCGGTCCTTGCCCAGCGCTGGACAAATCTTGACCTGACCAGTTGAGCCTGTGCTTTCAGTTCAGTTTCTCTCGATTCAGCATTTGCACCACACAGAGCCCCATGGCTTGCACTGTTTGCCCTTTAAAGTGACAGTCTGGAGAGCCAGGCCAAGGACTGACCTCTTGGGAAGGCTTTGAAAGCTGAAGTTCCTCTCCAGGATGAAGTGGGAAACTTGAATAGCTGCCCTACGTCCTGTCGTCAGCCAGGGCTGCAAATTCCCTCTGTCCGCAGAGGCTTTAACTTCACCGGAGAGTTTTGCCATGATCTGTTTTGCTGTTGCTGTTTCGTTCTCCAAGTGCAACAGAGTGTAACCCGCCCCTACAGGTCTGCCAGCACCAGGCAATTTCAGGAGCCCAGCGTATGAATACTAAGAAAAAAAGTGAGGCTGCAAAATGAATGTAGTGCCAGTGCCTGGAAAAGAGGAAAGCCATGCTGCTGCCTCTGAGCACATCAGCTCTGCCCAAGGGCTGGGGCTTAGCCGAGAGAGGGGCTGAGCAGGGTCCTGTGTGAGGAGGCTGAGCAAGAATTGCAGTGCGGGGGCACAGTCAGGGTGGTTGCCTGGCGTTTAAAAGAACTGAAAAGTAGCTACAGTCAATGGCTAAAAATATAGAATGACAACTGAAGAAAATGACACCTGATCTCCCACTTACTGTATCCACCTACTGTCTGGTCAGCTCTGTGGGGGTCCTTTTGTGCTGAACACATTAATAAGACTATAATGATGTGGTAATAATGCTTTGTGTGTTTAGGGATCTGCGTGGACGGGCACTCTCCTCAACAAAACACGCTCTAAGACAGCAAAGCAAGGGTGATGTGAATGGGAGTTTGGGTGAGCTCCTTCCAGCTGCTCCCTATGCTGGGGCAGGGCTGCTGCTCTTCCCAGCACCTTGTCCCCTGCCAGCACCCCTTCCCAGCACTGTGCTGCATTAGTGCCCTAAATCTGGAGCATGGACTGGGCTGGCAGAGAGCAGCTGAGGTGGGAATAGGAGGGAGAGCCAAAGTGAGATGGGCAAAAAGCCCCCTTTGCCTTCCCATGGTGCACCCATGCTGGGGGTGCTGTAAGATGGAGTGGGAGGGAAGTATCTGAAGTTGGAATGAGAGGTCAAGGCATGAGGAAATCTAGGAATATACTCCAGCGTCCTCCCAACATCTTCATTAGATCCAAAATTACCTTCCACATTTAAAAGCTATGAGACCATTTACAGGACAGTTGAATAGCACTGAGTGTGGAGGATAGTGAAGCTTAGGAAAGATCCTGTGTTCCCTTGCATGGGCCATAGGATACACTTAAAAAATGGGGGAAAGTGAGGATGCCCCCCCTGCCTGGCCCAGCAGGCTTCCCAGTGTGGGCTGTGGGTCCAGTGGTGAGGAGCAGGAGAAGAGCTGTGGCTCTACACATGACTGAGCTTCTTGTGAGCCTGGCCCACGTGTTGGAAATTTTCTTTTAAATAAAGCTCATGGAAGAAGGGATGAAATTTGCAGCTTATTACTTTCATCTATCATTCTAAATAAAGCAAACATCCCTGTATCTGCATGTTTTACTAAAGGCAGCCAGGACAAACAGCACACTTGGTAGGAACACATGCAGGGCACAGATTTCATGCGTCCTCCTGCAGTGTATAAGGCTGTAGAGAGGATAAATGCAGTGGAGACCCAACCGCACACCTAGTGATTTTTAACTGAGAAACAGCCATGTTTGATTTCTGGCTTCCCATGGATCCACCAAGTAGCATTTTTCAAATTTAACTTGGATCACTAACAGTGATCACCGTCATGCTACTTTATCCAGGGAGGGGAGCCTGTGAGACGAACAGCGCAGCGCGGGTGCCACAGTGCCTCAGGATCTCGCTGGATTCATCAATTATGGATCAGCAGTCTGGTATTCAAACGTGGCGCTTCCAACCCACTGTCTCCTCAGCGCCGCTGGGTCCCACGTCCAGGTCCTTGGGGCCAGATGACATTGCTGAGGCATGAGCCACAGCCCCCGAACGGCTACTGAGGGCCTGGGGAGGAACCGGCTCAAACGGCCCCGTGGCAGAGAGCTTAAAATGGCAGGTGGCTCGGCAGCACTGCCTTGTTAAATCTTAGAAAAACAGGCTATGCCTGGTGCACATGGGCCTGCCTTGGGTGGGCTCCAGAAATGCCATGATGATCGTGTTATTTTCTTTTGGGTTTGCGGCATTTCTACTTTTGGTCCTTGGCAAAACAGAGGGAGTGTTGTCCAACAAATATAGCATGGGGGAAAAAAATAGGCTGAGGTAAGACACTGCGGGTTTGCCTGGAAGTGCCAGTGTGGTCATGGGAGGCTTTGCTTCACATGTGACTGTCAAGTGCTTTGGAAAGCCTCCTCAGAGGCTCAAGAGACGTCGGTCTTTCGCATAAATATTGTACTTGACCGACTCAATGAAGAAAAAGGTCTCTTTGGACTGCTCTGTCATCTATAGATCCCTTTAGAAGAGAGGTCTGATCAGGCAGCTTTGGATGTCTTTGCAAACCGTAGGGTGCTGGCTCCTGCCACCCAGGCAGCCCAGCCATCCTCAGCAGGGCTCTCCATCACTCTTGGAAACTTCTCCTGGCACTAACCTGTGACTTGCTTCTACCTCATCTGCTTCAGCCAGGCTGGTCTGCCTTGAGGCCTTGGGGTGGTGGTGTGAAGGGTTTGCTCTGCCAGCTGATAACCTCTTGCTTTACAAACCACAGGGTGAACAAGGACAAGCGGGGATCCAAGGTCCCCCAGGGCCCCCTGGACCACCAGGGCCCACTGGACCGGCTGGACCTGAAGGAACCCCAGGACGTCCTGGGCCAGTTGGACCCCCTGTAAGTCCAATTACTGAAAAACAAATTCTTCTGCTTCCCCTTCCCCTGGGGCACAGGCAATTTCCTCTGGCCTCTCTTGCCTCCGCTGAAGCTGAGATAGTCACGGACAGGAGACTTGCAGAGGATGTGGATGTGTGGAGAGGATGAAGTTCCCAGGAAGGAGGGGAGCGGGAGGGAAGGCGGAGGTGTGCACAGGGCACTGCTGCTATCTGGGCACACAAGGGGTGACACCAGGCTCATTTCCTCCTTCTCAGACCCTGCAGAGGGCCCCGGAGAGGAAGTAACACGAAGGGTGTAATTGTTGTGCTCAGAACAGAAACCTGACTGATAAGAATCCCTGCCACCCCTTTGAAGTCCTGTCCCTGCTCTAGCAAGCAGCCAAGGAGGGAGAGGACAGAAGCACCATTTATAAAGTCATACCATTGCTAAATGGCAGGGGACAGGGCAGAAAACCCTGCTAATGTACCTCTCTTTTGTAACAGGGCAGAGTGGGAGAACCTGGGAAGCCTGGCAGAGACGGAAAGGTGGGTACCAGGAATCAGCTCCGTTCCTGGGAGCTGAAGGGGGAGACATGGCACACTGGCTCTGCAGCCTCTGAGGAATGAAAGGAGTTTCCATCTCAAAGAGTTTTCAAGGCCTGCTAGCAGGACAAGCAGGTCTTTTCCCCAGAGGCAAAAGCACCTCTCCACATGTAGTACCGGAGTCAGGGATCCTGTAAGCATCCTATTTCTCTCTGAGCTCTGAGGAGCCAAGGATAGGATGGCTGAACACTTGAATTGCCATAAGCAGGCAACATCAAGGGTGGTATAGGCATCAGAGCATATCTAGAGTAGTTTCCCCCTTCTGTCTGCTCACATACAGCTCTGCCACGGATATTTTGTTTATTTATATTTACATACACACATATCTGGTATGTTTCATGGTTCATATCAGGTTTGCTTATTTCTCATTTAAAGACATGAATGGTTTGTTTGTTAATATATTCTCTCTATTTAGCTGCAAATGCCTGATTTACTCCAGAGCTGCACAGTGGGTACAAATTTCCCAGGCGAGCCAGAGAAGCAGAAAAGGTTCTAGAGCGTAATGCATAAGGCAAAGCAGCTCTTTGGTTTTCAGATTCAGCTTGATCAAACCTGGGGAGATGGAGCACTACAGACATGGATTTATTTGAGTGTATGGGTTAAGACAGTATTCATCTACATGAAGAATAGATTGGGGGTGTTTGAGCTCACCAGCATAAATCATCTCTGTAAATCATCTCATTTCAAACCAAAGCAGCCAGCGTCTCCTATCACCCTGCAGTCCATGTAATGTCTACGTTTGCCAACCCCAGTGTCTGTTTTGATTTTATCCACAGGGCTTACCTGGGCCTCCTGGACCAAAGGTGAGACATCTCACCTCATTTAGAGGTGTAGCACAGTGATAAACGGGGATGGATACTCCTGGTGAGGACAGATGTGTACATTTTGACGGATGGAGGAGGGGAAAGGAGGTTACATCAAATCGCTGAGAAAGATTTCTGACCCAGCTTAGAATTGCCTTTGGGGCCCAGCCCGTGTGCTGATTCATGGGTTTTGTCCAGGCGACACGTCTGAGTTGCATCTTGACTGAGCCAGGCACGCCTCATCAGCCCCTCTTGCAAAATTGTTTGCCACACACAGCTTTATTGGCTTCTTCCATTCTCAAAGCATTTCCCAGCGCTTCAGGAATGGATTTTGCAATGCTATTGTTAACTCCGCCACGGGTTCCCATTTATTCACTTGCCAAAGTGCGAGGAGGGGGGTGGTTGTTGTTGTTTTTCAGCTGCAGCCACCCACCCTAATTAGTTTTTATCTGAGATATGTAGCCAGGGTGAGGAGATGGGAACCATGGAGCTGGGGCACAGAGCTGGCACGTGTTATCCGGCTGCCAGGGCTTACTGTGCCTTTCCTGCCAGGACTCAGCCCAGTGCAAGTAATGGTGACCCGTGGGTTTGAAGGGTCAGGAGCTCAGTGGAGTTGCTCTGAGCAAAAGAGGAATTTCTCCCCCTGGAATGCCCTCCCACCCCAGCAGTAAGTAAGGGAAAAGAGCAGAGATTTGTCCTTCTCGGGCCAAGCCTCACTTTCTTTTGTCTTTTTGCCTTTTGCAGGGAGAGGCTGGGATTCAGGGATACCCTGGCAGAAAGGTAAGAAGGGGAGCTCCAGTGCTGTTAAACGAATTAAGTGCACTGATGCCCTGTGGAATCATGGCTGCAAATCAGTGGACTACTCTGGAGCCCTCTGTGGAGCTCTGCTCCCACTGGACATGGGGCTCTGGCAGGCCCACAGATCTCTTCCTGTCACCCACATCAGGAGAGCCTGGGCCCAGAGGTGTCTTTAACTCTCCAGCAGCTATGAAACAGAGTCCCCGTGTGTGTGCCCCTCTACACCCACATCCAGGCTGAAATGCAGGTCTTGTTTATCCAGACCTGAACAGGAGGCTGGAAAGGGCCAAATCCCTGGCTGTGTACTGCTCTCTGGAATACAGGAAAGAGTCCTTAACCTCCTCCAGGTTAAGAGGCAGAAGCTGGCAATGTCCGAATGCCTTCAGCAGCAGCTGATCAGCAGCAGGGTTGTCAAGGCTGGAGGGTGTAATGAAGAGACAGAAAGAGAGACAGGGGAAAGACACAAGGAAGATCAAAGGGGAGAGAGAGAATAAAGAGATGTTAGCTGGAGAAGGGGAAGGTGAATGTTCCCAGCAGGCAGGAGTCCTGTGTCCCCTGTTATCTCCACCTTGCTTTATGGGTGCTCTGCGAGTAAAATGGCAAGACCTGAGAGCTTTTTAATTAGATCTGTATAAACTGAGAAGTTTTTGTTATGTCAGGAAGTGGAAATTATAGCCCCTGCAGACCACAGCCCACTTCTGCAGACAGACACAATTTATTGCCCCTTCTCCCGGTGAACTGTTGGATTTTCCATTAGGAGCCCATCCTGTTCTGTGTGCGCTGGGCGGGCGGTCCCGGCAGCGACCTCACAGCGAGGGCTTCTGCTACCAGCTCCTCTTACACAAAACCACTTGTCTGGCTAATTTACTTCCGAGCAAAGAGCCTGCACTGATCTTGGAGGAATGAGCCCAAGGTTGTGACCTTTCTCTGGGAAAGGTGGAAGGAATAGATGAAAGTAGGGGAGCAAATCCTAAGAAAAGGGAAAAGAAAGCAAAATGTAGGGGAAAATTGTTAACTCAGATATAATACAGGATACGGGACCACTCCCTTCCCGACATTTCACACACATCTTTTGTGATGCAGAATGGCGCTCCTCTCCCAGAGAGACCCAGGTGGTAGGTTGGTGTGTGGGAGGCACCTCAGTGTGGGACATCCCTCTCACACCTCTGCTGATCTTCCTGGCAACCCACAGTTCCTTTTCTTGCTGCTGTGTTTTCTCCTTCCTCCATTTTCTTCTCTTCCTCAGGGTGAGGTGGGCGAGTCAGGCCTGCCCGGTGCCCGTGGCCTCCCTGGAGCCTCTGGCCCCAAGGTAACCCTTAAACTCGAGTCAGTGGGGGCATCTCCCAAGGGCAGATAACTGGCCCACAAGGCTAGAGTCAACTAAAGGATGTCAAAGGCTGGGGACTGGAGGCAGTTCTCTAGAGCCCGTCATGAGCCATGTAACCAGGAACACTTGCTCCTGAGTGGGGAGCCTGGGCAATTGTTGGCCAAGGTGATTTCATGCTATCTGAACCAGTACCTGCACAGGGTTTCATTATAGAATAAAACTGACCCAGCCTTTAGAGGCTTTTGCACCAGGGTTGAGGGAATGGGCCATGAAACATTTTGACGGTTTCTACACCCAAATCATGTGGAAGAACATTAGTATGGGTGACCTCCAGCATCTACTCCAGAAACCTAAACTGCCTTGCATTCCCCGGGAGGGGTGGGCTGCAGCCAGTGCTTGGGCTGGTACCGTGTTGCTGTCAGGAGAACCAGAGGCCTGGGGTTGCATTATCACACCCCTCTTTTGGCTGCTTTCTCTCTGTCCCTCACTGTTATGATTGCTTGCTCAGTTACTCTTTATGTTCACTGTCCCTCTCTCTGTTCCCCCCCCCTTCTCTCTCCTTTGCTGGGCAGGGTGAAAAAGGGGACGCTGGCATAAAGGTAGGCATGAGGAATATGTTTCTCTAAGGCGCGGTAGATCACCTGGGAGATAGATACTGCTCCTTGGGCTGATGGATTGCAAGGGGAAGTTGGGTCCGAGGCAGCTCTGTGGGGTATTTAATGGAGTGCACATCTGTGCTCTGATTAACCACAGACAGGCACTCTGAGCTCAGGCAATAAAAGCAGCCTTTATCCGTTCGGTGGAATTCGATTCTTACCAAAGGCATTTCTCTGACTATGAAGCTTGCTAGTGATTTGTTACATCTCTCTATTTGATGGGCTAGGTTGGGGTTTCCTCATAAAATCTGGTTAGCTGACGCATCAAATCCGCTCAAACTCTGCAACTCAGGCTGAGGTTTGGCACCAGGCGTTTCTGTCTGTTTCTGGACACTTTTTACAGGCTCATATGGTCTGTGCCCAGATGTTATCTATTTGACTGAAATTTACTGTACCCATATATTTAAAGTATATTACTCAATGTAGGCTGTGCTTAAAACATTACAACATTGGCTAGTGTTCATGGCAGTCAGAGCACACTGTGTCATTCCATACATCTTAAACATCACGAGGAAAGACCGGTCCTGTAATACTTGGAAAAGCATTAGCTGTGACACGTACATTTCAAGTATTTAGTGCGTGGCATGCGGCTCATTTATCGTGCAGCACATACACTTTCTATATCTTTTCCATCTGGGTGGATTATTGTTTGAAGGGAGAAAAGGCCCCTTCAGAGGTTACCAGGGATGTGTAACGTGGAGTTTAAAGAAATGTTCTTAGGGAATGCAGGATCTGGGTCCTTAGTTGAATAGAGCAACAGCAATTGTCTTCCTACAAGAAAACTATACCTCCTCAGAAATACTGAGATGCCTGTACAGTCCAAAGGTTCCCTGTGTTCATCTCCACATCAGTGTAATTCCATCAAGCACAAAGGCATCGCTCCTGTTTGTGCCAGTGTGAATAAAGGTGGAATTGCACTCAGAACTGATGTTTTGGGGCTCAGAGTTTGTTTTCATCTCTCCTGTTAAGCAGAACTGAGGGACTGAAGTCATCGAGTGTAGCCTGGGGGGAAGGAAAGGCTGGAAGGGGAAGTTGGGTTTCACCCCTGCTTATACTGCCATGTTTCACTGCCAGCAGACATCTGCTCTGCTTGTGCACATCTAACCAGCCCTTCACTAGATCTCTGGCAAAGGGAAGTCTCCAGGTATTACAGTGATGTCTCAGGGCCATCCACAGGCAAGAGCCTTCCCCCACTCAGGGTCATGCTGGAGACACACTCTTCCTACTTGGCTCCTTATTCATCCCACGTCGCAAAGAGCAGAGATGAAACCGGAGACACTTTTTTGTGATACTAAATTGCTGCTCCAAAGGGGCACCTCCCCAGACCCAAAGTGGCGTCTTCTTTCACACACAGACTTTAATTTGGTATTGTCAGGATCACTTTTCTCTCAACTTCCTTTCTTTTTGCTCAGAGGAGTTGAAAGGGAAGTGCAGAGGTACCCTTAAATCAGCAGCCAGACCTCACCCAGTAGCAGCTCTTGAGCGTCCGACAGCACGTGCATTTGTTTTCTTTGGAAATTGCTTCTTTCTGTTGTCTCCCACCTAAGAGGATTGATTTAGATTCTGGAAGACTTTTAATGCTTCCAATGTTGGATCCAATTATCTGGGCTAGATTCTAGCTTCTCTTAGCTTTGAGGAGCCCTGGACAAACACTATTATTCATGGTTTAGCTGTCATGACCAATTTTGCATGGGATATCACTGCTTTGGCTGGCAGTGAAGAACATCTCAGGCCTGAAGAGGTTTGCTAGCTTAACACAGAGCCGGTGCTAATTTAACCACCTCTCCCCACCCAGTGACAGATGCAGCACAGTTTAGATTCTCTCTCTGTGGCCTTGTACTTTGATCATGTAAGGACCTAAATCTGTGTCCCATAGAGGTCATTAGCCAGTGACTGTGATCACCTGGGCCTCTTGAATGAGCATTTGACTCACTGCCCCCAGCCTGTCACATTCAGCTTCACTGATGTTTTCTTTTTTCTGAAAGGTCTGTAGGATGAGGCTTTTTGTCATGCTCTGAGGAAGAGGAGCAATAAATAAAGTGCCCACAGCCTTGCTATATAACCCCCTCATAATCTGCCTCTCCCCTCACGGAGCAATAAGGAAGGGTGTCTGCTTTAATTGGGAGCTAACGAGCTAATCAGCCTGGGGCTTCACCGGCACCCCGTGGGGATAAAGCTGCTCACACCAGGTGGAGGGTAAGCGAGTGTGAGGGGAGAGGTGCAGCCTAACTTTTCGGGAGAAACGGGAGAGGTGTTTCCTAAGTCGGCGTGAAGCTTGCGAGAGCTGGGAGATGCTGCTGATTGCCTTCCTGGAGCCCACTGGGGACTTGTGGTGGGTGTTTTGCCTTTTGTACCCACCTTTGGTGATGTTTCCGAGCTCTTGGCTTGGCTGCACCGTTCCGGTGCTGCTTCTGATGGGCTGCTGCTGTCTGGCTACAGCGCCCTGTGCAGCTCGGAGGGCACCGGGGGATCACAGAGGGATCAGCCCAGCGGGTGCTCGCTGCGCTACAATGGCTTTCAAACACATAAGGGTTTAAAGATGTTTTGGAGATGTTTTTCTCTGGCTCCGGGATTTCATTCTGCTCTTCAGTGGTGCAGTGTCACGTTTGCTGCTCCCACTCTCTAATTAGCTCTAGTGCCTGTGTGATCCTGCCGGTGCCGGGGCAGTGCCAGCGGGCTGAGGCCATCTTCAGAAAACACAGGGTGGGGTGGTTGCTCTGTAACTTGCCCCCTGTGGGGGGTTACCCTGCTGCCTCTCGCTGAGGGGGCTCTGCTTGTGCAGAGCTAAATAATTAAGCATCTCTTCAGGCAGGCAGTTCTTCCAGGAAAGTCTCTGGGATGAGGAATTACTGTCACAGTCAGGGCTGCCCTGTGGGACAGCGTGGGTGTCTCCCAGCAGAAAGCGTTGGTCTTCTTTGCTTGATCTCACTTAAAAAAACCAGAGAGCATAATTGGGAAGGACAGTGAGAGAGTGGTCCCCATTTTCCATTACAAAGCATTTGTAATTATTGCTTTACAGCTGAAAATAGGGTAGTTAAGTATGTTGTACAGGGCAGGAGGTGCTCACACTGCCTCGATTATGTGTATTATGGTATTAGAAGGTATTTTACAAAATATAGTTCACAGGATGGCACAATTACAAACAGTGCTTTTTAAAAAAGCATACACATATATCCCTGCTGAATAGTCTTTCCAAGCAAGGACTAAACACCCAGAACAAAGCAACAACAGCATGCAGATTGCCTGAAGAGGTTTTATTTTCCAGTTATCACCAGACAAAATTCAGGTTAACAATACGAAGGCAAGCCTTGGATTCTCTGCTTCTCCAGATAAGTTTGTTTATCCTGTAGTCACTGCAGACTGACTCCCTGTGCCCCTGCAGTATGCCATGCCACGTGGCAGCAGGATACAGACAGAGACTGTGGCACTCTAGTGGGGTTGGTCATGCTATAAGCAACAGGCTTGAGAGGTGCCACTGAAGGGAAAGGTCTCTGGTTAGGACAGTCGGTTGGGTGAGAGTCAGGTGGGGAGAACGGGCCATGTCTCATCTCGCCCAGGAGGGTTTCTCATCACCTGTGCCCTGGGCACTCTGCACGGAGCCCTGAGAGGACTCATCTCCTGTCTCCTGCTCTCTTTCTCTGTGTGTCTTGCTCTGCTTCCAGGGGGAGAGAGGCATGCCAGGGCTGCCAGGAAGACATGGCTCTAAGGTACCTTGTAACCAGAGGAGTGATGCTTGTCTGCCTGATCTCACCCATAGCACTCGCCTGTCCCTGATGCACAAGCATCGCCTGGAGTTGTGTGTGTGTCCGTTAGTTAGTGACTGTCCTCAGCTGAATTATTTCTGCTTCTAAATTGCAAAACATAGGGCCTAATTTATGCAGGGGATGGTGGGGGAAGAAGTGTTTTAGCAAGCAAATGGCATGCCCAGTCCAAGGACGACTTGCAGCATCAGGATCTTAATGCTTTACGCCAGTGAGAGCGGCCAGTGCCAGTAGGGAATTGGTGTTTTGTAAATTGGGCGTCCCAGGTGACCGCAGCAAATGTGGGATCAGCAGGGCCAACCCAGACTAATGCAGTGGTGAATCAGGGTCAGTGTGTGAGCAACCTTGCATGTCTGTGCCTTGCAGTTTAAGGATAAATACTAGAGAATAACCTCATCCACACTCACTGCCATCTGAAGGCCGAAGAGTGAGGAACAGGCATCCCACCTGCACTGCAAAAGCCTAACCCAAAGCTGCTTGCTGCACGTTATCCCTTTTCATGGCTCTAGCCTGTATTCACTGAAACCTACTGACCCTGAGACAATCTGGAATGCTTTTTCCCCCCATTTATTGCATAGAATCCCTGATCTCCATCTTCTGTCCTTGTGTTTTTTAGCTTTTGTCCCCGATTTCTGTTTCAGAAAGCTGAGAGGTATGATCCTGCTGCTCTCTGGCTCCCCACTCCTCCTTGTTTGAACTTTTCCAAGCTCTTTTCACTTTCAACTTGGCTCCCAGTCCTCCTCTCTGCCTTGTGCTACATCCCAACTCCTCACGTTTCCTAACTTCTAACACCATTTCACTCCCTGCCCTCTCCTTAGTTGACCCTCATATTTGTTTTTGTAACTTGACCTTTTTGCCAGGACCTAACTACTACTAATACAGGGCATTCAGAGATTTCAGAGCAGAGGGTTGATAGGGAGACCTGCTTTTTGCATTAGTGCTGTTGAGGGCAATGTGGCAGTGCCTATGGGAGCAGCTGCTGGGGGCTCCGAGGCTCCTGTCTGGGATGGCAGGGCAGGCTGGACCCCACTGTCCTGTGGCGGTGCCTCGCTCTGCGCTGCAGAATGACTCCTGAATGGCAGATGTGTGGCTTCAGAGCTCTCCTGAAAATGTTTTACTGCAGGGTTTGTCTTCTGTGATAAAAACAGAATGATGGGAAATAGCAAGGCCAAGGCTCTGGGGTACGAGCTGGCCTTTCTCAAGATGCTCGAGCTGATGTATCTGGGCTCAAGCACTGAACTGGGGGTTTGGTCCTTAGTCTGTCTTTGCATTCCTCAGTTAATTTGACACTGTTCATCTTGTTGGCCTTTGCTTCATTTGCAAGACTAAAACCAGGATGGGGGGTGGAAATCTGGTTGTCTTGACTGGGTTGTGCTTTGGAGGAGCTTTCTGGAATGCAGAGCCACTGCCACAGGTGAATGACCTGCGCAGGGAAGGAGAGTGTGTGCTGTGTGGTGTTACAGCATTACTTCTGAGTTGTGGAAAGGAAAAGATGTGGATTTTTGCCTTTTTAGTTCCACCTGACTGATGCTGTTTTGCTTTTTAAAATTTTGTGTCTGATTAATTTTCAAACAAGGTGTTCCTCTCTTTCCTCTCTCTGCCAGGGCGCTCCTGGGATGGCCGCTGCAGGGATGAAGGTCAGTTTTACACTGCAGTGCCTTGAGTAGGGCACGGGATGGGGTTGGGAGAGCGCAAGGCGCTGGAAAATGGTCGGACAGCTCCCACTAAAGGGAAATATCAGAACTGCCATGCCTTTGGCAGAGGTACTGGACCTGTCTCCAGCAGCAGCCCTGCTACCCGGCACCGCTCTCGCAGAGATTGGTGAACTCGGATCATCACAGCCTCCCTCAGCCACAGCTGCACCCGCAGCCTTGCTCTGCCCCTCTGCACGCACAGCTGGGAGCAGGCAAATTCCAGGAGATGAGTCTTGTCTTACTATGCTCCCTGGTGCCTGGTAAGCCTCTTGAAGTACTGCAAGGTGATTACTCAGTTTTGTAGAAGCCATTACTCTCAGGTTTGCTGGTTTCTTACAGCAGCCTGGACACTGGCTAATGAAGATAAAACAAACTCCAGGCACAAACGTCTGCACCTAAAGCATTCTTGTGCCCTTATTTACAAGCCCAAAGGCCCCACAGATGAAGGCTCTTTACTCTGATAGCTCTAGGAGGATTTGTACTCTCTCCTCTGGCTTTTCACTTTATTTTCCTGTCTCTTCCTCACCAGGGCGAGCCTGGGACTCCAGGAGAAAAGGTACTCTCAGAAGGCTTTACTGTGAGCCTGCACTTCTAGTTGGTTTGTGTATCTTTATTTTTTTTTCCCTCCCGGAGCAGCTGAGGGATGGCTCTGTACTTCCCAGTGCCCAAATCCAGGCCCAAATGGCACCTGCTGGTGTAAGCAAAATGGTAATAGGATACAGGAATACCAAGTGAGAGAGGGACTGTATTGCAAACATTCCCTCCCTCCTACTTCTGTCTGTGTGGGTGGGAATACCCTCCTCCAGCTGCCTGCCTCCTCTCCTCCCTACTCCACAAAACATGCACAGCATGCTTTGCTTAGTGACTATGTTCCCTCTGTCCCTTCCCCATCCCCTTCTGCCTCCCAGGACTTCTGATCCCACCAGCGGCCTTCCCCTGTCCCTGAAGGGGGCTGTTCTGCTGTGCAGTGTCTGCCCATGCTCTCAGTGTAGCCTGACCTGGTCTGAGTTCCTGGGGCAGGCACAGTACAGAAGTACCCCATCCATGAGCTCTCCATCCCTAAGCAGCCACTTTGGCTCCCTGGGAGCAGCTGGCCCCTCTGGTTTGAGGCTGGCTGGGTTGTGTTATAGCGTGTGACAGCCACGTAACAGACACATTCTCTGTCTCTTTTCTTCCCCACAAAGGGAGCTCCTGGAGTCCCAGGGAGGATGGGCCCCCCAGGTTTGCCAGGGAAGAGGGGGCAGCGGGTAGGACATTGTGTGTTTGGACTGGGTGTCCTGGCAGTGCCGTGCTGTGTTCCCTGCGAGCGGGAGCTGGCGGGAGCCTGCTGCGTGTTGAATTATTGTGCTTGCAGGGGATTATGTGTCCTTTGCTGGCTCTTGCCCCCTTGATGAAGTGTGTTTGCATGTTCCCGCTTGCAGGAGTGGGGGGCTGGTGGCAGGCAGGGCAGCATGAGATGCCTGGGATGTAGTCTTGTCCTGGGAATGATTAAGGACAGTGCCGCCTCTTTTTGACTCCAGAAATAACACCCTACAGAGGGATTCAGTAATCTGACCTCCCTCCTCAAGAAATCTGCTGCTTTGCACCTTAGTTCTGGCAGCACAGGATGTTTTCAGTAGCCCTTATGGACATGTGTATTCAAAATTAGTCCTTGAATGAAAAGTGGGATACTGAGGCAGAATCGGGGATTCACAGAGGCCTGGGACAGGATTAGCCATTATATCTCTACAAAAACCCCAAATGCCCAGCCTTTTCCTTGGGTTCTGCAAATGTTTTTACTCTTTCGAGGGATAGAAACATTAATTTATGGCAGCAATGTGCACTCTCCAGCAGGGGAGGAAAGCTGTGGGGGTCTTACAGGTGGCTGGAGGCCAAATTACCTTGGAGAAAGGGGTCACTGGGACCCCTAGGATTGCCTGAAAAAAGGATTGCTGCTAGCTAATTATTTTCCATGGAACCACCAGTGCATGTCTGTTCCTGCAGCATTGATGCTCTAGGAGTCTCACTGAGACTCACTGCATGTCAGATGGGTGCCCTTGAGTTCTGATAAGCAGTACCAGCCTCTGCAGGCAGAGACAGGGCTCCAGGAGCCATTGTGGAGAGAGCTGGGCAACATGTGGGGGGAAAGAGGGTTTGAATTGTTCTGTGTAATCTGTACAAGTTGCTAAGTCTTGGAGGTGTGAGGGTTGAAGGTAAGAACACACCTTTCCCTGGTGATGCATTTGAAACATCTTTTCAGGGTAACAGAAACTTCTGATATCTCTCTCTGTCGTGGCAAAATTCGCACTCCCAAACAGGACACTGTGCCTGGAAACCATGGATTTAGCAGCTGGATGGAATGGGGCTGAATAGAACTTAACTTCAGCATAAAGACCACTAATTGAGTTCCAATACTGAAAATATGGCCCAGCTGTCATGGTGAACTAAGCAAAGCCACTTCACCAAGGGAGTGCTGGGTGCCCTCCATTGTTCACTGCCCGTGGCATCCTCTGTGGTGCCTCACACAGCCCAGCCTGCAGCCCTTGCTCTCCAGGCATCATCTTACACCATCAGCTGCTGTCTTAACCACTTTTGCTGCTCTTGTCTTCGCTGCTTTTCACGACCAGTGCGTGTCACAGAGCTTGGCTGCCAACTGAGGCGCTGCACTGCCTGTTTTTTGTAAGAGCACGATGAGACTGGGATTTGGAGTTAGGGAAGATGAGCAAGGCATGGAGAAAGTCCTGTGTGCCAAATAAAATTTGCCCTGGGCAACAACTTCTCTGTAAGTATAGAACAGGGAGATCCTGGGCTGAAGAACTGTCAGGGAAAAGGGTTTAGCAGCCTAGAGTGATAAGGAAGATTCTCAGGGGGACCCTGGATCCCTTTCCCACTCACCTTCCTTTGGAGAGAAATGACAATGATGTGTAGAGATAGTCAACAGGAAGGAAGAAAACATTCACTGCTGGAGGATGTCCTGGCTGTGCCTAAAATAAAATGCCTGGGGAGGGGAAGGAGAGTTTGAAACCAGGAGCAGCTCACCCTTTGGCTGCTCCTCCAGAATGAAGAGTCTGCAGAGGCAGCCCTGACCGTGTCTGCTTTGCCAACAGGGTGAGAAGGGACGAGCTGGTGACCCTGGGCTTCCTGGACTCCCTGGGCCGAAGGTTTGTCTCTTCCCTGATATTTTGTTTTTGGTGGGACCACTCTCCTCCCCTTTCCTTCCTCCCTCCTGTGTGGCACAGCTCTCGCACTCTTAGGTGACTGTGGCAGCGTGTTCCGCAGCACTCAGCTGGATGTTTGTGCCCCAGGGACGTGAGGGGGCACACAAAGGATGCCTTTTGGTGAGGAATTCCATGCGCTCATGCATGGGGGAGAGGTTGTGGTCCTGGGAATGGGACCATGGAACCACATTCCAGTAACTCCTTGTTAAAAGCATGACCTCAGATGTAACGTGGCATTTCAGCCTCCCTCCAGCTCCAAGATCCTTGTGTAATGAGATGGGCTTTTTGGGAGCTGCGCTGCTGTGCTCTGAGTTGGAGGAGTAGCCTTGTGCTTGGAGAGACCCAGGGCAGGTCAGCTAAAGCTAAGCCTTCAAACTGGCTTTTTCCTGGTGCTCTGAGGTTTCTAGATAGAAATCACACCTTTCAAATCAGACTTTCACAAAGTGCTTTTCCTTTGGGCGAGGGGACAGTGCATGGAATGACAGTGGCCATTTCAGGAAGTGATGTAATGGCAAAGGTTTCCTGTTGCTGCCTTTTTATCTGCTGTGTGCAAAGGATGTGGTGTGCAGGTCTGACTGGCTAATGACTACAGTTCCTGAGAGAGACATGGCAAAGGAAGCCACTCTCAGGTGGTTTTACCAGCTCAGTTTTAATAATACAACACAGTTGTGTTCAGGCTGGAGGCCAGGGATGAGGTCTGTGCACAGGCCCTGGGTGGTAAGTGCTGAGCAGCCGCAGGGATGAGGATACCTGTGGCTGCTGGCAGGGCTTGGCATGGACCCCTGGCAGGACTGGCCTGGTTCCTGGCCAGCTCCTGGTTCTGGAGCAGTGCCTTTCTGGGCTATCAAGAGTCCAGCTGATGGACCTTGTCTCGGACCATGGCTCTTGAAGCCAGCAGTTTGGCAAGTGAAATTAGAGGTGAAGAATCTGATCTGTGACACATGCCTTATTCTTCTTTGCAAACAGGGAGAGAAGGGAATTGCTGAGAATGCCTTGGTGGGAGCTAAAGGAGAACCTGGCCCTCCAGGTCTGCCTGGACCCCCTGGACCAAAGGTGAGTGATTTTTTTCCTTCAGGGACTTGTGTGTTGTGAGGGATTGTGCCCAGCACAAGGTGTGTAGAAAGGAGCAAAGGTTGCATTCATCTGTGCCCACCTCTGATTACCTGCTGAAGGGGTGTCAGGTGCTGCAGAATGTTTTAGTATTGTTGTTCTAAATGCTGAAGGTGATTTGTGAACTGTGTTTCTGGAAGGAAAATACCCTGCCTGTGCTCAAGTAACTCCCCTCTAGGCTCTGTGAAAAACCAGTCTGAACACTCCCTCTGCACTGGGTGGAACAGAAGGGCTCCTGGTGGGAAGTCGTGGCAGGAGATTTTGGCTTCCCAAGGAGAAGGGGGCACAGCAGGGGCGCTTGGCTGGTGCAGTTCTTCCTCCTGGAAATGCAAAGCCAAAGTGAAGTCACCCCTGGTGCACACAACACAGACCCATTCCTTTCCCTTTCTCTTTCTGCCAGGGAGAAGCTGGTGACGTTGGCCGGCCTGGTGCTGCAGGGTCACAGGGAGAAAAGGTACAGAGTTTCTGCATAAACCAGCTCCAGGTTCAGAGGTTCAGTAGCTGCAAGTTTGTTCCTACATGTACAAAATTTACTGGAAAAGGAGAATTTTTAAATTAAGCTGTCAAACCCTGACTGTTCCAAAGGACCAGCAGAGAATGATTCCTGGAGTTTGAGCAAGTGAAGGGGCAGGCTCTGTTTGACAGCATGTTCTTCTTGTTACAGGGGGAACGTGGTTCACCAGGAGACCAGGGACCCATGGGCCCAAGGGTAGGTGTTCCTTTACTAATGAGGAGTTTAGGCCCTTCAGAGGGGTCTGAGGATAGTGGGACCATACTGACAGTCCAGATTGTGTCTTCCTGTCACTAAAATGCTCATAACTGGGCAATGGCTGAGTTTGAGACAGGCCATTTATTTCTCCACTCCGTCTCCCACCTCCACATTAGAAGGAAAAAGTCTTCCAAGCCATCTCAGGGTGGCTTGTTTGTAGGAGGAGGTGGGTTTGGGCATCCCAGTCTGAACTCAGGCTCTTGGCCTATGAGAGAAGGGCAGCAGGAGGGTGCTTGGTGCGTGCCCGAGTCCAACAATTGGTCAAAAAATCCAGTTCCTGGATTCTGGCTTCAACTGTACCTCTTCCCAGACCTGCCAGCTTTGATGGTCAAGGCATGGAGATCTGGGCTGGGCTGGCTGCACTTCTGTAGTGTTTCTTACCCTACAGAAGCTTTCTGTAATAAATGAAGAACTGGACACTCATGAAATGGGTCCCTCTGAGCCCCCTTTTTCAGGGTGAACCACAGCTCTGAGCACCCCAAGGGAAGGGCAATCCCAACCCCTGGCTAAAGAGGTGGTACTTTGCAGGGCCCCAAAGGAGAGCCTGGGAAGGACGAAATGATGGACTATGATGGGAACATCAGTGAAGCTCTCCAGGTGAGCAACTACCCTCCTGTCCTGTGAGGTGACTGCTGGATGCTTTACAGTTTTGCAGGGGATGCAGACAGCTGGGAACAAGGTAGATCTGCTTCCTCAGCAGTAGCAGCAAAGGGAAGCACTTGGACTATGTGCCATAGTCCCCTCCATCCCACAGCTCCCTGCATGTAGTGTTTTTGTCAATACCTGGGCACCTTGCTGGGCTGATGGATTAACACCAGTGGGTGTAGAGGTCATGTGAATCCCCTCAGGAGTGGCCTATGGTGTGGGATAGGTGGTGAGTGAAGGTCACCAAAGCTTCCTGGGAAGTGTGCGCTGAGGATGAGCAGTGAGTGAGTGGCTGTGCCCAGCTCTGAGTTAGCCTGGGTTCCACTTTGGAAAAGGGGAAATTGTAGAATAACAGCTCTGTGGGACTCAGAGTGAGGGTTTTTTGCTCTTGTTAATTCTGTAGGTTCCTTGCTCACTTAGGCCAGTGTTACATTAGTGCAGAAGAAACTACCTCCAGGAAAAAGCTTAGTTTTCTGATAACTGTTTTAGTTTTTAATTTTATTTTTTTTCCTGTGTTTTTCTAGGAAATAAGAACTTTGGCCTTGATGGTGAGTTCTGGTCTTTGCTGTGGGGTTTTGCACGAGTAGCCTTATGCCCATCCTAGGCAGAAGGCCTGACAATTTAGATGCAGCTAAAACATTTGGCCTTTGCTCTTGGGAGATAAAGCTGGGGCAGCTGACAGCTGAAGGGAGAGCTCATCTTGCCTTCTGATCTTGAATTCTAATCAGGACTTTGATCTCTCTGCTTTAAGACATAATACATGCTGCTGAGAACAGGGAGTGCTCAGAAGGAGCAGGGAAGAGCAACTCTGAGGACTCTCCCCTGCTTGGCTTCCCAGCCAAATATGATTTTAGGAATCCCTTGAAAAATTCCCTGTGATTTCCCTTTAAACTCCAGAGAGCCTTTGGGTTTCAAAACACAAAAATAAAAGCCCTGTTGATAATATGAAAATGAACTTTTTCTTTATCTAGGGACCCCCAGGACTTCCAGGTGTGGCTGGACCTCCAGGGCCACCAGGACAGAAGGTACTGGCTCAGTTCAGCACTTGCAAAGCTTAAGGAAACAGGAGTAGCCGAGGAAGAATTCCCACCCACAGCTCTTCCCTGTGCCCCTATCTCCCTGTCCAGCGCTCTTGAACTGTCCTGCTGGTCTCTACCACTCCTACTCATGCACTATATCCTGAAAATCTCTTTTCCCACAATGATAATGCCTTATCCGAAAGATGAAGAATCCTTTCTACTTTCCCTCCCCTACAGAGAGCGGCTTGTGGGAACTGCACTCTGTGGGATTGTGTTGGTTGGGGACTGTGTAACAGTACTGGGGCTGTGAACTGGCAGTCAGGATCAACAAGACATGGAAAGTGCTCAGGCAGTCACACAATGTATTGTTTCAGCAGAGGCTTCCATGCTTTATTTTCTGTAAAAAATAAAAAACCCCGGGTTTTTCCACGCTTTTTCCCTGTGATTAGTCCCTGCAGTCATTTCTGCAATGCCTGTCCTTCATTGTCACCGTGAACGAGTCACAACAGCTGCTTTCAAACTGCCAGAGTAACAATTCTGTGTTTCAGGGTGAAATTGGCTTGCCAGGTCCTCCAGGCCATGATGGAGAAAAGGTAAGGCATGATGCTCTTCCCTTCAGTGGCCTTACCTGGAGTCAGTGTGTTCCACCTCTGTCACTGACAGAGCACAGTTGCTTTTCCCACAGGGGAGAACAGTATTTTGCTTGACAAAAGTGAGCATTAATGGTTTATCAATGTCCTAACATTTGTCATGGCAATGCTACTTTGTCCTGTCTCCAAAGGGCATATCCATGAGGGAGAGGATGAGTGCTGGGAGAGGCTCTGGGCCAGGCAGGAGTAAACTTTCTCTTATCTGTAAAAACTTCACTTTGTGTTGTGTGAATTTTTTTTTAGGGACCACGTGGCAAGCCTGGAGAAATGGGCCCCCCTGGCCCTCACGGACTGCCAGGAAAGGATGGACCCCCTGGAATAAAGGGAGAGCCAGGCCATGTCGGGGTCAGAGGAGAGAAGGGCGATAAGGGAGAGCCAGGACAAACAGGCTCACCGGTGAGTAAACCAAGGCCTCCCAGACTACTGGTGGCTACCCAGGTTATGGGCAAGGCCCTGGGACTCCTTGGGCACCTCCGAGCCCCTCCGAGGTGGGTGCTGCTGTGTGAAGTGTGACACTACAGAAGTGAGATCCTGGCATCTGGCAGATGTGCTGTCCCTGCTGCCTGCTCTGCCCTCTGGGCCCTGTGTCACTGCCTCAGCTTGCTGCCTGGCGTGTTGCTGGCACTGACTCTGAGCAAGGAGGCTGATGCACCAGTATGCTCCATCCTGGGAGGGCACCTGCATGGGGTAACCTGTGACATCCTGGCCACTAACAGGGGCACAGTGCCCGGGCTCCCAGCTTGTCTGTTACAGCTTCTGTGTCCCCAGCACTGCTCAAGGACAACGACTTCCTGCCTCTCTATAAGAGCACTAGGATAAAACTCCTGCTGTCTCAACAGCTGGCTGTTAGGGAGTGATTCCTAGCATGGACTCCAGCAAGCTGCATAACCACAAGCAGAACATGGAGGCAGGAAAGCAGTGCCCCATCCCTGCTCAGGGGATGGGCACATCCACAGTGGCAGGAGGATGTTCAGCCATTTGCTCATCCACTTCCAATACTAGTGAAGCCCAGCATTTCCCCGGGCACCTGATGGATGTCTGGGGTTTTCAGGGAGCTCTTGGGATGGCCAGAGCCAGTCTTGACTCCTGCAATGATGTCTTGTGTGTCTGCCTGACTTAGTCTTGCAAAAAATCCACAAATCTTTCTTGATCCATAGGGTCTAGATGGCCCCACTGGAGAGAAAGGCGAACGAGGTGACCAAGGGATGCCAGGACCATCAGGATTGCCGGGTCCCATTGGACTTCCAGGATTGACAGTAAGAATGGGAAGGACAGGCTGCTCTTTCCTGCTTGGTAAAGAGAGAACAGCACAGAGCAGCACACAAGGGTTCATTTCCCAAAGTGCTGAGTATCCTGGGAGACTCAGAGCCCTGCCCTTAATTAGGTGTCACAGAATGTCCGTCTGGTCTCCAGCAGCAGGCAGGGAATGTGGAATACACGGTCTGCTCACACTCCTCCTTGAAGGAGCTGCTGCTGGCCAGCACATGGGTGGTTCACAGACGGCTTCTGATGGAGGGAGACTCCAGAGCACAGCCAGTGGTGACAGGGTCTGTTGTTGTGTGCAGGGAGAGAAGGGTGAGCCTGGGGAACATGGAGACAAAGGAAATCCGGGAGAATCGGTAGGTCACCTTTCTCATGTTTCTTCTGCAATCTGGGCAGCCAGGGAGGGACGATTTGTCAGCAGAGCTGCTGGAAACAGGCACATCCCACCCTCTGGTGAAACCCCCTCACTGAGGACAGCAAGGCCTCATCTCCTGTGGCTGGATCACCAGCCACCTCTAGCTCCTGATGCCCCCCTTTCCCTGACACAAGAACAATCTATCTCACAACCAGCAGTCAATAAGGAATGCCTGGGGTAGAACAGAAGATCTTGGAAAGTGTAACAAATATTTTCCTCAGCATTTGCAGTATAGGGGTTTCCTAGCAATACTTGCATATATATATACACACATACATTTAGGGTTTTTTCAGTAGATTTTAGGGTTCTTGAATTTGCCCACTCTCCCCTCAGAACTCACCCCTAGGTTTTAGAATGCCCTGCAGCAAGGAGTCCCACAGGCTGTTGACATGTGTGGAGCCAGCCACCTTCTTCCCTATCTTTTGCTCTTTGACCCTGTGCCTCCTCGCGTGAACTGTGGTAGAGCAGTGAAAGCAGACGTTCCTTTGGCAAAAACCTCACTGCTTTCTTTCCTCCTAAATGTTTGCAACTGCTGCATAACCCTCCCCAGCGTCCTGCTGCTGCTTCCCAGTCACTCTGTCTTGGATCGCTGCTGCTTCCAAATGCAGTCCTTAGGGGGAGTCCAGGTTTCCCAGCCTGGCAGAGATCTGCTGCACCTTGTGCCCTGTCTGCCTTTGTCCCTAGGGCAGCACATTGACGGTGACTTCTCCTGGTTTGCTTTCTAGATATCTGGCCCCCCCGGACCCCAGGGTCCTCCTGGACCTCCAGTAAGTTTTGAGTGATTCACCTCAGGAGCAAGGCACTGGGCATGGGGGGGATAGAGTGGGAAGTGACTGGGGAGGATTCTGTGTGGAGAAAACAGGCAGAACCAGTGCAGTGTTGAAATGGGAAAAGTATCACTTCCAAACCCACCCCCAGGGTAGGTCAGAGCTGTGGTGGGCTGGGTGGGCAAAGAGAGGGGGTTATGTTAGTCTCAGATGAAAGGGAAGACAGTAGTAAGATGGGATGATGGGATTAAAGGGATCAACTGCAGAAATGGTCTTAACAGCACACCTGGCCCCCTGCCAGGGTGTGCTTGGCAAGAGCCTTCTCGTTACCAGATGAGAACAGTACATGAAGTGCCCGTGACACAAATAAAGAGGCCTCTGTGCCCTCAGAAAGCGAAAGCTCTGTACTGAACACTGAGCTGGGATACCTGGAGTTTAAAGCCCATCCTGAAACATTACTCATGTCTTGTCTCTCATCCCAAATACAGGGTCTTCAGGGCCTCCCAGGACCTAAGGTAAGGCTGCAAAATATTACATCCTGAAATTTAACTAAAGTTGTCGTAGGTGTTAGAATTCCCTTCAGTAACAACTTCCTAGTGTTCAAATAGTACTTTTCTTCCATCTTTGTAAGAGGACAAATCCTTCTGGATGTTTTCTTGAAGGAATTAGCAGCTCTCACTTTAGGGCCCAAAGAACTGATCGTTCCCTCCAGTTTTCATCCAGAGAAGTGGGAAGTCACTGGTCCATGGAAATCTTCCCATGAGAAAACAGTTGAAATCTTTGCCTGAAGGGTCAAGATCTGTACAGCAGGATGAACGTACATCATACATCTCTAAGTAACTGACCTGTAGCTTGAAAGGAGCCTTAGAATTACCCTGTATGTTCTGCTGTAAAGCACTCGAGAACTTCCCTGTCCTTGGTGGTGAGAATCTTTTTAATCTGTCTAAATGCTCGGCCCACACTATTGCTTTGCCTGCTGTAAAACAGCTCCTAGACAAAAAATAGTTCAAGGAAAGCTGCATCTTTCCTCTGAAATTCTGGGCAAAGATTGGAAAATGTGGCCAACATCTTAATTGTTCTGGTTATCCTCAGTATTTGGCCACCAGCACTGTTTGGGTGCTGAAGGGGATGGTGTCCTTATCCTGATTCTCCTTTCCTCCAGGTGTTATTACAGACACAGTAATCCGTCTGGTCTATAACTCAGTAGCCACTGCTATCAGGTGGCTGGGAGACTTGTGTAAGAGACTGTGCAAACTTGGTTCTTCTGACACTTCTGTCTCAAAATGCAACCAAAATAATGTCTTAAAATGCCTCATGAACAGGAATGAGGGGAAAGAAGCTTTGGGTTACACTTTGAGTTTATGAGAAAAAAATTATTTAATGTATTGTGTTTTGTTTACTATTGCTATATAGTTCATAATACAGAATTTAAAAAATACAGTTGGGAAAGGAATGATGAAATTATTTTCCCCAAATGTTTAAACTGATGCCTTTACATTTACAAAAGTCTTTGCAAAGATGACTTCTGCATGATTTTTCTCTGAAGCTTGTAGACACCTGTTATTTACTTTCAATCAATCCACATCTTAAAATGTAAACCTGCCCTATCAGATAACTTCTGGTTATTTGTCTATAAATATATATACAGCAACAACAGCAGGGAGAGCAGCACAGGAGTGAGCCCAGTTCCCCTTTCAACATCTTTACTCACAGGGCCTGAATCTCCTCCATCTGCCATTAACTTAGAACAGGTGCTCACACAGGGGGAATTTGACTGACAGTGGTTTTCTTCAAATTGGGCTAAAGCATTACTCTGGTGCCTCTTGTATCCCCCCTGCTGCTCCGGGGCTCTCTGAAGGGAGGAATGTTTGTTATATAAGTGCTGTTATGGTGAGTTTATTTTCTGCTCCATCCTTCCTTTAGGGGGAAGCAGGGATTGATGGAGTGAAAGGAGAGAAGGGTGCCCAGGGTGAAAAAGGAGACAGAGGGCCACTGGGATTACCCGTAAGTATCCAGGAAGCAAACAGCACTTTGTGAGCCAAACTTGTGTCAGCTGTAAAAAGATCCCTCAATAGGAGACGCATGCGGGGATTTGATATGTAAAGACAGAGAAAGAGATGGTCTATAAATAACTGTGCCTTTGCTCTGTACAGAGCCTTCAACTTTGAGATCGGTTGAGTAGATCAGCCATCACTTTATTTCTTCCTGCTTCTGGGAGGATTGGGAAAAACAAGCAGTAGCTTTCCTGGGGGTTCTCTGCACTTCAGGGCAAAGGGACAAAGCCAGAAACAGAAGTCAGAGATGTGGAAAAGTAAATGCCTTCCCAGCCACTTGTCAGCTGGGCCAAGCTTTGTACAAAGCGTGGTGGTTCTCAGTGCACCCAACTTCTTCAATAGCCAGAACATTCCTGTCACTTCTGCTGTGGAATCAGTGCTTTCCCTGCCCTGGCGTGTCCCTGCTGTGCGTGAACTCAGTCCTTTTAGCCTGTGTTAGTGCACTGCTTGGCAGCCAAAGGAATTGAGGCTCAATACATCACAGAGAAATTGCAGGAGCTTTAGATACAAACCTGGGGACTTGGTGAAGCTCTTGGCTCACATCTGCTAAAGCCCACTGTGTGAGCTGACAGCTGATAATGAGTCCCACCCAGTTGCTCCACTGGCCCCAAAGCCCTCTCCTCATAAAAAGCACTGGTGGCACAGTACACCCTCTCCCTTTCCTGAATGCCCTGGAATGAGCACTGCAGAGTGCATCTCATGTACTGTGTGACTTTGTTGTCCTGTGTTTGACCACTCAGATCCCTTGTCCCTGACTTTGGCTGAAATGTGCGTGTCTTTGTTTGTAAAACGTTTTCCTCCTTTAGTTGTGCTGTGTAGCAATTCCCTTCCAGGGCCTGAATGCATCCCCACTGAGTCTAGGCCCCCAGGTGAGCTCACATGACTGTATTCCTGTGGCTCCAGGCAGAGCCAGTGAGGAGAAAGCAGTGCTTTGGGAAGGCCACAACAACCCCCTGCAGCGCTACAGGCTGGGGACAGAGTGGTTGGAGAGCAGCCAGGCAGAAAGGGACCTGGGAGTTTGGATTGACAGGAAGCTGAACATGAGCCAGCAGTGTGCCCAGGTGGCCAAGAAAGCCAAGGGCATCCTGGCCTGGATCAGGAACAGTGTGCCCAACAGGTCCAGGGAAGTGATTCTGCCCCAGTACTCAGCACTGGTGAGGTCACACCAGTTCAGGAAGAATATTGAGGGGCTGGAGCACATTCAGAGAAGAGCAGTGAGGCTGGGGAAGGGACTTGAGCACAAGTCCTATGAGGAGAGACTGAGGGAGGTGAGCCTGGAGAAGAGGAGACTCAGGGCAGACCTCCTCACTCTACAACTCCCTGACAGGAGGTTGTAGCCAGGTGGGGGTTGGTCTTTTCTCCCAGGCAGCGATCAGCAAGACAAGAGGGCTTGGTCTTAAGCTCTGCCAGGGGAGGTTTAGGTTGGATATTAGGAAGAAATTCTTTACAGAGAGGGTAATCAGGCATTGGAATGGGCTGCCAAGGGAAGTGGTGGATTCTCCATCCCTGGAGGTTTTTAAGATGAGACTGGATGTGGCATCAGTGCCATGGGCTGGGAACCATGGTGGTAGTGGATTAAGGGTTGGACTTGATGATCTGGGAGGTCCCTTCCAACCCAGCTGATTCCATGATTCTGTGATTCTATGATCAAATGCAGAGGATTGTGCTGCAGTGAGAAGACAGAGCCCAGTCCCACGAGAAATAGAAACAGAAGCTTTCTGTATAGATGGTTATTCCCTCAAGGCTGTGGGGTATCTGGACAGGGGAAGGAGATCCGTGTGACAGTTTGAGAAGAAGATGCCCCAGCAATTGTCCTGAGAAGCTCACCAGCATGGCAGGGAATGTGCTGGCTGCTTCTCCTAGAGCCCCATTAGCCCCCAGGGTCCCTTGGCTTCTCATGTCACTCTTCCTGAGCTATAGAGAGGGGAGGGCTCAGAATTGTCCTCTGGGAAATATTTTGTGTTTGGATCAGCACTATCAGCTGGCCAACCAGGAAGCACAGTTACTGAGCTGCTGGTAAGATCAGACACTGTGGACCTTGTGTCCCACCTCAGAGCCACTGAACTCTGTTCCTAAGCTTTTTCATGCCTGATTCTGTGTGTCTTCAGCCTGTAAAACTAAATGCAGTGCCAGACAGGTACTGAACTATTTCAGACTCTGTAAAATCGTGCAGCTGGATCTGTTGCCTTTTCCTCTGTGACTAAGGGCTTGACATGATGCCAGAATTTCAACAGCCTTGGGCTTCTCTATGGCAATGCAGGTTCCAACTCTGCTGTCACATTGTCCTTTTGTGTGATCTGTCACAGAACAGCTGCTTCCCCAGGAGTTTTCTTGGTGGCATTGAGAGAAGGAAATTTACCCTCTTTAAGAGGATCTAAAAGTTGCGGGTCAATGTTATATGTATTCAGTGTTTCTGTGTTTTTGTTGGTTTGCTTGTAAGTACCATCACCTGTCCTTGAGATCTTAATTTTTGTTAATTGCAAGCATATGTTTGTCTCAAGTCACTGCTTCACTCACCTCTCCCCTCCCCTCTCCTCCTGCCTTGTTTTTGTGAACCCTCCCCGTCTGTTCAGGGTGCTTCAGGTTTAGACGGCAGGCCTGGACCACCGGTGAGTTCCATTTCTCCATTGCCCTATGTTCCTCCTCCCCAGTTCCATGATTTGTTTTGTGTATTCCAGCCCAGTTCTAGTTTACACCAGGAATAATTTGTTCCAAAGCAGGCTTGGGAGGGTGGCTAAACTTAGACTGGGGAGTGATGTCACACACTTATGTTTTTTGATGCTATGAGTCTGTCTGGATCCTGGGATCACAGCTGCCTTGTTCCACTTTGCCTCAGTAACAAGATGAATGAAACCTCTGCATGGTTCCATGATGTTCTGTTCTCCTGTCCTCTCTGTCCTGAGGGATCTCTGTCCTGTAGTTCTCCGTGGTAGCCTTGCTTGCTGCCTTTACACAGCAGGAGCTCTTCAGTTTTGTCTGAGGTGTAATAACGCCGGAGCGTTTTGTGCTGTGAGCAGGAACGTTTGTGTCAGCTGCTCTGACTTCTGAACAGAACCTGAATGGCAGCTTATACACTCACTTGTTTGGGGATGTTGTAGATTTAATTTTATAGAGGTGCAAGGGAGACCTCAGTGTATTCCAAGGCACTGAGTGATGCCGAAGTGCAGGCAATTAAGATTTCCATGATTGTATGAATTCAAGGAGAGCCCGATTTTTCTTACTTCCTTCACTGCACTGAAGTTGTGTGCTGCACGAGCTACTCCTCCACTTGTATTCTGCAGATCTTAACTTGTCTGAAAACCTCTCCTGATCCACATGAATCATCCTGCTCACATTGGAGGGGTTACTTCAGTGACTAAGGATTGCAGGCTGATGTTAAAAAATGCAAACCCCTTTGCCTTAAGGCTTTTAGAAAAAGACTTCTCAAGCCTTGGTTCTTCCTAGGAGGCAGGTAATATGCCTCAAAAGTATCCCTTTATTGAGGCTCCATGATGGAAGTGTAGATCCATACCTGTGTGGTTAGCAAAGTGTGGATGGAGTTCAAGGAGTCTAGAAATAGAGTTGGAAGTGCCCAAATCCTGTTCTTAGCCAGAAGGACTATTGCTGAACTGCTGCACTGCTCACATTAAAGATCAGCTTTGGCTGGTTCATTTCCCAAAGCTTCAGCAAGTTTCAGGAGCACTGGGAAAGAAGTTTGGTATGCTGGTGGGAGATGGCCCCTGTGTCAAAGGGTTAGGAACAACACTGGGTTTTCCTGTTGGCACGACTGGGAGCCTGGTGGAGTGACAGGAATGGCAAAGAGGGAACAGAGGGACTGGAGGGTACCCCTCTTAGTTCACATCTCTGCCTGTGCACCCCTGCATTCCTCGCTGCACCACAGGGTCTGTCACCTTGCATGCACAACTCACTGGCTGCCTGCCACCACGTAACAGGATGCTTTCCATCTTGCTCAGCTCTGCTGATTTGGGGGGGGAGAAGGGAAAATAAGGAAATAAAGGAAAGGAGAATTGCCTAACATAATTCTAAATGGCCTTTATTCTGCTACAGCTTTCAGCCTTGTCTGATATGAACTAGAGAGAAAGAAATCCTGTCTGTGGAGTTGGTAGAAATGCCTGCTGAAACAATTGTCAAGGGAAAGCTTCAAAATTAAAAATAAGGCTCTGTACAGTGGTGCTGGTGTGATCTAACTTAGCAGTTCCCATGTTGTTCAAACTGCCTGTACCAACTACTTCAGATCACCACCAACACTGAAAGCTGTAGTGGTGTGAGGTGCCCTCCACCACCAGACTGTCCTTCCAAGCTGTGCTTTGCCTCAGGGAGCAGCGGTGTCTCCTGGTTTAATGAGGCCCTTGAATAAAAGCATCCTGATGTGTTTTCCTTCCTACAACTGCAGGGTACTCCAGGACCAATTGGGGTTTCAGGACCAGCAGGACCAAAAGGAGAAAGGGTGAGTTTGCTTCAGAACTGACTGATGCTCTGTAACTTCTCTGAAGATGTGACAGCTCTTGGAATAGAGGAAATCTAGGCTTTTCCAGAGATGGAACTGCCCTCTCCTTGTGCATACAAGACTCTCAGCTGGGCCTCTTTGATATTTGAGTACCTCATCCTTGGAGGTTTTAGGTGCTTTGAATTGCATCCTTTGCTTTTTCTTCTCTAGTGCTTTGCTCCCTGTTTGTACTGAGTAGGAACGTAGCAATTTCTACTCTTTTGTCTCCATTTCAGGGCAGTAAAGGAGATCCTGGAGTTGCAGGACCAATGGGGCCAGCAGGGCTTCCTGTGAGTATGGGCATACAAGGGATTTATCTACAGGGCCTGTATCACTGACAGCTGAAGATGCTGCAGTAATCCAGTGTTTGCAATCACAGCTGGGTTGAGTGTAACTCCAGTTACAAACCTTTGCTCACTACCGGAGCGACAGAAAGAGCTCAAGAGCAGTGACTCAGAGGGAGGAGGAGGAAGCTGAAGGGAAATTGTTAATTCACCTTGGTCCTCAAGCTACCAAAAGAAGCTGAGTGGGGCTCCCAGCATAGGTATTTTAGTCCAAAATGCTGCTTTGGAGCACATCTGCTTTCACAGCCTGGCTGGGAAAGCCCTGTCCTGCCATTGCAGGGACAAAAGCTGCCTCCAGTGAGGTTAACAAATTCCACTGTTTGGGATTGCTTTTGGAAAAACGGGGCCAGTGTTGGAACTCTAGTGTAATGTAATCATGAAGCTGCTTTGTTGCTTAACACAAAAAAGGGAGTTTGCTGCTTTTATCAGGGACTGCCTTCTCTAAACTAGTTTGTTTTTTATCTGATGAACCCTTAGAGGAGTAGTGCTGTTACGGCCTGGATGGTCTGATGGAGCGGAGGTTGTCTGCTGGAAAAGTTTTGTTTGTTTGTAACATAAGTGGAAAAAACCCCAAATCCCTGAGCACACATTCTTCTTTTTGAGTGGGAATACAGTGGGACCTACTTGTTTTAAAATATTTTATGTTGATGCATTTCAGGGTTTACAAGGTCTGCCTGGTGACAAAGGAATCCGGGTAAGTTACCAGGCAAACTTCTTGTATTTAATTACTAACACCTTTACACAGGGACAGCCCAGTTAACTCTGAGCACCTCTAGTAGCCAGCATGTGTTTGTCTGCTAGACCTTCACACAAGTGACTTTGCATACCTGGATTTTAGAAGGTGATACCTGTAGCTTGTCCCATCACCTAGGACATTGTGGCACATCTGCCTGAAGGCTGAAGGAGGGATTTTCTAATGTGTTCATTGCTGTCACAGCTCTGTTCTCACCAAAGCATGGGACTTCATGTGTAGTTCAGTTAGGCCAGAGTGGTGTGCTTTAGGAAATCCTACTTATCTGCTTACTGATGTGTGTGAATTCCCATGAGAATTAGCTGAGGTGCAGCCACAAATCTTATTTTGGTACTTTTAAA
Organism: Manacus vitellinus; assembly: GCF_001715985.3. Lineage (NCBI taxonomy): Eukaryota > Metazoa > Chordata > Aves > Passeriformes > Pipridae > Manacus > Manacus vitellinus. The sequence continues at coordinate 2,356,795 of NW_021940593.1, forward strand.
TTCCCCCTGAAGCATGAAAAAGAAGGTTGTCCTCTAGCAAACACTCCTCCAGAGAATTTGGAAGATGGAAATTTTGAAAAGATAAATTAAATTTGCCTGCCTTAAAGAGTCAGACATGAAATCTCTTCAGGCACTACCCTGAATAGATATGATGGTGAAGAGTTGGGTCAAAACCAGAAACATGAATGGCAGACTTTCCATTGTACCACCTGTGTTAATAGAAAGATAAATATTACCAAGAAGTGTATGTTGAGAAGCTCCTTCTTTTTCATCAGGTTTTCTTGCCTGTTAAAGCTCTGAATCTTTTTGATAAAGACACTTGAGAGCTATAGTTGAATATAATTTATATTTAGAAATACAAATGACTTCTGGATTTGAGTCTTTGTAAGATGACAATTGTCCTGATGTCAAGCAGTTCAACATAGTACAAGTGTGTGTACTCACACAACTCTTCATATGACTCTGGTATCACCTGAATTTATCTGAAAACGTAAATTTTGATAGTGCATGTGCCCATGTGGTGATTTATATGGGTTTGCTTTTGATACATAGTGAGTCCTCCATCTGCAATGGATTTCTGACCTTACTTTGCACAGAAAGGGCAGTTTTGTAAAGAAGCAGCCAACTGGCATCTTAAACTAGGGGAGAAAGGTTCAAGGGAGCCCCAAAGTTCTCCCCTTTTTTAATCATTGCATTTCTGGCTTTGCTTCTTAACTTCCTCTTCCCTAACATGTGTTTTGTTTTGTTTGTGTGGCTTCTAAACAAAAAGTAACTTTTAATTCCTAGACTTTTTCAGTTGGTTTTTAAACTGGGTGTCTTAGTTACAGAAGGATCTGTCATTAGCTGTAGATGGGATTTTTCTGAGCTCTGGCATAAAAGCAAGTGAAACTGGGAGAAATTGCAACTCCTTGTAGAGGATGAGTTCGAAAGCATGAGTGGGAGGTTGTGCTGGCCCCTTGAAATGTGCATGCACTTTGCATCACTGCAACCCATAATTTGCAATGATGAAAAAGTTTGAGAAACTTGAGTCTAAATGGGCAAGTGTGATATTTTAGCAGATGGGATCCTAGAAAATACCCCTTTTCCCACTGAGTAGAGGGGATTCCCCTTACTCCTCCAAAAGTCCCAGGCAATTTGCCAAAATCCTGTCTGTTCCTTTAGGCAGAGCAGGGCTCTTTAAACCCCAGAAATGTTCCTGCTGCCCTCTGCTCCGAGTGGGAGACGAGTGTGTTGTGGTTGTGCCCAGGGTCGGGGTGGGAACAGGCAGAGTTTTGTGTAACCCAGCTGAAAAAGTGGGACCCCTGAGCTCGTGCTGCCAACCTGATGCCTTCACTCTTATTTTAATGCCTGTGTTGTTTTTTTTTCTTGTGTGTATGTGCCTCTTCCTCGCTCCTACAGGTCCACCTTTGTCCCCTTTATCCCTCCATCCTGTTCCGCCTTTCTTCCTGGTTCCTTCCTCCTTCCTCCAGAGCAACCCATGGCGCACTTTTCCTGGATTATCCTCTCCATTCCTGCGCTTGGCTCTGGGTGACTTCTCCTCACTGCCTCTCCTCTCCCATCCATTTCTCTTGCCAGCTTTGGGTTTAACGCCTTTTTTTTTTTTTTTTTTTAAAAACAGCAGCCCGTGCTGTCTGACTTTATCCCTTATTTCCTTAAACGCTCCCCACAAGTTCAGAGTTCAGTTCCCTGTGCAGCAGCCCCTTCCCCTGTTTCATGCTCAGCAGCTCTGAGGATTTTGTGTTATACTGGCAAATACCATGCTATACCCTTGTGCTGCCAGGTAAGAGGGTCAGGGAGCAGCTGCTGCCCTGTGGCTGCTCTAGTCCCTGGTCTAACAGGTTTTTTGGGAGAGCACTACTCAGAGCATCCTAAGGGGCATCCAGGTTGTATGGACTCTCAGGGCTGAGTACTTCCTTTATTTCCTGGCAGAGAGTTCTCCAAGTGAGACTTTCGTTAAGAATGAGAATTCAGAGTGGTAAGAAAAGCATCTTAGTGCCATCCCAGAGGTGGAGTGGCAGAGGAGGGACCTTCCCAGCCAGCTGCAGATTGAGATGAGGTGGCACACTGCTGGCCAGAAGGGTGTTTGCCCATCCTGTGTGTCTGGGGTCAGCATGTTCCCTGATGTACCTCTCTCTGGAGTGTGGGAAGCCCCAAGAAGTCCTCTGATGATCCCTTTGATGCTGAGCCCTCCCAGTCTGTCAATGTGGGACTGCAGCCACAGCCAGTGTGTTTATGCAGCTCAGTTACAGCTTAGCAGCTCTTCACTTAACATCTCAAACAGAGATTTTTCTTCTTTTAAAATGTTTCCTAAATGTTTATCTTTTTTTTAAACTATCGCTGACATTTGTTTGAAATGGATGATCCTAAAGCTTTTGTGTATTCTTTTTTTCTCGGACTAAACTATTATTTACAGGGGGAGAGGGGCAAGAAAGGCTCTAGAGGGTCTAAAGGGGATAAGGGAGACCAAGGAGCGCCTGGATTAGATGCACCCTGTCCGTTGGTATGTTCTGTTTCATCAAATGTATTGTTTTAAGATGTGTTGATGGGGAAGACAGAAGGAAATCATAACATAAATAATGGTCTTGCAAAAGTACAACACTTGGATAAGGCCTGGCTGGGTTCCCACCTCAGCCTGTGGCAAAGCTGCTTTCTCCAGAGGGAGAACCCCTGATCCTCTGAGTGACCAGGCTGCTGAGTGACCACGGTTATGTTCCTTCCTCTTCCAGAGTCCACTGAGGTTTGGGGTACATGGGGGTGTCCCATGTGCTGGGAGCCCAGGGCTTTCTCCTTTGTGGATAGAGCCCTGTCTCCTTTGCTGCCAGTTGCAGCTCTTCTCTGAGATGGTCAGTGTGATCCTGTCTACGAGATGGCAAAACTGGAATGCTGGTTCCCCTGCCTCGGAATAAGGGCCAGCTGATGGGACGGCCTGAGAGCACACGGGGCACTTGAGCTGCAGCACCCAGAGGAAAAACAAATCTCACTTATCCTAAATGGGATGTGTGTCTGTCAAAACAGATTGGCTACAAATCTAGGCAAATTAATAAATATAGGAATATGTGTACACTTTTATCTAAATTCATATGCTGCAGCGAATTCTGCCAAAAATCTGTAGCAGTGCCACAAATCCCAGGAGTACCTGTGGATCATGCAGCTGGAAATCCAGCTGCTGGGTTTCCTAGTGAGGATCAGAGGAAGGGATGATTCTGAAACTGAGGAAACGCCGTTCCCATCCTCTCAGCTTCAGCTCAGAGAAGCATCTCCTGGCTCGCAGATCGTGGAAAATCCAAAAGGAAACTGCTGGTGCTGCTGATTCTCTAAGTGTGCAGACAGCTGTGTGCTGGGTGTGCAGCAGAGTGCCCTGTGAGGGTCCCGGTGGGGGCTCAGCCACCCCCGTGACACGGAGCTGGCGGTGACTGAAATAACAACAGTGGTTGATTTCATGAACAGGGTCTCCGAGGTTTTAAAGGCGAGAAGGGTGAGCCGGGGTTACCTGGGCTGGACGGCCTGGATGCCCCATGCCCATTGGTATGGCCTACCTTCCCTTTCCTGCATGCTCGTTTGCTTTTTGGGTCTTGGGTGCTATTTCTGATACCTCCAAATAGCTGCATGCCCTAGAAACACCTGGCAGCTCCTTCCTTACCTGTCTCCATCCTCCCTTCCTCACATTGCTGCTGTTAGAACTAGGCCCTTCCCTTCATGCTGTGATTCCCAGCTGCTGCCAGCACTACTTTGTGGCGTGAGGAAAAATAGTGGGAATGCAGATTTACTTACAACTGCTTCACTTCCTTTGTCTTCCCTTTGGCAACTTCCACTAAATCAGCCTGTGCAGACCCAGCTCTGCACTGCCTTTACTTCCTTGCAAGGAGCTGTGATGCTCGTGTCCTTCATTAACTCTATTTTTAAGTGCTTGTGTGTGGTAGGCACGGCCTGACGTGGCTCTGTATTGCCTCAGTCACCCCCTACAATAAGATGACTGAAAATAATAGTTATCCTGTTAGCAAGCCCATGTGAAACATATTAACTGGACACTTAGCCTCCCTGCGAGATAATTCTTATTTATGACTCTCCCCAGAAGTCCAAATTGTACTCATAGTGGCAAAAAAACTTGCATGTTTCCCAATATCCAACTTAAGTATTAAAATTATTATTGTACTAGTGCCTGATCTAGCCCAAGTGCTGTAAGACAAAGGTCTTGAGGAACACTTAATCTCAACTGATTTCAAAGTGTCCCCCTAAACATCACCAATTTATTAGTTTTCTCTGAGATTTTCTGAAGATGCAGTGTTCAGGTGAGGTTTTGGCTCCCTACAACAGTCTCAACATCTCCATAATACACAGAAACTACTGCCCTTCAGGCCTATTTGGCATGACAAAATTTGCTTGAGGATGGTCTGTCTAAGCTCCCTTAAGGATGTTTGATGCCATTTACAAGGGATGGAAGATCTGTTAGTTCAGCTAGTTGGAAAAATGCGTCCCAAAGCAAAAAGCCACATTTAATTTGGAAGGTTTTCTTAGTTCTCCCAGGGAGAAAAAAAGCTGTGAAATTGCCATCAAAAGCCTTTGTTATTTGAGCTTTGTGAAGAGCTAACCAGTTTTCCTCCCAGCACCCCCTCTGTTGGGCACTGCTGTGTCCTCTTTGGGGCACTGACTCTTGCAGTGGCCACTGGTAAAGTCTCAGTTGCTGCTCTGTAAATTCTGGGTAGTGGAAAGAAACTTGGGCCAGTCCCACAGGTGAAATCAGACCTGCCCAGAACGGCCCATAAAGGAGGAAAACCACAGAGCCATGTGTTCTGCCTCCTGATGGTCATAGCCAGGTTACTATGGAGTAAGTTTTGGCCAAGTAAGGCACCTGATTCCCAATCCCTGTAAGGATTCCACGGGTGCCTGGCAGACCACCCCTCTGTTTGTGTCACTGCTCCCAGTGAGGATTCACCCCACATGGCCATGTTGGAACACACACTTCTTGTCATTCCTATTTTTGTTAAGGGAAACTTGCCAGAAAATCTGATGAAATGCAGATGCCATTATTTTTTTATATATAGTGTTCTGGCATGCGAGCTAGCTTGGGAACGTGAATAAGCATGTTTTTGGATCCAACTAGGTTAAAAGCTTAGCATCCAGCTGACACATCCACGTTTGTAACTTATGGAGGCTGTGAACTAACGCTTTGCACATCTGAGATATGTGGAAGGAGATCCTTGATGCTAATAAGCATGTCATGTTTCCGTTCTCAGCACATTCGCCTGCAACAAACACTTCCTCGTGACCCTGGTCTTCCTTTGATCCCTAAGCTGTAACTCCCTGGCCTCCCATTCCTTCATACACCTAACTTCCCATCTCCTCCTGCGCTGCACTGCACCAGTCATTCCTACCACCACCAGTGTACCAATGGGAACACCGCAATATGCCCAGTAATTGACTGGTAACTCCATATTTCCACATGGGGGGAGAAGAGGAGGAAACAGCAAAAGGAGACCACAGTCCAAAAAATGCATTTGAAAAGCAATATTGTTGTGGCAACGTTCAGTTCGTCAGGCCCCTGAAAGTGCATCTCTGTTAAATAGTTCGTTTCTCAGTATACTACTGTGCATTTGCTTTTCTGTTTGTATTGGTTTTGGTTTTCCTGGGGAATAGTGATAGCCTATAAATGGGCCACATGGACACAGCACAAGTGTTTGATTTCTCATGTCAGAGATGTATCTCCTTACCTCTGACTTCACCTCCTGCTCAAGAGCACCTTAGCACTGACATAACATCCTGTTTTCTCCTGTCAAACAGGGCTTCACAGAGATGATATGAGTGGCAGCCACTCACAAAAGCCTTTCCCAACCATGGGGTCTCCATCTTTTAGTAGCACCGCCCTTAAAGTGTCCAACCTTCTTCAACCTTAAACAAAAATTAAAAAATAATAATGACAACGACACACCCACCTGGGGCTGTGCAGCCCAAGACGTCAGGGTTGCAGAGGTGCTGGGGAATATTCACAGAAATCCCACTGCTGTTATTAAGCCCAAGACCGTTTTCAGGGAGTCAGCTGAGACATCCTGAACCAGCACAGGCGCTGCCCAGCTGCTTACCTTCCTAATTTCTCTGGAGTGGGATCTCCTCAGAGGCAAGAGGGGACAGCTGGGCAGGATCTCACATGACAAAGCAAACCCTTTAGCAAACAGGGCAGAAAGGAAATGGAGGTTTTTTATAGACCCTCCTCAGGATCAGAGGTTAGTGCTGACTCTGGGGTTTGCTTATAACCTCAGCACTACAGAGCCAAGCATTAAGACACAGACCCACCACCTCACACCTTCCACTGCCTTCCTTCTTCCTTCCTTCACGGAAGCCTGGATAAACTATTCCTTGAGGAAGAACGAGAACAAGCCTACAGACCTCATGTGCGTAAGTCCCTTGCATAGCCTGAGGCCTCTGCCCTCTTCAGTCCCAGCCCTTGCTTCAGGTTCTTTGAGCCAGAAGTCCGGGTCACTCCAAAAGGCTGAGGAATATCTCAGACTATTCCTCCAGCCCTGATTCACACTGTTTGTTGCAGGTGTTATAGTTAACCCACGTCTTCTTTCCTCCGTCTCTGCACTACTGTCTGTGTCTAAACTGCTGTTTCATCCATCTCTTTTTCAGGGGGAAGATGGGCTTCCAGTTCAAGGCTGCTGGAATAAGGTAAAATAATCTTGGAAATGCTGCTGTGCTGAGTTGGCAGTGCCGTGTGTTCTGCTAGTGTTTTCCAGTGAGTCTGTTTAATAGCAAAAGAGGTGTGGAGGCATGGATGGGATTTCCAGGACTGTACCCCTGTGCTGGTTTAAAGGTAAACCAGCAGGGGAAATGAACTCAACTCAAAGGAGAGATTATAAATCAGAATAACAATTTAATAAAATAATACAATAAATACGATTATACAGACAATCAGTTGGTTTTAACCCACAAACCCCAAATGTATAACCCAGCACCCTGAGGCATGAACAGAGTGGTGTTCATTGGCCCCCCTGAGTCCAAAGTAAAAGGAGAGGGAAAAACCTGTTGGTGAGGGTGCTGGTGCAGTCTGGTTGAGAGCTGTGATCTGCAGTCTTCCTCTGAATCCCACGAGTGGTTAAAAAAGTCCCAAGAGTCCAAGATTATCTATCCTCCAGCTCAGGCAGGAATGCCCAGTACCTCCCTCAGGGCGGGGAGTTTCACAATGGGTGCAAGGAAAGGAGCATCCTCCTATCTGGAAGGCCTCTTAACACCCAGTTTATAGCCTGAGGAGTCAGGCTGCTCTGGGCAGATGGTATAAATGGTCTATTGATAACAGTTTTTGGGAAATGGCATGGAAGGCTATAGAATACACAGTTTAGGGTTACACCCATACAGTGATGAACCGGTCCCAGCTGTTCTAACCAGGACAACCGCTGAAAAGCAGCAACCAAAACTCCTCCTTGTTTGCTATCACGGTACAGCTCTATCTGCTGCAAAGGAGGGAACTATATGTGTGGCCTTTGAGCTGCCTGGCCCCAAAGTGCTCTAATCCTTACACAAAGATGAGATTTCCACATGGATTCCCTCAGACCCCCTGGGGTCTGGCCCACCTTCAGCACCTGTTGTGGGTGTAAATGCCAGGTCCTCAAGCTGCAATGGTGGGAAGATGGTGGAGGCAGAGTCAGCCCAAGCTGAACCCCCCACCCTCAATCAGGGAAGTGGAAAGGATCCCTGCTGAGATTTCCATTGCTCTTCCTCCTGGAGCCAGCTTCTCTAATGCTGTCCTTCCCTCCACGCCCTGTGAGCTGGCATTAACACTTGGTATTGAGTTGTCACTAACACTCGTTTATGTTTTCTTTTGCAGTGATGATTCTAACCTGGACTGGCCTGTGTGTGTTACTGTACATAGGATATTTATTTTTATACAGTGTTCTTCTCCAAAATGCCAAAAGTTATGCATTTTTACAAATTATCAAAAAGCTGCATATTTTTTGTACAGAAAATACTAGATTTTTTTCCCCCTGTTTGTCAGTTCTCTGTATGATTCTATGTCTGCATTATGCTTGTTTTGTCATGGAGTACAGCTGTAATATTTACATGATACTTGTGCACACATGATGAATATAGGAACTTAATAAATTATTACATTAAAGATGCCCGAAGGAACTGCCCTGTATAGATTTAAAGGTCATTTTCATTTTCCAAGCTGGGTCATTCAAGAATATTTCAAAATATTATGTATTTTTTATTAAAGTGAAATATAAACAGTTTTGCTGTGACTGAATTAAAGTGTTGCTGAAAAACCTGCTGGTAGTCACCGTGCACTGGGAATGTAAAGACTCCATGATTTATAATTATCCTCCCATGGGCTGGAATAACGCTCATGACAATGAGCCCTGGCTGGCAAGAAATTCTAACCCCTTTCTAAATTGTAGGCATGCAAGTAACTCAGTGAAAACCTCATTTAAAATGAAGCATAACGCAGCATTCCTCGATGATATCCTAATGAATGTTTGTTAGAGAAATCAATCCACATGGCTTTTCAAAATATTAACCAAAGGTCACATGCAGATTTGCAGTGTGCCATTACAATTTGCATCTGTACATCTTAATTATCCATCCTGACCTACCCTTGTTGATGTCTCAAGTCTAAACTACCCAGAAAGGAAAGTACTGCCAGGCTAAAGTGACTATCGCAATATGCTTTCCTTAGAAAATGAGTGGAAGCCTAAATCCATTCCCTAAAACATGTCCCCTGGCATTGGCCCTTCACGTAGGGGGAAAGGCAGTGGGCAACCCAGGAGATTCAGGGGGAAGCCACCATGTTTAACGATCCCAAGGGAGAAATGTGAGTGGTGGTTCATTAGTGAGCCTGATCCACTCAAGTCCTGCTCTTTGCATGATGCTGCCACTGAGACAGGAGTTGGGCTTCTCCTGGCTGCAGCTGTGCCAGCTGGAGTGGTCCCCACTACCACCCCTTCTGTACTCGGCTACGCTGCTCAATTATTCATCTGTTCATAAACCATTCGTTAGTTATTTTCCAGATGATTCCATACAGTCTTTTAGCACCATCAGAGTCAAGTGACAAGGTATAAGGGATGTACTTCCCTGGTACACAGGGACTGCCCAAGGAACCCAGCGCAGCCCCTGACTGCTGCAACCCATCTGTCACCTCACCCTTTCAGAAATTTATTGAATTTCATCTAAAAACCAGTGAGGTTTCTCTGCCTGTGTCCCCTCCCTCCCCACCCCGCAGGCTGTTCCGGCTCAAGTGCTCTCGCGGTTAGGAAACTCCTTGCAACTTTCAACCTAAACTAATTCATGGCATTTACAACCATTTCTTCTCATGCCAACATTGTCCTTGGGATGGAACTTTTCCATGCATGATGTTTTTGTGAGATGCTTGGGGTACTGGAGCTGAAATGGCACAGAAGGAAAATGAACCACAGAGCCATGAGGGATTCTTGTTGGTTTTCTCAGTAATAGCTATCGTTAATATAAGCCCCAGCTCCCTGTTACAAGGCTTTGCAGCTGTGGAGCTGAGCTAATTGGAACAGCCAGTGTTCCAGTCGTGTTTTAATTGCTCACCTGTTAAACAAAGCAATTCCTAAAGACCCAGATGGGTACATTGGGGGTGCTTTGGGTTTGGGAGTTTGTAGCAGCAGTGAATTTCTACTCTGATCTTGAAGCATTCAGCTGCAAGGTAGAATGTTTGAATGCTTCGCCGCTTCTAAAAATGCTGGCTATCCTTAATCCTTGAAAACTTACAGATCCCTAAGAGAGCCTGCCAATGCTTCCTGTCCCCTTTGGTCTCTGTAGAGTGTTTTTGGTTTGTAGCTGGTATTTGTGATTGCACTGCATGGAGTTGTTGTTGCTTGGTTTTATCTGATCCAAAAGCAAAGTGCATGTCTGTAACGTTGCCCTGGCACAGCTACTGAAAGGTCAAGGACTTCTGAGGTGATACTGTACCTGTTTTATTTCTTGAGCTGTTTTTTGACTGATACATTTGTGAGAAAGCTCTTGCCTGAGGTGCAGGAGGCCTTGAAATGTAGTTGCCAGAACTCTCGAAAGTACCTGACTTGTGTCAGCAAAGACTTATCTGTTTCTGGGGGAAATGTGTAAGGTACCCACTCACCTGTCCTAAAGGCGGGAACGTGGTGGCAAATGTTCCCTGCGGTTGCTGCAGCCACAGCCTGGGATTTTAACTGAAGAAGATGAGTGAACATTTTGGATTGCTCTTCCTACAACCCCCGTACTAACACAGTCCCATCAGCCACTGGGATAGACCGAGGGTCAGTGACACCACACTGATCCACTGCTCTTCCCAAACCTGAGCACTTTGCATGTCAAGAGAAACCCAAACGGTGGCAGCGGGGTTTGCACCACCCTGAGTGTGACAGTTTCCTTTCAGGGTCTGTCCCTACTAAAACCTGTAACCTGATTACTGTTGATTCTGCCTGGCTGTTTTCACATGAAACACTTTGTCTGCCACTTCAAGGGTCAAACTCCTTGGCTGATAGCCAGAAAGTGAGTCTGAGGGTGGAGAAGCTTGAGAAATGGCAGCAGAGTGAAAGGAGAAGGAGGACCTTCCTGAAGATTTGCTGGAGATGTTTTGCAAGTTGCCTCCCTGGAGCCTGGGAAGAGTTGTTGAGCTGCGCACCAGGAATTGTGCCTGCTGGGGCTGCGGGAGCTCGGCGTGCCAGCGCTTTCTGCTTTGCTCTCTCTTCTCCCAGAGGCCAGAGGCAGGGGTCGAAAATGACACCATTTATATTCTTTTCCTTTGGTCATTTTCGCTTCATTCGACTTTTGTGGTCAGACTCTTCAGAGGAAGAATTGAGCTCGTTTTCCAGCAGCGGCTGCATAAATGAGTGCAAGACAGACAATATTTCTGGGGGGGGGGGGGGTAGGGGAATCCTTTGATCTGAGAGAAATCTTTCTTGAACGATTCTCTTTAGGAGAAGCAGAGAACCCCCCGTGTTCTGCTCAGAGTGCTGCTCAGAGAGGACACGATCACACTTTTTGCTTTCGTTTCTGGTTACCAGGTGACAGACTTCCACCTGTATCACTGATGATTCCATCTTTAACCTTTTCATCACAAACTTTCTTCTCCTGTGAAATTATAAGGAAATGACATTGTTTTTTGGGTATCTTTTTTAACTGCTCTGGATTTTGAAGGCATGAACTATGTGTTCAAAGGAGGCAAATGTGGAGTGTGGAAAAAGTCTGGTTTCACTGACTAATTCCTTTGCTTCCTGTACTTGTGCTTTGGTCTCCACTGCACACACTGGATGTACTTTGCCTGGAGCCCTCCAGAAATGTTTTCTGCTGGCCCGTTAAGGCCCTTTTGTGGGTATCTCTCCGCAGACGTACTTCCAGATGGAAAATAAGGATCACAGAGGTTCAGTTCCACTGTCACATGTTTTAATACATTCACTGAAGGGAAATAAAGATTTGGCAAAGTACTGAGGGCTTCGGAGGATGTTTCCCAGCTGCCTGAAGGGCAGAATATACAATCCTGGATACCTCCTACCAGCTGCAAACCTGGCATCCCTTCCTCAGCCCCTGTTGCTGAAGATTAAATTCTGTTCACATGTAAGCTCTAGTGTCTTGCCACCCCAGCAATTTATTAAAAAACCCTCAAACCTAAAATAAATAATTAAGTATGTATCTTATGAACATGACTACTTCCCTGAGTGCATTGGGAATCCCGTTTGCCCAAGCACTAAAACACACATTTGACTTTGAGCCCGTGATTCCCGCTGGCCTAAATGATGCCATTTGCATACTGAAGTACTCTGGTGAGCCAGGGCCATTGTTATTAGAGCTAATGAATGATGTTATCTGAGTCATTAGGCAGAATTAAACGATAAGCAATTCATGTTACAGTTCAGAAAGAAAGAGCTGATTTCAAGCTCAAAGGGATGTATTTAAACCGGAGCAATCCCAGATTCGAACGCCCTTTGTTAGCACTGGAATCATCCTGACCTTCTGATAAGGACACCTGTACCTGACACCCACCTCCTCCTGCCAACGCACAGGAAGTCTACTGTTAAAATAATTCCAGGTTTACAAAGATTGGGGGAAAAGTCCTACTTTCAGTTTCATCTGAAGGATTGCAGGGTTTTTTCTTAAGGCTTCTAACAGATGTATTCAGTGCATAGAGTAACAGGGGAAGAAATTGTTTCAGTTAGGAACTAGACTGGTGGAAAGGTTAATTTATTTTATTTGTATTTTTTTATTTTTACTTTTTCGGGGGGGGGAGGGGGTTGGAGGGAGAACCTGACCAGAACTGCAGGCGGTAGGTGTGCTTTTTTCCTTCTTTTTTATTGAAAACATTTATATATATAATTTGATAATGTTACTTTTACTGTTCTTTTTATTAATGATTTTTGGGGGCAATTTGTTTGCTCTGTTGTGTTTTCTTCTAGGTATATTTTTAATGGGCTTTTAGAATAAGTGTGTAAAAGTTCCTCACCGAAAACGTCCTAAGGACATTTCTATCGTCTTTTTTTTTTCTCCCTAAGTTCAGTAGTAAAATGGTGCTTTCCACAGGCAAAACAGTTTTCAGTGGGAAAAACATATTCCCACAGGCCACACCGAGGGACCAGGTACCAGTGACCTCTCCCAGACAAAACAGCTCTCTCCACACTCTCCATTTACATTTACAAAGATGAAAAGGGCTATGTGAGGGACCAGCCGACTGGAAATGGTCCCTTCCCACCTCGGGGGTCTGTCGGGAAGCAGCTGGTCTAGCAAGAGCCGCTGCGTCCCCTGCAGCTGCATTCTACAGCCGGGCTAGAAAGCTCGTTAAAATTAAATTAAAAAGTCATGTTTATTTGAAGATGGCAAGTTCTTGGAGGGTACCTGCTACGGTATTGCTGTCTCTTGGTATTGTTTTCCCTCCTCGGAATCCAGCAACACACTCAGGCTCAAGCTTAGCTTTAGGCTGTGCTTCACCCTGAGCCTATCTGCAAATGCTTTGCTGGATGAGGGTCTCCCCTTCTTTTCCATATTTTTTTGTGTTTTTTTTTTCCCCCTTCTCTTGTTTGTGTCCCTATTGCTTCCAGATGTTTTTGTCCTGGACAAAGTAGTTTCCTCCCCCCTACATTTTCAGAAGATCTCTGTTGGTCGCATTTTGATCATTTCCCACTCACTTTTATTATCAGTCCTTCCTGCTATCCTTCTGCCCTCCGTGTAGGCCTGCTTTGTTAAACATTTTGATCTGATGAGAACATCGTGGCAAACATGAATTAAGATTAGATGTTTGTTGATATTTTTTAGAGTTGACTGTAAAGATTCTACCGTTTAAAACACATGGCAGCAAAACCAGTGTAGCTTTGTAGCTTTCTTATGATCTCTGTTTTTTTTTTTGAACAGACTCATTCTGAGTCCGAATATTGCAAATTTTTTTCATGAAAAACCTGCTAAACTTTTGTTTTTCCTGCAAAACGTGAGTTTGTTGAACTGCTGTTGCAAGGTTTAGTAGGTTAGACATTAATGACAGGTATGAGAGGACTGGTTGTGGAGCCTGTGGAGTGCCACTTACACGCTTGCTTTCCATTGTACGCCGTTTGTTGGTCTGTTGTCTCTGGTGGGGGTTTGCTGGGAGTGTGAAATTCCATTTTGTGATAATTCCATTGGGTTTTTTTTTCCACATTTGTGTTTCAAAGTGTTGCTTCAGTAAATCTTCCCTTACGCTCTCCTGCAAAGATTTGCATTTACCCTGATGTTGCACCCCGCCAGCAGTGCCACAGACCGAGCAGTTTCACCCGTGTTTTGAGCCTTCCAAAGGAAGTGTGTCATCTCCCTAAACTCCACAGCCTTTTCTGCAGCGGGATGATGTCCAGGAAAAGGAGAGAGGCAGCAAGACTGTGCAGGCCACCATAAGGAGACTCCTTCTCCGAGCCTGGTCCCTCACCATTCACTCATGACCTGCCCCATTACCGCTCCTTTCACTGTGTTATTGTTCTCCCTCACCAGTCAAAGGCAGAGAAAACATTGTCATGGTCTTGTTCAGCCCAGCCCCAGAAGGACTGAGATGACCCCCTGGATGCAGGGAGGAACCATTCTCATGGCTCCAGATGTTGGGCAGTGCAGGGATGGGAGGGAGTTCCTGGTCCTGGGGGATGGGCTGCAGATGTCACAGCTCTCCCGCTGGCAGTGCCGAGTTCCAGGCCACACTCCCACTGCGTGTGTGGAGGTATTGCTCCTGGTGCCCTGGCTTGCAGGAGTGTCCCCCATCCAGGGCAGTTCGCTTCACCAAGAAGTCAAGTTGTTGACCCTTGACAGGGTCCTCGGAGCGATAGAAAACCCCTCCCTGATTCCGCCTAGAATGCTTGTGTCATTGGCACTGCTCCTGTTTCTCATCTGTACATCAGCTGGACACCAAATTGGCCTAATCCCTGCAGGAGAATGATTTCTGAAGCAACTTTATGTTGTTACATATCTGGTTTCCTTGAATTTTACAACAGATTTTACTTTTGTTTTCCCTTTGGTGGCATAGACTGTAGAATATTTATTATAGCTGTAGTAAAGTGATGATTTATGAGTAGACCTTGACAGGGCATTGTTTCTGTGTTTCTCTTACAAACACTGATTAATTAAGATGTTTAAATCTGAATACACTTTTTACACTTTTTTTTTGTTTGTTTTTACATTGAACTTTTCAACCTGTGTATTGAATATCCAGTGTTATTTGGCATTCATTAATGTGTGTGCTGTGTATACTTTGTGTTACCAGGAATTTTTACTGTCATTGTGCTGTTTCTAAGACATTGTTTCAACTCCTTTTGACATAGTTTAGCTATTTGGAATTTTTTGGCCTTCCAGATAATTCTACACTAAGTAATTGCTAGAATGAAGAGAACAAAGGGCTGTTCTTTCCCACAAGCTTTTCAACCTCAGCAGGAGCTTCTTCAGCCAAAATGAGCATTTGATTTTCTTCTTTCACTTTTTCCTTGTTAATATGACAACGTTCTTTTGTTTTGGTTTTCAGTCCTGGGAATTCTGAATTCCATATTGGCCATTTCTAGCAATATTTTAGAAAAACAGAGATAGCTGTGCCATAAGGAGTTACTGATCATAACAGAATTGAAATACTGTAATTATTTTGGGGTTGTTAGTAAGTATTTTTTCCACTATTAAGTTTTTAAGCAAATCTTTTCACAGTGTGATAAAATATTAAAAAGACACTAAAGGACTAAGCACTCAACATGAGGAAAGGGATTCAGGTAAATGATTTCCATCCATAGGAATGAAAAATAGCTTAGGAATTTTAATGTCAGAACAAATGCTGGGCTTCAGTTACCCATTTCCTGTGTCCATTAATTAATCCAGTGATTTCAATGAAACCACACCTGGCCTGGAAACTAAGGGCACACTTACAGGACTCACTGAATCACTCCTCAGTAGAGTGATTTATCGGATAAAGAAACTAGTGCTGATGTTGTTCAGAGGTGCTGGTTTATACTGTGACAAAAACTGCTCCTCAGAGCTGTATGTTGCTATTTTAAATACCTTGGCCTAGTAATGACATCAGGAGAACAAAGATTCCAGGAGCAAGTTAGTCTGGGGAATGAACTTTTGGAAAATCAAAGGAGGGCTAAAAAACAAGCAGGAGGCAATGAAAAATGTCTCTGGCTGGGTAGTTGTTGTAATGGTAAACATAATATCTGGTGTCATCCTATTGTTTTCCAAGAGGAGTCTGATGAATTGCCCGTGCCTTCTGTTGAAGCTTTACTCCTTTGTGTCAATGTTTTAGTGAGGTTTCTGTTTTAATTTATAAATTAAATACATACATATATATTCCAGTACAGTCTGCATTTGTTACCTGTGATGTACATATCTTCTTCTCCCTTTTATAAAAATCCCTGTTTATGTACAACTAGTTTCTGTCTTTTGTAAATGACACCACATGCAGATCCATAACCCATAAATGCACATACAGGTGAATTCACTTCCCATTTGGGGTTTTAGGCTCGTATCCTGAGACAACCACGCCATCTGCTGTTTGCCATCAGGCCCGGGAACTATGGAACTCGGTGGGAAATGTCAACAGACTTAGTAGGGCAGAATTCTCCAAAGTACTGTTGTCACTATGAAACTGGACAGCTGGAGAGAGGACAGAGTCCTTCCCAGTGCCTGGGCAAGGGGAAAGGCAGCAACCCCAGCTGAGACACAGTGCTGGACACTGGGGAATGTGCCTGGGAGAAAGGCAGCCTGAGCCCTCCCATGGCACGAACAGCCTTACTGGAGCCCACTCTTACAGTGTTAATTAATCAGTCATAAAACACAAAGCCACACTAATTGTGGAACTGAGAGGGCAGGGGCAAAGAGGGGAGAGAGGGAAGACCAGAGGAAAGTAGAGACTGACTCTCTAGTCATGCCCACGCTGAAATGATCATAATTATCAGCCGTGGGTATTGTCTGTCTTTCCTCAAAGCAGACAGAACCAAAGGGAAGGTGTCCATCCATCTCTCCGTTGCCCTCGCTTAGGTGTACATCCCCTGCCTCCCCTCCTGCTCTCCTGTGAGCCCGGGTGTGTGTCTGTGTGAGCCCAAATCACAGTGGTGGTTCCTTGGAATGAAAGCCATGTGCTGAACAACCATTAGCTCCTGAACAGACAGCAGAAGTGTGTGCTTTGCTCCTGACCTCCTCTGGGTACAGGTACCATGAGCCTTGGAGCGCAAGGCAAAGCCCTCAAGGATCTGGATGTTTAGCAGTGACTGATGCATCAAGTTATTTAGGAAAACGGACATGTTTCGATGCTCCAGCTTGGAATGGACAATGTGTTTGAAACTTATGGCTTTTATCATTCCTGAAGGCTACAAGGTCACTCTTGCTTTATAAAAATGATGGCTCCTGGATGTGTATTGCTGTACCCTGGGAGAGTAGTGAAATCTTGCACTGGTGCAATAAATAAACGTTCTGGAGGGTTGCTGTGTGCTGCCTCAGACCCAAGGGTAGGCTTGTTCCAAGGCATTTTTATTTATTTATATGTCACAGTTGAGATTTTTTTTTCCCCCCTAAGGGCTCTGCAGTTAGCAGGAAAAGTAGTTAATGAAGTAAATTGTCTCGTTTTAAATCAAACTCAGGATCAATTATGAAAGCAGACAAACAAGCAGCGCTGTGCAGTCCTGACCTTGTGAAGCTTCTCTGAAAAGAACTGGGAGCTTAATGGTCCCATCCAGGGAGAGGATGTGCTTGCTTGTGCCACCAGAGGAGAAGGGAAATGTGTGTCACTGCTCCAAACTGCACCAAAGAGTGTAACTGCGAGGGGACAGACATCTCTGCTGGCACAGGAAAATCAATAAGACCCCTTTGCAACAACTGTGAGAAGCGGGAAATATGATACATTTCGTATGTGAAATGCCAGTTTGCTAAGGATGTCCCCTGCAGTACAGATCTGGAGTTTCCATAATTCTGAAGGATATATTTGTAAATCTCCATTAGACAAAAAAAAAAAAAGGTCATGATTATTGTGATTAAACATGACTCAGATATTTGTATTCGATTAATATTTTTACTTACGTGACTAAGGAATAATTAAGACAATGATCTCTAAAGTCTGCATTGCTGCATTTAAGGACAAGTGACAAGGATTAAAACCTGCTTTTAAATAACAAGGATGAAAACGCATTTTTGATATTTTTTTAATGTAATAACCAGCATTAAACCTTTGGAATCAGTTGGTATTTGGGCAGGAAAGACCTCTCTCATTGCTTACACATTAATCTGTGGCTGCAGCTAGTGAGCCTACTTTATACACCATATGTTAGAATCTGACACACAGAAAAAATGTTAAATTCTGAAGGATGTGGGATGGTCTAATTTAAAAAATGCTACTTAAAAAAGAGTTCTCCAGAAAGTTGGGATTTAGCTTTTCTGGCTCATTGTGCCCAACCTAGCAGCATAACAACCCCATAAGCAGTATGGAGGGTGGAGGAAGGGTTAAAAAGGGCTCAAAGAACTCCTCACAGAAGTAGAGAGTATTTGCAGAACTTGGTTATTACATCTGTGCTCTGCTGCCACAGTATTGACACACATCAGCTCTGATCGTGTTTGGTTATCCCAATGACAGGGCAGCGCTTACACTGGTTGATCAAATTCCTGGATTATATACTCCCTTGAAACAGAGCTTTTGGAGCACTCTGACGTTCCTGCCCTGCCA
This sequence comes from Manacus vitellinus, assembly GCF_001715985.3. NCBI lineage: Eukaryota > Metazoa > Chordata > Aves > Passeriformes > Pipridae > Manacus > Manacus vitellinus. Next base: position 2,374,919 of record NW_021940593.1, read on the forward strand.
GGGCGACCCTGGACACCTGCCAGCCTGAGCGAGAGTGAAGCTGTAACTCCTGGTGCCAGAGCTATGAAATATTCATTACAGTGTTTGAGATGTAACAGCTTCTGGCCCAAAATGAGAGTGCCATAAACAGGCTGGCTCTCCCATAGCTGGGGAGTCAGGCAGCCAGCACTCTATAAATGCTCCTCCGATGGATCTGTTGTTTATTTTGACAAAGTAACAGATTGTATTTGCGCTCGGAAGGCAACCGGCAGATGGTCTTTGCACAACCTCGTGAGGGCAGGCCCCGCTCCCGCTGAGTGGGGAAAGCTCTTCAATCCCGTGCTGCGCGTTTTCCCCTCGCACAATGTTAGTTAGTAACAGTTCTTCCCTGAACAGCCAGGGCTAAATGGCCACAACACACAGCTACTGTGACCAAAAAACAGGTCTTTTAGCTGCTGGTTCCAAAAGTGTGGTTACTGCAGAGCAGTTCACACGTGTGGTAACTCTTCAAATGCTGCCTTGGTCTGATCTGCTAAAAAATTCTTTATTCTAGTGTCACAAAGCAACTGAGAATATTCCAGAAACACTTGAAGCAACAAAAAACATCCATATAATCCTGTTAATATTTAGGTTAAGGATAGAGGCTGTATCCACTGCAGAAATAAGGAGGGGAAATTGAGTTTATGGGACTATTAAAAATCACAGCAGTAGGAAAACTGGTCTTTAACTGCAGACATCTATGACTGGCTTAAAGATAAAAACTGTTATATTGTGAAAATCCTTTATGTCCTCTCTCACACTTCTCCAGAATTCCCATTTCCTTATGGAGAATGTTGTTTATAAACAGAAAAATGTTGCTGTAAACAGAGTGAGTTGTCCTAATGCTGAAAGTTTGCCTCACATTAAGACTTTTTTTTTTCCTTGAAAGGCCTCCCACACATTTGTGTTCTTATCACACAGCAACTATTTGATGTTAAACTGGGAATGTTTTCAAAAACTTGGGATGCTTATTTTGCCTCAAATTATTTTTGATTACAAAGCTATGTATCACATGCATGATTGTGAGGGTTATTGGATGCAATTATTTGTATCTGGAAATAAGACAAATGTAAATGCTTTACTTCCTTCTTCACATGGGTTTTATGTTGTCATTTATTTTTATGCTTAGTGCTTGAAAATCTTCTTCAGATTCCTCCTGCCCTCCCAGTATGGTTCAGTACACTGACAAGTCTTACAGGTATCTTTTTCCTTTGCTAAATTCCAAGCCTCAGCAGGGAAGATCCAGGTAAGACTTTCCATTACCTGTAAAATAAAAGTCACTCACACATGTGAGGTTTTTCTCTTATGATTTCAAAGCACCTTGACCTTGTTTTCAAAAAGAAGTGGGGAATAGACTCCAAAGCATTAATCCACAGAAATGTGTTAAAGCTCTTACTCATTGCTTAAAAAGAGGCAAGATATTTTTATTTCCATTTTAATGACAGTCAAAACACAGCTGTGTGTATGAAATGCCTTACTCAAGGTCACAGAGCAGCCCAGGAAAACACAGGTCCTCACCTCATGCCCTTTTTCTTCAGGAGATGGTGCAATCCATAATTAATATAACCTGAGGGAATATTCCATTGCTTCTTTTCCCCACCAAATCCAATTCTATACGGACACAAAATCGTTTACTTTGGCAGAGCCAAAAACCAAACTCCAGCGAACCTGTATGATTTTTTCACAGCAACAAAGGGAAAGCTGAAACCATGGATGACTCTTTATCACTCTGTTGTTCCCAGACACCCTCCTGAAGTAATACCGCGGGTTGGAGTGGTCTGGGTTAATAATGTATCTCCTAGTGCATTACAGTAGCCCTCAAATGTCTTTATTGTGAAATCGGTGCAACGGCACAAAGTATTTGTATAGGCATGATGATATAAACCCAGCTTCATATAACAATGTACCTGAGTTAGAGGTAACCTGCACTCTTCTGTCTGCACCATCCCGCGCTCAGGGATTTGGCGCTGCCAAGGCTCGTAACACAATCGCTTATTGCGTCTCTCGGAGTTCAAGCTCCTGAATCCGTGTGACTGCGGGGAAGAAAAGCAAAGCCCTCAGCTTTCGTTCGGAAGGGAAGTTTGCAGCCCCCGTGGATGAGTTGGAAAGCCTGCGAGAGCCCGGAACGCCAGACGACACAAAGAGCCGCCGACACTCTTTGTTACGGCCGTTCCCAGCCAGCTCGGGGATGCTGGAATATTTGGGCTGGAGGCACCGTGGCGAGGCACGCAGGTCACCTTGCTAAAGGGACAGAGGGACGGGTGGCTCCCTGTAACAAAAAACGAGCGACTCACGAGCTTTAGCCCAAGCTGGGGTTGCCTTGAAACCTCTCCCGTCCCCAAACTCCCCCGCCCTGGGAAAGGATGGGAAGGCTTTCTGCCTTTATGCTCCCGACCGCCAACAAGCCTGGGACGGGGCCGGGACCCTTTCCCCGCTGGGCGGGGAGGGGGTTCCTGCCCCCGCCGCAGCCCTGGGGCCCGGGCAAGGAGGGCGGCAGCCCACAGAGGGGGGTTGTTGCGGGCCCGGGCTGCAGTGACTCCTCCTAGAGGC
>NW_021940593.1:2379051-2399209 GCF_001715985.3 Manacus vitellinus
TCTGGAGAAGAGAAGGATCCAGGGAGACCTTATTGCAGCCTTCCAGTACTTGAATAAAAAAGAGAAAGAGAGACTTTTTACATGGGCAGGGCAAAGGGGAATGGTTTTAAACTAAAAGAGATTTTAGTTTAGATATATGGAAGAAATTCTCCCCTGTGAGGGTGCTGAGGCCCCGGCACAAGTTGCCAAGAGAAACTGTGGCTGCCCCATCCCTGGAAGTGTCCAAGGCCAGGTTGGACAGGGCTTGGAGCAACCTGGGATAGTGGAAGATGTCCCTGCCCATGGCAGGGGGTAGAATGAAATGATCTTTAAGGTTCCTTCCAATCCAAACCATTCTGTGATTCTAAGTACTGCCAGTCTGGTTCTGCAAACCACTCTGCTGTTCTGGGGTAACAGCTATTAAATAACAGCCAAATGTTTTCAATCCTTCTTGGGAAATCCCACATCACCTGTGTAAAATCCATTTGTCTATTTAAAAACAAAAAGCAATTCCTCCTTCTCTGAATTTACTGTTCTCCACCAGTGCTGCAAGAGTTTTGGTGCTATATTGTTCAAACTAGTCTTTCTTTTACTGTTCTCTGTGGGTTTTCTTAGAGAAAAATTTAGATTTGGTGTCTCTTAGGCATTTTGTACAGCACTGAACTCTCTGATGTGAGTCCTTGCTTTCTGGCCCCATCTTGACACACTAATTTCTGAAATTGTTTTCTGGCCAAGTCCAGGTTTTTTTGAGGGTTTCATCTGTTTCTGTGTCAACAAGTTGTTCATATTTTCCAAAAGTTATATGTGCTTTTCCTGTCCAAAGATGATTATGAGAGTTTGTTCTTCAAACTCTCAAACCTGTGTAGGACGGACAGAAATGCGGTTGTAAGGTGGCTGTGGTAAAGCTTGATCCACTGGGATGTGGTGTGAGATGCAGATGGCACAATGGTGAGAGGAATATCCCAGGGCAGTCTGTCATCTCAGTGTCCTTGTGGAGCAGTCCTCACCCTCTGCTGATAACTGTGGTGGGAGAAAAGAGGGTGGTCACATCTGCAGAGGAGGGACCCTACAAGTGGCCAAAGCGGACCTACCTGAGAGAGGTGAGGAGGCAGAGCTCTCTCCAGCAGGCAAAAGGAAAATGTCACTGGTTGTCTGGGCTCTGAAGAAGGTAAAACTCAACAGATGAACGCCCAGCTTGCAGGAGTCTACCCTGTTTCCATCACAGAGAGCTCTGGGAGATGTGGTAGCTGCTCAATCCCCCATAGCAACACAGGGATGTTGGAGTCATGGCAGAGTAGGAGTGTGCTGTGACCAATTAAGGGATTGGGGAAATTAATCGCTTTAAATTGCCCAGGCCTCGTGATGTCATGGTAGCCAGATATAGACTCTTCCAGCTCAGCGAGGACGGACCTCGCACGAACGGCACAGGCGTATCTTTAAATGGAGGCTGTGCTTTGTGAGGACAAACGTGGAGATGATGAATCAGCTGGCACAGAGGGAATTCATGTGGGTAGACTCGAGAGCTTTTCAAATGAGAAGCCCCTGAGGCTTGGCTGTGTCATCAGAAGAGAATAATTAGGACGGCAGTGCCCAACTTGTAGCTCTTTACCTGTTGGTCGCAGTCCAGGTGAGTGCCCTACCTAACTGTGGCAGGGCTGAGCTCAGGGGCATCCTCCAAGGTGATGGTGCTGCAAAGGAAACCAAACCCTTGCCTGTGGGATTCCTCTGTCCAGGTCCACAGGAGCTGATGTGCACATTTCTTTGTCCAGGTCCACAGGAGCTGATGTGACTATGCCATAGCTTGGCTCTCTACCAAAAAATTGCCTCCTGTAGGATTCAAGACAAGACATGAACACAGTGTTGTCTGTATTGCTCCTCAGTGTACCCTGGTCCACGTTAAGTTGCAAAGAAGAGAGAGAGAGAGAGAGAGAGAGAGAGAGAGAGAGACAGTGCTAGCAGAGTTTTGAAACCTCTTTTGTATTTACAAATGTATCTCAAAAAGTCCCACAATCATAACCTGCTCTGTCACCTGCAGTGTATTTGGAAAAATATTTTGGGATTCCAAAAGCTGGCTTGGCAGCAGGGGGATAAAAATGGCTGAGGCTTGCTGTGAGAGAGAAGGGGAAAATAAAGGAGTAGACTGCGTGGAATTTTCAGTGAGGCAATGGAAGAATGAGCCAGAAGTGAGTAATTAAACATAAATTTATATAACGCTACAGCATGCCCAGGGCAATGTGGTTAGTTATATACAAATATGTTTGGATTTTCTATCACAGAGATCAAGTACAACTATGGTATTTTCTGTGGGTGTAATCTCTTGATGTTTGCCTTTTCCCATTGATTTACAAGCAAGTGGGATTTGATACTATGGGAACAAACATATGAGGAGTGAGCTTAATATGATTTTGATACATGTAGTGTACTCTGCCAGCATGGCTCTCTGTAGGGATTTCAGTGCTGGACTGAACTCTTGGGTGATGGAACCAGTTCCTGCCCTACTTGCATACACTTATTAAGTTCCACCTTAAAATGAGTTACTGTTGCTCATATTGTTCACAAGTGAAGGCTGTTCCAGAAATTGGCTCTTCTGATGGCTAAGAAACCTAATTCCCTACGTTTAGTCAGTAGTTTGAGTGTCGGTTACCTCGAACGAAAAAGACACATTTTAAGGGTTGTTATTATTATGAAACTGAAAGTTTGTAAGGAGTTTGTCACAAATTGCAAGTTTCACTGAGGAAAGGACCTTGGGAGATCACCTCCAGTCCCAGGGCAGATCCAATGCTGTCATTCTGGCATTCATTCTGTAACTGTGTTAAAGTTGTGGGAAGGTTCTGCTGCCTCCTGTCTGACCGAGTCCGGTGCTCTGCTCCCCCCCTGCTGCACAGCTTCTGTGAGAGCCACTGCTGTAGGGAACACTCACTCTCTCCACCTTCGCAGCATCCTCTTACATCTCTGAGGCAATCTCTAAACTTGTCATGTCTCCCCACTCCCCTTTCTACCTTCCCTTTGAGCTCTGTTACCACCACTCGTGATTCCGGGCTGGCAGTCAGCAGGGAGCTTGGAGTGGGATGATGAGCAACAGCAATTTTGACGTGTCCCTGTCTGATAGGTTTGCTGCTTTAATCTTTCCCAACTTTTCTTATCATGCCCACGTAATGTGTTGCACACAGAATAAAAAAAATTGGCCGATACACAAGGACATGCCAGGGTTTTAGAGATCCCTGCTGATATTTTTTTCCTTGACACCATAAAGGAAACCAGCGTTCAAGTTGGGTTATTGTAGAAACTGCCCCTTGGCTTTGGCTGTTATGGATGAGACGGTTTCTGGGAATGCCTGGCTTTGTATGGACAGATGACTCTCTTTGTACATGCACTTCATTTATAATAATCAGGATAAGACTGAAACAGGTTTCTGTGCCCTGCTTGGGTGAATGTTGATTGTTCCCGAGGGCTTGCAGTGGTGTCAAATGAAATATATTTTTATTTTTCCAGAAGGCTGTTTAAAATGAAGATTGTGATAAAGTTTAACAATATCACCTAAATTCATAATTTATTCCCCCCCCTCCCAAATTATCTCCCTCCTTGTGTTTCCTCGTTTCACTGGGGTGAATGAATACTGGGAATGAAGTAGCTGTGCCTTCACTGACAGAAATACCACCTTTGTTGGCTTCAGAGGAGTATCCAGGCTGGTAATTGGGCCTCCAGGGCAGCTGTCAAAATGGAGTTAAAACCAGGTTTTGTAAACAGAGTTAAAATATCCCCATTATTTGGCTGAGAACTAGGGGTGTAATAGGACCACTCGCATCCTTTGGAGTGGAGCGGCAGATTCCAGGGTTTGTTGCCTGTTTGCCTGTGATCTCGTGAAAAATACGGAGAAAATGAGGTTTGTTTTCTTTGTTGCTGATATTGCTCTCCCGACAGTGCAGTTCAAAAGCAAAGTTACAGCAAATATCCCAGTTATCCAACTTTTAATGAATAATGCCTCAGGTATTGAGGGTGGGCTTGGATATTTTTTCCTCCTGGAACAACAACAACAACAATGCACGAAGATGTTTCCCACGCGCTGAACACCAACCCTGTTTGCCTTCTCTTGCAGCCTGTGGGTTTGGAGCAGGGCGTTCGGAGTCAGCAGGGGGGTGAGAAGCACGAGGCTGCGAGATGTCGGGCCGGAGCGGGAAGAAGAAGATGTCCAAGCTGTCCCGCTCGAGCAGGGCTGGCGTCATCTTCCCCGTGGGGAGGATGATGCGCTACCTGAAGAAAGGGACGTACAAGTACCGGATCGGTGTGGGAGCGCCCGTGTACATGGCAGCTGTCATAGAGTACCTCGCAGGTAAACCAAGAACCTGGGCCTGCAGCTGCTGAGCACGCACGGGAGCCAGGCATGGCCAAGGGATGGGGCAGGAGCGCGGGGAGCACTTCTGAAAATCAGGCTCTGCCGGCGCAGCACTTGTTGATGTTTGCTAAGAATGCTGAGGAGGTTAACTTGTTTCTTGAAGAGACCAAGGGTGGAAGTTTTCTCCTATGGAGGCACCAGCTGGACAGGATAATAACTGATGTTATATTATTATGTTAAGCTTTTGACACACCTAAATGTGACCAGTGACCAGGACCTGAGGGAGTGGCCTGAAGTTGTGCCAGAGGGGATTTAGGTCAGATATTAGAACAAGGTTCTTCCCCCGGAGGGTGGTTGGGCTCCCCAGGCAGGGGTCACAGCACCAAGGCTGGCAGAGCTCAAGGAGTGTTTGAATGACCCTCTCAGGCCCATGGTGTGACTCTTGGGGATGGTCCTGTGCAGGGCCAGGAGCTGGACTAGATGATCCTTATGGGTCCCTTCCAGCTCAGCAGATTCTGTGATTCTGTGAATAACAGGAGAAAAAAAGTAAACCTACCTTGTACATCTTTTGTGCTTTTCAAGTGAGCAAACTGTTTTGCTGGCTGTGTTTCTCCTTGCAGGACAGTGTCAAAAGTGTTATGAAATATAAAGGTTGTTCTTTTGTATTTTAAAAACACTTTTGCTTTGCCTAAGCGTGTAAAGAAAATGCTTCAGGGTTTAAATCTTCCCAGGTACCCCAAGATTTCTTTTTCCTTCCTTTCTGAAACTGAACTCAGAGGAAGGGGCAGGTGTCACGTGGTGATACAATATCCTGTGATTCTGTGCAGTAATGTTTTGGAGTGTCCTGTGGTCACATCTGCTCAGTTTCTTATTTAATTATGGAAAATAACACTTTAGGAAATTGTTAGAACTCACGGTGCAGAGAGGATTCTGGTTCAGGCTACTCAGGTGTTACAGATCAAGACTGAGGTGCATTAGAGAATCAGTGAGGAGTCACAGCCTGGATGGAATTAGTTGAGTGGATTGTGTTTCAGGAGCATAGTTTATTGCCAAAGTGGCAGGAAGAAGCTTGCATGGAGCCTTGGTGTCCATGTAAAAGCATGCCAGGCTTTGCATAAACATCTCTGTCTTTTTTACACATGAAAGCCTGTTCTCACTACCAGGCAATAAAAGCACTATTTTCTTTCAAAGGTGTGGAGAAAATATAAAATCTCACTATTAAATTTCACTAATTTCACCATTAAAATTAAATTTCTGATGATGCCTAATAGCATATTACAGAAACTTCCATGTTTGTGCTGGTACACTGCAGGATGAGAATTGACCTTTTTTGTTGTTTTCTGAGGCTACTTCTGGAGCTGGAGTGACAAAGTATTGCTCGTGTTGAAGAAATCACACTAACTTTTATAACATAATGTGCTGCATTGTGACTCTGCTGACCCTCTGTCTGGGGAGGAATATGTCTTTTCTTTTCCCACTCCACATGGATCCAGAGCATTCAAAGGAGCTTCTAGGATAAACATTTGGAGATGCTTGTTCTGAACTGTGGCAATTATTACAAGGTGCAGTAATAAATTGTCAGCAGCACATCTGGTGTGTGCAGCATTTCGGTAGTGCAGACTGAGTTATGGTCAGCACTGTTGACCTATTACCTGAACTAGAACAATGTATATCTTGGCTCTGCTCCTGGCTAGTAAATGCAGTTTAATTTGGGTCATTAATATTATATGGACAGATTATGTGTGGGCCTACTCTTTGTTTTAGGGAAAAAAAAGAATGTGTAGTGAACTGGGCAAGAAAATTGCTAGAGGTGTGGGCTGGGAGCCCACATAAATTGTAAAGGAATGCTATTTTAAGCTGCTTGGTTGAGCAGAGAACCCAAGCCTGCATATATTGTCATAGAATGGAGTAATGTTTCTGAGCAAACACCTATTGCTGGTGGATAGTGGCCTTTCCAAAACAAAGTTTCTGTGCTCTGTCCAGAGTTTTGTTTGGAAATACTACAAAGGTGGAGAGTTCGATTAAAAAAACAGTGTTGCAACATCTAACCCTGCTGATCTAGTTATTACTAATACTTTGTGGGAATAAAGTCTTGGGTTTTGGTAAGCCTGTAGAAACAAAATGTGTTTTTCCAAGGCTGTTGTTAAAGGGGGGATTACATGTCAAACTGGCAAATTTTCTTAACGTTATCTGATGCTTCCTGTTACAAATGCCATTCTTTTCTCGTGGACTTGCATTTAGGAAATGCTGGTTACTCAGGATGAAAGGCTGCATGCAGGGGAACTGCTTCAGGCTAAATCTGGCACGGTGGCAATAAGGGAGTCTGGCTTTTTAGCTGTTTCACAGAAGCAGGTCAAACCATATATTTTTGTTGTGTTAAGGCATTCATGAGAACTTCTCTAAATCCCTGAGTGCTTCTCTGCATTTGAGCAGAGATTTGATGCTTTACAAAAGGGTCTCTATGCCTTTCATTTAAATCTCTCTATGCTGTTTTATATCTTAGGCTGGAAAATCATATTGCAAAACTGCAGCTTAATTCCTGTCTAGAAAGTTTTATTTGCTGGAACAGCGTTGGGCTCCACTGGCTTCAGAGTTAAAGCTCTGGAAAATTGGACTCGGTCCCATTGGATTTATGGAGTCTGCAGCAGACTCATGCTCTGAGTGTGCACAGGGCTGACTGCAGTCACAGTCATCTAGATCAAACATCAGCTGCACGTGTCCCACAGTGCACCTTCCCAAAAAGCAGGCAGAGAATGCAGATGCCCCTTGATTAGGAGGCAGAAGTCATGTGAAGGGGGGGTGCTGCTCAGAGGAACTCATGGAAGATGCCAATGGAAAGCCATCCCCTCTAAATTAGGGCAGAACACATCACCATGAAAGGCTTCTTTCTTCACAGAAATCACCTGGCATGATCTGCCTCACACAACTTATCCTAAAGGGGAGGTGGAAAACAAGATAAATAACCTGTATGAAATCTTTCCAGTTTGCTATCAGTAATTCTCATAGACCTTTCTTATCAGTCCAGCTTCACAGAAACAGGCTGAGCTCAGCTGAACAAATACCTTTGGCCTGGCTAGGAGGCTTTTACTTCACAGACACTCCAAATGTGTTGATCCATCAGCCAGAGAAACCTCTTTTTTCTGTATGTCACAGGATGAGGAGATGTAATCCCATTCAGGTCATGGCTTGGCTGCTGCTCCTGTCGGCTGGGAGGGAGTTATATTCTTCCCTGCTCTGAGTGCTTATCAAAGAAGAGAAAAGGCTCCTTTGAAGATACTTTAAAAAGAAGTGTTGGGTAGAGCCAGTGGAGAGTTCTGGGCACTGCTCTGTAGCCCAGCATTCCATGTGTGCCAGAGTCCCTCAAGGAGCTGGTTTGCTTGTAGCCCCCTGTGCTGAAGATGTCTGGACTTGAAGTTACACTTCTGGTGTGGAGGCACCTTTGTGGGTTTTGAATCTTGAGGGAAGCAAGGTTGTTTCAGATTTCACTTTAATTCTTACTGCCTGCTGCTGAGAGCACATAAAGTAAAACCAACTTATGGCTGAGAATATCAAGATGCCCGATTCCCAGAGAGCTTGTTGTAGTACATGCTTTTGTTATAGGGCCTATATTCTTGGACTGGTCTTAGAATTTAGGTAACCTCAGCTGTTAAGATGCTTCTGCTTGAAATGTAAAGCACTTTCTTTACGAATCTGTTATTATCAGCAGAGGATGTGACAACTGATACCTCTAGTTTTGATGTGTATTTTGCAAGTGCCATTTTATATTATTAAGACTATGAGTCCCTGCCTCTACCATTAGAAAAATATGCATATAAACCACCATTAGAAGGAGGTAAGGTGATTATTTACCTATGCAGACATTTGGCGTCCTTTGGTAAGTTGTATATACATTTTCCACAGTCTGCCATACATCACCTCTGCCTCGGATTCCCTTCTTCCCAGTGTCCTGTGGTGGATGGCTGGCATTTGAGTGTTCTGCCTTTTTTGCTCTTGACATTAGGCAGAGGACATTTGGGTGCACCATCAGGATGCTGCTGGCCAAAGGACCCAAACCTGGGGGAGTGGGGTGAGCACACAGGTAGCAGGATGTGCCTGTTGTTGGCACACCTGAAAGAACTTCAGTTCCCATGCAGGTAAGTATGTGTTGCTTTTCTGGATATTTTTTTCCCCCCGATGCAATTTTCCTCTGCTATCAGCACACATCTGCAAAACCCACTGGAGAAGCCTGGGCCTCTTTTCTTGCTCTCTGCTGGTCTGCACAATGGATGGAATCTGTTCCTGCTGTCTGCTGCTGCCTTAGCTCTACTGGCAGAGGCCTGGGAGAGGGTCTGAAACTTCCAGCCCCGTGGGGGTGAATATAGCTGGATTATGCAGAATTTCTTTTCAGTCTCTGTTAAAATCCAGGACAGACTCTAGGAAATGCTAGAGCTGAGAGGTTCCTCCCCTAGCTCTTACAATTCACTGTGAATATGCACATAAATTTAAAAAGATAGGCTTTTACATCTCCAGCATTCATTTAAATATGTTCACTGTATGCTAGTGAAAACTGGAAGACAAATACGTACTTTTGTTATTCTTACTGAGTGATATTGAAAACTTGTATTTTTCCCAAGAGCCGAGAGCTAAGCCTCATGTTGAAATCATCTGGATTTTAGCCAGACAGCATTATGTACCTTTCCACTAAATTCTTCATGAAAGTCCTTCTTCTTATAATGGTTACAGTTCTTTATTTAGGAGTAAGGTATCATTAGGACACTGATGGGGTGTAGTTTTCATACCCCTGTATGAAATGCAAAACACAAACAAATGCAAACAACAAACCCCAAACCCCAAAACCAAAAGACAGGGACACTGTATGCTTTTAAAATGAAATGAAGTTTGAATGTGATTTTTGTGATTATTTGGAGGGGAGGGGGGAAGAAAAAATCCCTTCTTCCTTCCCAGTGTTTCAGTAGAGTTCTTACCTGAGAAATAACTTCTGAGTAGGGGCCAAACTGTGTAAGTTAATGAATTCTAATGATTGTTTACTGCAGTCCAAATAAACTTAGAAAGATGTGCCTATATTTCCTCCATAACACTTAGGAGAAGCTCGGTGACTTTGGTTGCAATATAAATGTTACTGATAATTTAGAGAAACTACTTTTGAAGTGACCTCCAGTTCCCAGAGATGTAGAAGGAACCTTCTGTCAATATTTTGTGCACTGAAGCTCTTACGTTGTCTCTGCTTGCACCTAAGGCAAACCTCTCATATCTTGATCTGAAATGAAGCTTCTCACAGATTTTCAGTGCCCTTTTATTCCAGCAGTGCCTGGCTAGTGTGCTGGCTTTCCAAGTACTTCTTCAAATGCACCTCAGTCTTCATCTTACCTAGTCCTGAGAATCCTTGCTGTTTGGCAGAGCTGTCTGTGCCAGGTTTGGGTTTTCACTGCATGCTTGACTGTTTGTTGTTATGGTGCTACTGCTAAATGTTGGACTGCTAATGTACATTTTTATAGGGTAGTTCTTTTGTCTTTTTGAAAGAATCATGACTTGGGGCTTCTAAAAGAAATGATGTGAACCGAGCTTAAAACATTTTCTGCTAGCTCTCCTTTAGGGGTTACTGGGAAGGACAAATTAATTGACCTAAATTTACAAATACATGGAGTGGGATTTGGTTTCTGCCTTTCCGTAGCAAAGACCCTTTAAATCTGGAAACGTCCCGAGAAGGTAAATGGATGTTAAGAAGGGATGTAAAGCGTGACTGCAGCGTGTACCTGAGGTGCATTTTTGTTGCTCATTTTTATCTCGGTGTGTCGCAGCTGAAATTCTAGAGCTGGCGGGAAACGCGGCGCGGGACAACAAGAAAGGGAGGATTGCCCCCAGACACATCCTCCTGGCAGTTGCAAATGATGAGGAACTGAATCAGGTACCTGTTCACTTTTTAATGCAGGAGTCACGTGCTGTGGCATAGGGGAAGGCTGGAAACAGTTTAGTCTGAGACATGAACGTGGTTGTCAGAGCAGAAGGCAAGACCGCGCCCTCTTAAATAAAAGCAAACAAAACCAAAGGTTCTGAGATACCTTATCTTAAATATTATGGACATAAATGTTGCTTCTTTTGTAGCCTGTGGGTCCTGTTGAAGTGTGTAGGCTTGATGCTTCATTCTTCTCAGGGACATGCAACACTTGAAGAAAATGTACCTTATGCAAGACCTTTTCCCAAAAATCTTAGAAATGTGTGTTTTCCATTATACTGGCTGTGAGGCCCGACTTGGGTAGGGATCTGGCTCACTCTGTTGCTGCCTCCCCACCCTTTTGCCCATTAGCTGTGGTTTGCAGTGCTCTGACTCTCAGGATCACGTGTGGGTTCACTTCTGCTAAACTTGGTGAGTGAGGACAGAAATCATTAGGATGGCCTGTAAATTGTACTATTCAGGGATGCCAAAAAGGTTCAGGCAGCATCAGAGTATCTCTTCTTGGTGGGCCCCATGTTAAGATGGATGACATCATTCACACTTTGAATACTCCTGTGCTTAATTTGTCTGCTTTAAATAATGAAAATGTGGTGCCCATGAAGTCATGTGACTGTTTCTACTCAAGCAGACTGAAAAGTCAAAGCAGAGGCCAGGAGAGAAGGAAAAGCATGCTAACACTACCAGCCCTTTCCCAGCTCTGTGGTTCTGGGCGGTGACCTGTGAACTGGGATCTACAGAGATCCAGTGTTGTCTGTTAGGAATTAGCCAGACATTGTCCTCCACATAGTATCACAGCCCACTCCTGTTGTTTGTCTCTGCAGAGCAGGTCCTTGGGGCTCTTCCTTGCTTTGTCACTGCATGTTTCCCTGCCAAAGGGGTCTGCATCCAGTCCTTTGAGCAGGGCTGTGGGACAGGCACTTTTCTTATTTTGCCCACACTCAGTGTTTCTGAGCCACCAAGGACAAGTTTGCACAAGGATCACTGCACTGGAAGAGACAAGAGTGATTGTACAGCAGCAGAGTTCCCAGGATGTGCTGGCTGACTTTGCTGTCACCTGCCAAGTTCCTTTGTATTGTGGATTTTGTCCCTAACAGTTTTTTGGTGGTGTGGGCTAAGAGGATCTGTAATATGCTTCTCTACACTGCTTCTCCTGGCAGTTGCTAAAAGGTGTGACTATTGCAAGTGGGGGTGTCCTGCCCAGAATTCAGCCTGAGCTTCTGGCCAAGAAACGGGGTGCCAAAGGCAAGTCTGAGACCATCCTTTCCCCTGCTCCCGAGAAGAAGGGGAGGAAATCCATGGTGAACAAAAAGAGTGGGAAGAAGGCAAAGTCTCCCAAGGCCCGGACATCCAAAAAAGTAAGCACAAGGCAGGTGCACATTCCATGCTGCCCTTTGCACTACTTTCTTGATAACTGTGTGGAATCTCTTTACCTCCACACTGTGTGGCAGTGAGCTCTTGCTTTTAAACATCGTGTACTGGAGGGATGTCTTGCCTTCAGCCTTGTGCAGTTACTGAATTGCTGTTAGAGATTTTCCTAACTGCCCAGAGAACTTGTCCTGACGTGGCATGGCAGTGCCATTGTGACAAGCTCTTTGTTCCACGTGTTCTTAGCTGTGCTGTTGTTAGTGGGTTTTAAAAGAAGAATAAATGAATCAGAACTTGAGCACTGCACCTTCCCTCGTGGTTGCCCTTCCTGTGTCACTATCCAAAATGGTTTAATTTGGTAAAGCAGTAACCCAGATCAGTGCTCTTGGTTTGTCCTTCCAGAGCATGCACCTTAAAATGCTGCTAGGTTTTGTTTGGGTAGGATTAGATGATATTAAGCTTTGACTTAAGCTTTTTAAACTTGCATTAAGCACATTTTTCTAGAGACCTTTAAGCTTTGATAGAGTTACGTAGCTGAGGATGCAGAGACAACTTTTGAAAAGAAAACAGGAGTTGCTTAATAGGATGTTTATTAGGATGCCTCTGTGTATTGATCTCAGCCACCACCTTACTTTGAATGGTGCACATCAGAGTTTGAACTTGTTAGGAAGAGTTAGCTTCTTGACATACCTTAAAGCAAATACTGAAAGATGTGAGGAGATGCTCCTGCAGCCCTCTAGGGCTGGTGTGTTTGCTGCTCCTGGAGCTAAGCAGCAAGAAGGATTTATGATTTATTAACTGAGACTTAACAGGTTTTTTTTCAGATCACAAAGTTGTTTTTTCTTCAGATTGGGATATTTGACTGGGTTACTAAGTTACTAAATCTGATTTATTATGAGCTCTGCTCTGTTAGCAACAAAAATAAACTAGCACACACCCACCCATAAATACAACTTTGATTGTTAGTGAAACTACAGATGGCTGTGGGTGCCCCGAATCTGAATGTAACCACAAGTGTATATAATACCTCAGATGAACCACTGATGTTTAGCATTATATAAACAGAGCAGACCTCTGTTGTTATATAATCTTTGGGGATTAGAAGGCTACAAGTAATATATTGATCTGAGAAGATTAGATTTATAGTAACTGATTAAATCTATCCATTATTCAATAATGGTATATGTCGATTTTTTTTTCCCCTTTTGAGAGTCCTTGCTTCCTTGCTTTTTTTTCTCCCCTCAAATAGAACAAACAAAAAGACAATGAAAAAGAAGGAGCTTCGAACTCAACATCTGAGGATGGACCTGGGGATGGTTTCACTATCTTGTCCTCCAAGAGCCTTGTGCCAGGGCAAAAGGTAATACGAAGTCAGAACGGATTGGGATCACAGCAGTGGGGCCTGGCATTAACAAAAGGATGAGTTTGATCCAACAGCACTGCAAAATCTCTGTGTTCTGCCTTAGTGGTTCCAAACTTAAGGCCAAAACTCGCTCCAGTCATTGGCAAGGTCTCAAAAGTATGTCTGCAGATAAAAGATTTGCAAGAACAATGCTGGTCAGCCCCTCTGCAGAGATCCACACTGAGTCATTTCTTGGCCTGAGCAGGACTGGGGTTTTGATCGGTTTGGCTTTGTCTGTGTTGTGCTGACATACTGCCAAACCAGGTTTAAACTTCTAGGCTATTTATTGTTTCTCAAAGAATATTTCTGGGCCAGGTCCCAGGATCACCCAGAGCTTGTTGGTTTGTGCCAGAAGCCCGGGTGCTCCATCTGAAAGTGGGCTGTGGGACTCTGCTTTGTCAGTGTTCCAACTGAGGACATCACCAGAGCTGCAGAACGTTCCTACTGCTCCATCTCAGCACAGGCTGTGGCATCTTGCCTGGCCAGAGTTACAAAACTGTCCCACCAAAATACATCTCCTTGGTGTTCCATCAACTGTGCCTTGTGTTTATTACTTTTTGTTCCCCTGTACTCTCCAAGAACAAGAAGGTTTTTTTGTCTTCCTTAATTTTTGAACCCTCTGAATTAATCTGGAGGTCTTCTTACAGATTTAGCTATGGGAATATAATCAATTTTTTATTATTATTTATGCCAGGAATAGGTAATTAATCACTGGGGTTGTGAAGCCTTCATAGATCAGGACAGTGCTCAGCCCATTTTCTCAGCCCCCTTACAGTAGTTCTCTGAGGGCAAGTGCTTCTGCAGGAGAAACACTTTTTAGTTTCTTTATTTTTCTCTTTAAACCAAAGCATTTCCAAAATCAACCCTTTTTTCTCCGAAGTGTGATGCTAGAACACTGATTTTCCTAGCAGTAACTTCCTCTGGAGCAAACTCCCAAGCTGTGGGCACATCACCAAATAATTGGAGCGGTGTGCAAATTAATTAATCAAAAGCTGAAAATCAGAATCACACATACTGAACACAATAAAATAACTGATCTCTGAAAGGCTGAATCCAGACTTCTTTCATTTTAGTTTTTTTGTGGTATGAAAATGCTTTTGCACTCGCGTTACTATTTTACTTTTTTCCTGTCCCCTCATTATTATTTTTCAGCTTTCTCTGACACAGAGTGACATCAGCCATATTGGCTCCATGAAAGTAGAAGGCATCGTTCACCCCACAACTGCTGAAATAGATCTCAAGGAGGAAATAGGTGAGGCTCTGCTACAGGCAGAAAAAACAGATCTAGAGTTGGAACAGTAGCTGGTCTACTGGCTGCCTGCTGAGATCCCATCCTGTTTCATCTGAATCTTCCCCAGGCCATAAATATCATTTACAACACTTCTGAAAATCAGGCTGGATCTGACTAGGTATAACAGGCTAATCACTAATTTATCTCTTTTTTTTTTTTTTAATGATGCCTTGTGACAAGCAAAACACAGATAACTGGTTGAAGCACGTGAGCAGCAAAGGTGTAAATAATCATTACTGCTGTCTTTTCTTGGATTATTTTTATGTTTGCCTCTGAAATTTCTCTTACAAAACTTATACATTAATAGCACTGCTAATTATGCTTTTCAGTATAGGATATGACATAATTTAGAAATACTCATGTACAAAGCCTTATCCTGCTCATGTGAAATAAGGAAATATTATCATTACAAATGCAGAAATTGAAGCAGGAGGGAGGTAAAAAGCTATTAGCCCCTCACGTAGGGGGGCACAGAATCTAGTAACAGGCTTTGGGATCATTGTTTTGTACTCATCAAGACCTTCACTGGTATCTCAGCTGTGTTTGTTTCAGCAAGCAGTAGGGTTTGTATGCTGAACTGATTCTGGAGGCTGAAAATCTGAGTCCTGAAAATCCTCACTATTTTAGCCATAAATCAGAGTAAGACAGCTTTCTTGCAGATATTTATATTAAAGTCATTTCCAGTAATATAATAGAGGGCTCTTCAAAACCAATAAAAAGTAACTTTATCTGTGTCTAGGCACAGTGGCAAACATAAACATCAGCTGCTGCTGATAGAGGGAGACAGGATAATAAGTGTACAGTGTTCTTTTAAAGAATGCAGAGTTGTTTTTCCACGCTGATGCTCCGAAGCCAAGGCCTTTTGCTCCGTGTCCTTGCAGGCAAGGCGTTGGAAAAGGCTGGAGGAAAAGAGTTTTTAGAAACAGTGAAAGAGCTTCGCAAATCTCAAGGACCTTTGGAAGTTGCTGAAGGTAAAAAGGATACTGCAGTCTGCCTTGGACACAGCTCATTTCATATGTTCTTTTCTCTGGACATTCTGGTCTGTTCTGGATTATATATGTGCCTTTGCTTGTGTGATGTAAATGTTTCCTCTTCGAAGCTGCTGCTGATGTGAGCAACCTGCTGAGGGGGCAAAAAAGGAGGAATAGGATACCTGTGTGCTGTGCATGTTCTGTCTTTGGGCTGATTAATTTCTCTTAGTCAACTTCTGTCTGCAGGAGCCCCAAAACTAAGAAAATCTTGTGCTGTCACCTATGTGCCATCTTTCCTGCTGTGTTTGTACTGATTTTCAGAAGAGCAATTGTTCAGGCACTACAGCTAAATTATTAGAAGAGCTCCCTGCAAGGGTTTAGTGCATCTGTAGCAGTGAATGGGTTGGGACTTGAGCTTGTGCTTTCCTTTGTGGACAAATTAAACCAGTTTATATGGATTAAAGGTGGCTGGAAGACGGATTACAGAAAGTTATAATATGTCTTATCTGACTTAGTATCTCAATACTCAAGAAAGTAAATGTTTTAAATTGTCTCATTTTGGAAATTTTCTGAATGAGTAGCCTAGTTTTATAATCTCAAATGACAGGGAAATTTTCATACAAGATAATGTGCTTCACTTTCACATCTAATCAAATTTATCTGCCCTAAAATCAAAGTAAACTGCTTTTCTCTGTAATGGTGGACATGTGAATACTTCAAAGTTTTTTATCCCTGGGCTAATTTCATCCTGCACAGCTAATATCAGAGAGTTTAACCTGAGATTCCCCAGACCCAGATTTCCAGTAGTTCTGATGGTCACAGTTACAACAAAAGCAAACTGATGCCATGCTGTGGACTCTGCAGGTCCTGGAGAAATATTAGGCTTTCTGAAAAATTAATCTGAGCTTCCTAATTGGACATAACTGGTGGGGACCTTCAACAAGCATCTTTGATTTTCTTGTCCTTATCTGAAATTACCCAGCTGTGTAAATATTACTCCCCAACACTCTGGAGCTGTAATATGATGGTGATGATGATGCAGGATATTTGTGCAAAGCATTGGGTGACAGCACTGCAGAAATGTCTGTTGGGGGATTAGCGCTGCCGTGTTCAGGGCGAGGTTTCGGTGCTCTGCACAAAAAAACCTCCGAGGCCATGCTGAATGAGAGAGCTGAAAACCATTACTGAATAACTGTGTGCTAACCAAATGAGCCCTGGGTTCTTTGGTCTCCAAAGAAATAACCACTGATCACAAAGGTGATGATGAGGCAGTCAGGTTATGACTGCGAGCGAGCCACTGTGGCGCGTCGTAATTCCGAATGTATTTCTTTGGAGAGGTGATGTAATTAAGAAGTGCGTTGGGCTGAGAGGTCAGCGCAGGGTGGTTCCTGTTCGACACTAAATGTTACGTTTCCGTTTGTGTTAGCTGCACTCACTCAGTCTAGCGGCCTAGCAGCAAAGTTTGTCATCCACTGTCACATCCCACAGTGGGGCTCGGACAAGTGTGAAGAGCAGCTCGAGGAGACTGTCAAGAACTGCTTAACAGCTGCAGAAGACAAGAAGTTGAAGTCCGTGGCGTTCCCCCCGTTCCCCAGCGGCAGGTAGGACTCTGGCTGCACAGGAGGGTTCTGTGTCAGGGAGCAGTGGTGTAATTAGCTGTCAGAGAGCTGCTGCTGGGGCAGTGCCCTCTGCTCTGTGACCCTGCCTCTGCCCCTGCCACACTGTGCTGCTCCAGGGGAAACCAGCCTCGAGGGCAGCGCTGGCAGGACACTGCCAGAAAGGCTTTGTGAAGAGAAATTAGCCACCTCACAGGAGAGCTGAGTGGGCTTGCTGTGTTTTGTATTGCTGGGCACTCATTTTCATTCCTCTGCTACGGGCCTACACCCCCTCAGGTCCCTTTGTTTGGCTGTAGGGGTCTTATTAAAACTGCATTTGTACTAATAAGATTATACCAGCATAATACTGAGGGCAGGTAATAGGGATGCAACCTGAGGTAGGTAAGTAGGTGTGGGGTGCTCACTTAAGTCACCCTGGCAATATAGATTAAACAGACGAGTCACACAAAATCTCTTTTTTCAAAAGAAAATGTTTCTCAAATGAATATTTGCTTTAAAAAGGGAACTATGAAACTAGCTGTGTTTCTGTCTCAGTGACTAGCAAACAAAATGTGGTTGACTAAGAAATCCGAAGTATTTATCCTTTTCTTTTTTTTTTTCTTTTTAACTTCTTTTTAAACCAACAGTTTGTTGGTCCCTGATCACAAGAAACGTTAGACAAGCCCTGCTAACTGCAGAACTTGTTCTTCTGTGTTAGAGTTCTAAGGCTTATATTGGATTTGAAATGTATCTGCTGGTTTTGGTAGAGGGGCCCGAAGAATAGAGTACATAGTACAGGCCAGTTGTGTTGGCCCGACAGTGAGTAAAATGAAAGTCAAACTGTGTTTTGATCAGTGGAATCACCCCACATCACTGAAAACACAGGAGGTGGAAGTGCCATTTTTACACAGACAATTTTCAAAGCAGAATAATATTTTTATGAATCAGGACAAAAGAATAAATAGAGGGGCAGTGCAATATTTAGTGATTTTTTTTTTATATACAGATCTTTTTGTTTATGGTTTTCAGTCAGAGCAAATCGTGATTTTTTAACACTCTTTAATAATAAAGAGCACCTTTCAAAAATGAACTGTAGCTTTTAATGCCAATAGAAATAGTTTTGAGACCTCTTGTCTTCTGTGAGCATAGAATTAGAATAATCCAGTCTTGGACCATTAGTCTTGATGGAGACCCTTCTGCTGCTTTGTTCCATGTCACTCTCTGTTGCTCTTACAATTACTCCTGCTAACAGAAAATAGAATAACTCTTACCACGTGGTAAGATTTATCAAAGGACCTCAAAATTTTCTGAAAAAAGGGAAGAATTTTTTAAATCGTTCTTAATGGCTTTGTTTTCGTTTTATTCTCCCTACATTCTGCCCAGGAAATACTGGGTTTGTGAGTAGATCACGAATTATGCTGCATCAGTCCTGTGAATTTTTTACATTTTCCTCTGTCCCATCCTAGGGACTGTTTGCAGTAACTGATGTAACACTACAATAGGTGGGATATTTCAGTCGAGCCAGATCTTTTTGATGGTTTTCAGTATAAATATGAGAGGTAGTCTGAAATCACTCACATAAAACTGAGTAAAGAGAAGTGAGAAGTACTAAATGTAGAAAGTGAAATACAAAACACGTGCAAATGTTACCAAAAAGGTGGGGGGAAAGGAAAAAACACTGCAAAGGCAGTTCTGGATGCTATTAGAAGAAATACTGTAATCTCTCAAGTGTGAGGATTGTTAGGCACTGGAATGGCTTATCTGTGTGTTCTGCTGTAGCCCCACCAAAGACCTGTAAGTATAAGTTAGACAAACCTTTTTCAGAGCACAAAAGTTTTATATGTAATCCTATCTCAGAGGAAGGGCACGGCCTAGGTTGTGCTGACCAACTATTTTTGGCGTGGATCAAAATTCCTCTGGAGTATTATCATGCAGCAGAATCTAAATAGGAATTAAAAAGCCCACATACTGTAACAACCGGTAGCTTTTAGCTGTTCAGATTGTAGGTTAGAGAATATTACCATCAAAATGAGTGAATGAGTGTGTCTTGACCTTAATTTGGCTTGGAGCTGTAATTTCAATTATTTTCACAGGAGTCCCAAGCAAAGTATTTTTAATGACAGAGTGAGGAAGTCAGCTAAGTAGGTGATGTTTTGGGTTTGGGTTTGTTTTTTTTTTTTCAGTTTTCAGCTAAAAAACCATAATCATCCTTTGAACTTTCTAGCCTGCCCAGCATGGCATGGAAAAGTTTAATTCTAAGGGGGGGGGGGAGCATTAAAAAAAACCTTTGCGTGGTTATAAAAAGGAGAAGCAACTGAAAACAGCAGCTGTGCCAGCAAGGAGACTGATATAGCAGCAGGTGAATACTGCTATCAAAACCTTGGGGTTTGCTTCTGGATGTGCCAGACTGTGACTGGCACTGTCTTGGCAGCAGCGCTGGCTGGTTGCTCTCAGCATCACGTGTACCCGGTGCCTGCCCTGTGACACTCACCTGTGCTCTTCCCTTCCCCTCCCACACAGAAACTGCTTCCCAAAACAGACGGCAGCCCAGGTGACTCTCAGAGCTATTTCCACCCATTTTGATGGCACCAGCTCTTCCTCCTTGAAGAACATTTACTTCCTGCTCTTCGACAGCGAAAGCATCGGCATCTACGTGCAAGAAATGGCCAAGCTAGACACCAAGTAGCAGTGGCAGCCAAATGAAACTTTATTTTTCAACAAACTTGAGTAGCATTAAAAGCATTAGAGGTGGGTTTTATTTTTTCAATGTGATGAGGAGGGGGAGTGGTAGTAGTGTGATGTGTTGTGACTTGATGAAGAGCTGTGACTAGAGATGAGAGGGGTTTAGTCCGATTTCTTCATGCTATCAGCATCCTCTAGCCATTTCTATCACCTTAAGCAATTGAGTTACCATCTGTTTTTGGGGGTTTAGTGTCCCTTGGTACTTTAGTTTAGGAGTTTTTAAAGAGTAACCTCATTTTAGATTTGTAGTGATGATTTCTCCACACACACCACTTTAAAGAAAGCTCTTAAAAATGTTTCCCTTTTCCCCTCCCTTGAGGGTAGATGGTAAACTGCCTTCAGCCCACAGAGAGAGGGGAAAAGGATTTTAGAAGTGATGCATGAGAAGCTTCTGTTTTGCTTTTAACTCACAATAACCTCTGTAATTACTGAGAATATTTCATGCTGATTTTGTTTGTTTTATAAGAAAAAAAATGTGTCAAGCGTGGTTATTGTTATAATCCCTAATTTCGTTCTGGGAATTTCTC